>NC_092341.1:196720937-197343125 GCF_046630445.1 Rutidosis leptorrhynchoides | reverse complement strand
TCGTATGCAGTATGATGCTCGAAATCCTTTTGGAGTTCGGGTATCATAGTCCCAAGCATTAGGCAAGCGACTTGCACCGAATCGGCTCAATACTTATCCCAATAAGCCAAGCCTTCCGTATCATCCTCGTCGGGTTGATCGGGAATGGGGTCTTCCAACACATACGCCTTATCCTCAAGTTTGAGGACAATCCTAAGATTGCGGAACCAATCCATAAAGTTCGTATGGTTGAGTTTGTCTTTCTCGAGGAGAGACCTTAACGATAGGTTGTTCAAGTTAATAGGTGCGTTCGGAATGTTGTTGTTATTTGCGGCCATCTACAAAATTTAACAAAGTTGTTTAAGTATCAATATTAATTTAACAATCAATACCCTTTAAACCCAATTGATATTTATAAAATTTTAGAATCCAACGGTAAACCAAATTTCGGTTAGGTGACCTTTATCCCGTCATTTGATTTAGCTAGGTAGTCAGTATATGACAATTGCAATCCTTTTGCAACTTCTAAGTTATGGGATCATGCAATCTTTTTGCATGGCATATTATCCCATCAACGCCTATTTGTTCATCATGCTTCGGTAACCCTAAGTTCATAATTTCCAAATCAAGTCGTCCTACTTGTGTAAACGTGTAAACTTAACATGCAAGTGGTTAGGTGACCTTTATCCCATAAGCATGCGAAATTCACCTTAATCATATTAGTTTGTTCATGACGGTTAGGTGACCTTTATCCCATCATGAGTTCCCTAATATGTCTAAGTGTCACATAAAAAGGATGGCGTTTAACTTGTTTACCTTGTTTGTTAAAGGGATTTTAAGTTTTCATTATTTCTAGTTTGAGAAAACTTTTATGCCATACACCAACATGCATTTAGTGTATGGTTCTTATGAAAATCCATTTTCATGTCATGTAACAATTCCAATTTTATTACTTTGATATAAACCATTTTATATGTGCAATCCGTTTCTAATTCTTAATAACCATTTATTAACGTCTTTTGTCATTTCAATTTAACCAATTAAATTGTAGTTTTGCATGTGTTAATAATGTTAAATTTAACCAATTAAATTGTCATTTTAGTTTGTTGTTAACTTGTGTGATTAACTTGTAGCATACATACAATCCACAATCATACAATAAACAACCAAGCATGCAAAACAACATGTTCACAATCAAGCCTTTTGGTAAGCATTTTGTTTAGCCGAAAACAAAATGCCACCGGGTAAGGGGTAATTACACAAAGTAGGAGATTTTAAATCTCCCACTTAATCTTGCATCCAAATGCTTCTTCATGTGTTCTTCAAGTCTTCATTATCTTCATCATTTTACAAAATATATCCTAATACATTTTTGTCTAAAAAATGAAATTACAACCTAATCTATTTTACATACCAAATATAAAATAAATTACATAACTAAATGAATTATTACATGCCAAATGAATAAATATTATTACAAACCAATTGAATAAATATAAATCAACCATGCATGCAACCAAAAACAAGGTCAAGGCTTAGATTGTGAACTTTAACATACAACCAAGTATGAACCAAATGGGAAAACCAAACCCACTTTTGGGACTCCATAAATTCGGCCATATAATAAACCCACCTAAAACTATAAATTTTTTGCATTTTACAATCATGCATGTACATAAAATGTAAAATATATAGTGAGTTTAATAATCATCTCGAAGCATATTTCAACAACTTCGGCTCTAGATACCATTGTTGGGATTTAACAAGTTCATATAATACTTAAACCATTTTAAGAAATAAGAAAGCGGAAGCATGTTAATTACCAATTAAGAACATGTATATCTTTAACCAATTAAAGTTAAATCCCAATTTGGATCAAGTTGTGAAACATACTTACAAACTACAAGCAAGAAAAGAGTTTATACATTCTCCTAGCTTGTTGATAGATGATGATGAAGATGATGATAAATGGAGCTCCAAAACTATGAAACCTCAAGTAGTTATACCCCAAGCTTTGCACCAACACCTTTGTAATTAGTTAGGATTTGATTGACACTAGATATGAGCTTGTAAAAACCAAAATATGAACTCCCTTGAGTCCCTAATAGGCCACGGCCTTCAGCTCATTTAGAGCAGAATTCTGTGCAGTTTTTTACAAGTATAAAAGTCTAGTATTACTTGAGAGAAAGTGAGTCAAGCCTTGGTTCAAGTGTGAGACATGCACCTATGAAGTTGTGTATATAGGAAGTAGTAAAATAAGCATGTGAGCTCTCTCTTGGAGTCCTAAATTCTGCACACATCATGGGCATTATAATATGCAAATTGTTTTATAAAACAATATTTATAAACCCATGTATAAATATATATATACATATATTTTGTTAGTTATGTATTTTATAATATTTTATAAAATATAACACAACATAATTATTTAAACCTATAAATAATTAAATATAAATTATCCAAATAATTTATCTCAAGTAATAATATTTTAGAAAACCGATTTTCCAAAGTTTAAGTGTCGCGTATTTATTTAACAATCCAATCGTTAAGATTAAATACATATAAGGTGTCGGTAAGCTTGTTATTGGGTATGACCCGACTTGGATCGTAACATATTAGCCACATTAATTTAATATGTCTCTCGGGCATACGAAATACCTTCATTAGTTGCCAAATTATGGTTCCCACATGTGTTAGGTGACTCACATGGGCTACTAAGAGCTGATCATTGAAGTTTATATACCAATAATACATACATCTAAAAGATGTGTATTGTACGAGTACGAATATGGGTGCATACGAGTAGAATTGTTGATGAAACTGAACGAGGATGTAATTGTAAGCATTTTTGTTAAGTAGAAGTATTTTGATAAGTGTCTTGAAGTCTTTCAAAAGTGTATGAATACATATTAAAACACTACATGTATATACATTTTAACTGAGTCGTTAAATCATCGTTAGTCATTACATGAAAATGTTGTTTTGAAACCTTTAGGTTAACGATCTTGTTAAATGTTGTTAACCCATTGTTTATTATATCTAAAGAGATGTTAAATTATTACATTATCATGATATTATGATATATTAATATATCTTAGTATGATATATATACAGTTAAATGTTGTTACAACGATAATCGTTACATATATGTCTCGTTTCGAAATCATTAAGTTAGTAGTCTTGTTTTTACATATGTAGTTCATTGTTAATACACTTAATGACATGTTTACTTATCATTTATCATGATTAAACATAGTGTATCAATATCTTAATATGATTCATATGTATTTAGTAAGACGTTGTTATAACGATAATCTTTATATATATCGTTTCGAGTTTCTTAATTCAATAAACTCAATTTTATGTATATAACTCATTGTTAAAATACCTAATGAGATACTTACTTATCATAATATCATGTTAACTATATATATAATCATATATATGTCATCATATAGTTTTTACTGTTGGGATTTAACAAGTTTCATAATACTTAAAACCTTTTAAGAATCATTCAAAGCGGAAGCATGTAAATAACCATTTAGAACTTGTTATACTTTAACCAATTAAAGTTAAATCCCAATTAGGATCAAGTTGTGTAACATACTTACAAACTACAAGCAAGAAAAGAGTTTATACATACTCCAAGCTTGTTGATAAGTGATGAAGATGATGATGATGAATGGAGCTCCAAAAGTATGAAACCTCAAGTTGTTATACCCCAAACTTTGCACCAACACCTTGTACTTTGGTTAGGATTTGATAACACTTGAATATAGCTTGCAAAAAAAATAAAATGGACTCTCTTATGACCAAGAAAGGCCACGGCCAGCAGCTATAGGAGAGGGAGTGCAGAATTTTTTTTGCTTACTTGATATGTTTGAATGCAAGTGTATGTTCCAAAGAAAGACTTGCATGTATATGGAATGGGAATTTTATTTGACCAAGATGGAATCTCTTGCATGCTTACATACAATTCCAAGGCCACTCCCATACTTTTATAAAATAATACTTGACATCTTTATAAGCTTGCATCTTTTATAAACTTGTTTTGTAAAATTAGATTTTATAAAACAAATTTTATAAACTTGCATTTTATAAATTATGTTTACAATATTTATAAAACTAATTATATAAAATTCCATACCATTTGTTATGTATACTTTATTTTATAAAACCAATTTTATAAAATGCAACATAACTTAATTAATTATTTAACCTATAAATAATTAAATCCTTATTATATAAATCATTCCATGATTTATATATATACATATCAAGTGTTATTTAAGAAACCATTTTTCTTAAAGTTCAAGTGTCGCGTGTTTAATCAACGATCCAACCGCTAAAATCAAATACGAATAAGGTGTCGGTAAGTTTGTTATTGGGTATGACCCGACTTGGATCAAAACATATTAGCCACATTAATTTAATATGTCTCTCGGGCATACGAAATACCTTCAATCTCCCACTTACACGAGAAACATAAGAAATTAATGCAAGTGATGGATACCACCTAACAACCGTCCATCACCCCCAACATGTTATGACTTTGTGCGATTCAATAACATCATCCATTTCGAGTTCCCATCTCGAATATGATTAGGTGAATCTTTTATTATATCCTTTCATCCTAGATGTCATGTTAAATCCAAGAGATACAGAGTGATCACTCTCTTATAGATTTAACTTTATCAGGCCTTAAACATCTGACTCTCAACGAATAAGAGGGACAAATTCCATATTGACTACATACATCCCAGATATATACTTTGTATTACACCTGAGCTCTTCCTTATGAGCTACCATATTTCAGAATAGCGAAGGAAAGAATCAAGGCTCAATATTTGGTAGATATCCGAACCCAATATGTATCTCATGCCAGAGGATACAATGATATTCGCCTTTACTCAAGATTACATGTGATCAACCACAAAGGCTCCATTAAGTAAATCTTGAGAGCAGGTCTTCCAATATTTGTATCCCACAAATATCTATAAACCTTGGTCGCAACCTTGCCCCACATTCAACCTGAATGTATACCAATCCAAGTTCATATTAGTCTAAACCTCACACTTGTTCCCACAAATGTAATCGACTACGGAATTTAGAATAATAACTTATTCATGGATAAAATATGCAAAATAGGAACATAACTCAAAATAAATTAATACCATAATTATATTAATGAGTTTGAACAATTTCGTTCCGTTACAATACTTAAACAGATCATGACCAATCACTAGAATATCGAAGCCTTAATGCACAAACATGTCCTGCATGTTTTGATCCATGTAAGAGCTTCGTGAGAGGATCTGCTATATTAAGATCTGTGTGAACTTTGCGAATACATATCTTTCCCTTTTCAACTTCATCCCTTATGTAGTTGAATCTCCGCTCAATGTGATGTGTCTTTTGGTGAGCACGAGGTTCCTTGATTTGAGCAATCGCACCCTCGTTGTCACAAAAGATCTCAAGAGGGTCCTGAATGGAAGGGACTACTCCTAAGTCGTCGATGAATTTCTTCATCCATGCAGCTTCCTGAGCTGCCAATGAGGCGGCAATGTACTCTGACTCTGTAGTGGATAATGCAACAACATCCTGTTTTGAACTCTTCCAAGAGACCGAACCTCCATTTAACGTGAAGACATAACCGGACTATGATCGAGAATCATCTCGATTAGTTTGGAAACTCGCGTCCACGTAACCTTTTACAGCGAGTTCCTCCTCACCAGACCTATATATTAGAAACATATCCTTAGTCCTCCTAAGGTATTTCAATATACTCTTAATAGCAATCCAATGACTGTTTCCTGGGTTATTCTGGTATCTACTTGTCAGGCTAAGAGCGCATGACACATCCGGTCTAGTGCATATCATTGCATACATGATTGACCCAATGACAGATGCATATGGGACTTTCTTCATTTTCTCCTGTTCATCTTTTGTGGTGGGGCACTGAGATGAACAAAGAAGTGTTCCCTTTTGAATAGGTACCAAACCTTTCTTGGAGTTCTCCATCTTGAACCTTTTCAAGATCTTTTTAATGTATGCACTTTGATTCAAACCTATTAGTTTCTTGGATCTATCCCTGTAGATCCCCATCCCCAAAATGTATTGTGCTTCTCCAAGATCCTTAATGGAGAAGCATTTACTTAGTCAAGTTTTAACACCTTCCATTGCCGGAATATCATTTCCAAATAACAATATATCATCCACATATAGTACAAGGAACATAATTGTGCTCCCACTAGCTTTCTTGTATACACAAGCTTCATCACCATTTTTAATGAAGCCAAATTTCTTGGCCTCCTCATTAAAATGATGATTCCACATTCTAGATGCTTGTTTCAATCCGTAGATTGATTTCTTTAACTTGCATACCTTTTTAGGATATTTTGGATCAACAAAACCTTTATGCTGAACCATATAGACATCTTCCTCAAGATGTCCATTTAGGAAAGCGGTCTTGACATCCATTTGCCATATTTCATAATCATAATGAGTAGCAATGGCGAGTAATATCCTAATAGACTTTAGCATTGCCACAGGCGAAAAAGTTTCCTCATAGTCAACCCCTTGAGTTTGAGTGAAACCTTTTGCTACAAGTCTAGCTTTATATGTATCCAAGTTTCCATGTATGTCGGTTTTCATTTTGAAAAGCCATTTACAATCAACTAGCCTTGAGCCAGTAGGTTGTTCTACAAGTTCCCAAACTTGGTTGTCATACATGGATTGCATCTCGGCGTTCATGGCTTCCTGCCATTTATCTTTATCAATCCTTGATAAAGCATCTTGGTAGTTTGTTGGTTCATCCAAATCAACCACATAGCAACCATCCATGAGAAACCCATATCTCTCAGGAGGATTACTAATTCTACCAGATCTGCGAACGTCTAGTGTCAACCAATTGTGTATCATCTACTTGATCTTGAACCTCTTCAAGATCTATCTTCCTTTCACTATTTCCTTCCAGTAGGAATTTAGTTTCAAGGAATTCAGCCTTCCGAGCAACAAATACATTCTGCTCAGAAGGATCATAGAAATAACATCCCATATTATCCTTGGGATATCCTATGAAGATACACTTCGTGGATCGAGCATTCAACTTATTAGGGATGTAACGCTTAGGATAAGCTTCACATCCCCATACTTTTAAGTATGATAGAGATGGAGGTTTTCCAAACCACATCTCATGAGGAGTTCGTTCCACTTTCTTGGTTGGGGTCATATTTAAAATACGATCCGCGGAGCATAGACAATAACCCCAAAATGATAGAGGTAACGTGCTTCTAGCCATCATAGATCGAACCATATCCATTAGGGTTCGGTTCCTCCTTTCGGAAACTCCATTAAGTTGGGGTGTTCCAGGAGGAGTAAGTTGTGAGATAATCCCACAACCTTTAAGATGATCTTGGAAAGCATCGCTTAGGTATTCACCTCCTCTATCGGTATCAAGTACCTTGATTGTCTTATTGAGTTAATTTTGTACTTCGTTTTGATACTCTTTGAATGCTTCAAAAGTTTCGTCCTTATGTCTTAACAAGTAGACATATCCGAAACGATTGAAGTCATCAATGAAAGTAACGAATTATCTTTCACCGTTCCTAGTTATGGGCTTAAAGGGTCCACATACATCCGAATGTATTAATCCCAATAAGTCCTTGGCCCTTTCATAGGTCCCTTTGAAAGGTGCTTTAGTCATTTTGCCTTGTAAACAAGATTCACATACATCAAATGAGTCTAGTTCATTTGATTTCAAAAGGCCATTCTTTTGAAGTGTATGCATTCGATTCTTGTTTATGTGACCAAGGCGACAATGCCATAAGTAGGAATCACTCAAATCCCTTTTGAGTTTCTTGGTGTTTGCATGGAACATTGAGCTATTGTATGATGTGTCATCATGAACCAATTCATAAATACCATTTGAAGGTGAAGCCTTAAAATAGAACACATTATCTAAAGAAACATGGATATCATCATTAATGAAATTAAGATTAAAACCATATTGTTTCAAACGGGATACATAAATAATGTTTCGAGATAAATCGGGTGCATACAAAACATTTTTCAAAATAAGCTCCAAAACACTTGGTAGCTTCAAAACAAAGTCTCCTTGAGCTTTCACTTGCACCCTCGCTCCATTTCCCATGAAGAGACTTGTTGTTCCCGCTTCTTGATCACTTCTTTTGAACCCCTGCAAAGAATTGGAAATATGAGTTCCACATCCTGTGTCTAATACCCATGTATTAGAAGAAGTAATACTAAGCTCAATGTATACCATATATACATTACCTGAGGTTTGCCCTGCATCCCTCTTTTTTTCAACTCTTTTAGGTAGACCGGGCAATTGCGTTTCCTGTTACCCATTTCACCGCAACCAAAGCACGGATCTTCCTTGGGGTTAGCCTTTCCGGCAACCTTTTGCTTCTTGTTGTTATAGGTTGGGGTAACCATCTTCCCCTTTCCCTTGCCCTTGCCTTGGTAGGCGGGTCCTTTCCTCTTAGCCGCCTTCGGGTTAGAACTGTTATTGTTTTTGGACCCGCCTTCATTGATCATAAACACGGGTGAAGCCCTTTTACCCATGCTTGCTTCTGCCGTCTTAAGCATGGCATGTAATTAGCCAATGCTTTTATCCCAACCATTCATGTTGTAATTCATTACAAATGTGTCAAACCTTTTTGACAATGAGTTGAGAGTAAGGTCCGTGGCTAATTCATTAGACACGTTGCAATTTAGACGGTTTTCTCGATCAATTAGGCTTTTCATCTTAATGACATAAGATGAAACGGATTGGGAGTCATCCATCCGACATGCATGAAGCGCTCGAACCGTTTTGAAGCGCTCGACACGAGCTTATTGAAGGAACATCTCCTTTAACTGTGTGATCATGTCATATGCACTATGATGCTCAAAATCCTTTTGGAGTTCCGGTATCATAGTCCCAAGCATGAGGCAAGAAACTTGCACCGAATCGGTGCAATATTTCTCCCAATAAGCCATGCCTTCCGTATCATCCTCGTCCGGTTGATCGGGAATGGGGTCTTCCAATACATACGCCATGTCCTCTAGTTTGAGGACAATTCTTAGATTGCGGAACCAATCCATGAAGTTCGTATGGTTGAGTTTTTCCTTTTCGAGGATTGACCTCAACGATAGGTTGTTAAAGTTTATTGGTGCGTTTGGAATGTTGTTGTTGTTATTGGTGGCCATCTACAAAATATAACAAAGTCGATTAAGTATTAATTTTCAATTTAACAATCAATACCCTTTAAATCTAATTGATATTTATTAAATTTTAGAATCTAACGGTAAACCAAATTTCGGTTAGGTGACCTTTATCCAGTCATTTGATTTAGCTAGGTAGTCATTGTATGACAATTGCAATCCTTTTGCAACTTCTAAGTTATGGGATCATGCAATCCTTTTGCATGCCATATTTATCCCATCAACGCCTATTTGTTTCTCATGCTTCGGTGACCCTAAGTTCATGATTTCTAAATCAAGTCGTCCTACTTGTGTAAACGTGTAAACTTAACATACAAGTGGTTAGGTGACCTTTATCCCACAAGTGTGCGAAATTTACCTTAATCATATTAGTTTGCTCATAACGGTTAGGTGACCTTTATCCCATTATGAGTTCCCTAATATTTTTAAGTGTCACATAAAAGGATGGCGTTTAACTTGTTTACCTTGTTAATTAAAGGGATTTTAAGTTTCCATTAATTCTAGTTTAAGAAAACTTTTATGCCATACACCAACATGCATTTAGTGTATGGTTTATTTGAAATCCATTTTCAAGTCTTGTAATTTAGCCAATTACTTGATATAAACCATTTTATATATATGATCCTTATCATGTTCTTAATAACCGTTTATTAATGTCCTTTTAGCCATTTTTAATTTAACCATTTAAATTGACGTTTTGCATGTCATTTGTTAATGTCAAATTTAACCAATTAAATTGTCATTTTGTTTGTTGTTAACTTGTGTAATTAACTTGTAGCATACAAACATACAATCCACAATCATACAAAAAAAACAACCATGCATGCAAAACAAATATGTTCACAATCAAGCCAATTTGGTAGACATTTGTTTAGCCGAAAACAAATGCCACATGTTAAGGGGTTATAACACAAAGTAGGAGATTTTAAAATCTCCCACTTAATCTTGCATCCTTCCTTGTGTTCTTCATTGTCACCTTCTTGTATCTTCATTTTTACAAAATATATCCTAATACATATTTCCTAAAAAATGAAAATACAACCTAATCTATTTTACATACCAAATATAAAATGAATTACATAACAAAATAATATTATTACAAACCAATTGAATAAATATTACAACCATATAAATGAATTAATATCAACCAAACATTCAACCAAACACAAGGTCATGGCTTAGATTGTGAACATTATTATACAACCAACTATGAACCAAATGGAAGAGCCCAAAACTCACTTTTGGGACTCAACAAATTCGGCCAAAATGGAACCCCCACCCAAACCTGAAAATTTTTGCATTCTACTTTCATGCATGTTCATAAAATACAAAAATATAGTGGGTTTAATAAATCATCTCGAAGCATGTTCTAACAACTTCGGCTCTAGATACCATTGTTGGGATTTAACAAGTTTCATAATACTTAAAACCTTTTAAGAATCATTCAAAGCGGAAGCATGTAAATAACCATTTAGAACTTGTTATACTTTAACCAATTAAAGTTAAATCCCAATTAGGATCAAGTTGTGTAACATACTTACAAACTACAAGCAAGAAACCTCAAGTTGTTATACCCCAAACTTTGCACCAACACCTTGTACTTTGGTTAGGATTTGATAATACTTGAATATAGCTTGCAAAAAAAATAAAATGGACTCTCTTATGACCAAGAAAGGCCACGGCCAGCAGCTATAGGAGAGGGAGTGCAGAATTTTTTTTGCTTACTTGATATGTTTGAATGCAAATGTATGTTCCAAAGAAAGACTTGCATGTATATGGAATGGGAATTTTATTTGACCAAGATGGAATCTCTAGCATGCTTACATACAATTCCAAGGCCACTCCCATACTTTTATAAAATAATACTTGACATATTTATAAGCTTGCATCTTTTATAAACTTGTTTTGTAAAATTAGATTTTATAAAACAAATTTTATAAACTTGCATTTTATAAATTATGTTTACATTATTTATAAAACTAATTATATAAAATTCCATACCATTTGTTATGTATACTTTATTTTATAAAACCAATTTTATAAAATGCAACATAACTTAATTAATTATTTAACCTATAAATAATTAAATCCTTATTATATAAATCATTCCATGATTTATATATTTACATATCTGATGAAATTCAATATAACAACATGTTCTTAATGTTAACATAATCACTAAACCAATTTAGCAAGATTTAAAGCAAGCGGAAGCATGAATTATTAAGAAAATAAGTGTATATATTTAACCATTTATTTGAATTCCAAGTAGATATCAAGTCTTGATAATATGCTTACAATTTAAAAGGGTGTTAGAAGATATACCTTCTCCAAGTTAGGAGGTATATGAGTGCTGATGAAGATGATGAACAAGTGTGAAAACCCAATCCTTTGATGAACCAACACCACCCTTTAAGTTAGTTAAGATTTAGACACTTAACTAGCTAATTAACTAAGCTTAAAACCCTTTTATATGCACCCAAAATTCTGGACAGCAACAACAAGAAAGATGATGAGAATGCAAGCCTCAAAAGCATGAAACCTCAAGAGATAATACCCCAAACTTATCACCAACACCCTAGCCTTTGTTAGGATTTTAATTACACTTGAAATGAGCTTGCAAAATGAGCTTGAAGGACTTGATTTGGTGCCTCAAACCCCACAGTTTTGGACAGCTGCAGAATGCAGTTTTTGTGTTCTTTTTACTTGATATATTTGCAAGTGTATCTTTCAAAATGAGTCAACTTGCATGTTATAGGAATTGGGAAAGCATGGGCATAAAATGGAATCTCTAGCATGCTTCTTAAACTCCCAATGCCACTCCAAGGATGATGTTATAATATACATTTATATATAAAAAAACTGATTTTATAAAATCAGTTTTTTTATAAAACTTAATTTTATAAAACACATTATATAAACATGTATATTATTTGTTATGTATATTTTATAAAACCGGTTTTATAAAATGTAACATAACTTAATTAATTATTTAACCTAAAAATAATTAAATCCTTGTTATATAAGTTATTCCATAACTTATATATAAACATATCAAGTAACATTATTTAAGAAACCTTTTCCTTAAAGTTCAAGTGTCGTGTATTTAATCAACGATCCAACCGCTAAAATCAAATACGAATAAGGTATCGGTAAGTTTGTTATTGGGTATGACCCGACGTGGATCAAAACATATTAGCCACGTCAATGATCACTCTCTTTTAGATTTAACTTTATCAGGCCTTAGACATCTGACTCTCAACGAATAAGAGGGACAAATCCCATCTTGAATACATACATCCTAAATATACACCTTGCATTATACCTGAGCTCTTCCTTATGAACTACCATATTTCAGAATAGCGAAGGAAAGAATCAAGGCACAATACTTGGTAAATATCCGAACCCGATATGTATCTCAGGTCAGAGGATACAATGATATTCGCTTTTACTAAGACTACATGTGATCAACCACAAAGGCTCCATTTAGTAAATCTTTAGGGCGGGTCTTCCAATATTTGTATCCCACAAATATCTATGAACCTTGGTTGCAACCTGGCCCTACATTCATCCCGTGAATGCATACCAATCCAAGTTCATAATAGTCTAAACCTCACTCTTGTTCCCACAAATGTGATCGACTACGGAATTTAGAATAATAGCTTATTCATGGATAAAATATGCAAAATAGGAACATGACTCAAATAAATTAACACCATAGTTATATTAATGAGTTTAAACCACTTCGTTCCGTTACAATACTTAAAACAGATCATAACCAATCACTAGAATATCGAAGCCCTAATGCACTAACATGCCCTTGATGTTTTGCACCATATAAGAGTTTCGTGAGAGGATCCGCTATATTAAGATCTGTATGAACTTTGCGAATACATATCTTTCCCTTTTCAACTTCATCCCTTATGTAGTTGAATCTCCGCTCAATGTGACGGGTCTTTTAGTGAGCAGGAGGTTCCTTGATTTGAACAATTGCACCCTCGTTGTCAAAAAAGATCTCAAGAGGGTCCTGAATGGAAGGGACAACTCCTAAGTCGTCGATGAATTTCTTCATCCATGCAGCTTCCTGTGCTGCCAATGAGGCGGCAATGTACTCTGACTCTGTAGTGGATAATGCAACAACATCCTGTTTTGAACTCTTCCAAGAGACCGCACCTCCATTTAACGTGAAGACATAACCGGATTGTGATTGAGAATCATCTCGATCAGTTTGGAAACTCGCGTCCACGTAACCTTTTACAGCAAGTTCCTCCTCACCAGACCCGTATATAAGAAACATATCCTTAGTCCTCCTAAGGTATTTCAATATACTTTTAACAGCAATCCAATGACTGTTTCCTGGATTATTCTGGTATCTACTTGTCAGGCTAAGAGTGCATGACACATCCGGTCTAGTGCATATCATTGGATACATGATTGACCCAATGGCAGACGCATATGGGACTTTCTTCATTCTCTCCTGTTCATCTTTTGTGGTGGGGCACTGAGATGAACTAAGAAGTGTTCCCTTTTGAATAGGTACTAAACCTTTCTTAGAGTTCTCCATCTTGAACCTTTTTAAGATCTTTTCAATGTATGCACTTTGATTCAAACCTATCAATTTCTTGGATCTATCCCTATATATCCCCATCCCCAAAACGTATTGTGCTTCTCCAAGATCCTTAATGGAGAAGCATTTGCTTAACCAAGTTTTAACACCTTGCATTACCGGAATATCATTCCCAAATAATAATATATCATCCACATATAATACAAGGAACATGATAGTGCTCCCACTAGCTTTCTTATATACACAAGCTTCATCACCATTTTTAATGAAGCCAAATTTCTCAGCTTCCTCATTAAAACGATGATTCCACATTCTAGATGCTTGTTTCAATCCGTAGATTGACTTCTTTAACTTGCATACCTTTTTAGGATATTTCGAATTAACAAAACCTTCAGGCTGAACCATATAGACATCTTCCATGAGATATCCATTTAGGAAAGCGGTCTTGACATCCATTAGCCATATTTCGTAATCATAATGAGCAGCAATGGCAAATAATATCCTAATAGACTTTAGCATTGCCACAGGCGAAAAAGTTTCATCATAGTCAACCCCTTGAGTTTGAGTGAAACCTTTTGCTACAAGTCTAGCTTTGTATGTATCCAAGTTTCCATGTATGTCAGTTTTCATTTTGAAAAGCCATTTACAATCAACAAGCCTAGAGCCAGGAGGTTGAGCAACAAGTTCCCAAACTTGGTTGTCATACATGGATTGCATCTCAGCGTTCATGGCTTTCTGCCATTTATCTTTATCAATCCCTGATAAAGCATCTTGGTAGTTGGTTGGTTCATCCAAATCAACCGTATAGCAACCATCTATGAGAAACCCATATCTCTCATGAGGATTGCTAATCCTACCAGATCTACGAACACTTTGTATACTTTGATCATTGATGTTATGCGTGGTGTATATAAAATAGCTTAAATTTTACTAGGAAATACTATTAAATACGATACAATTTTACACAAGATATTTATTTATTTATTGAATGGATATACTTAAACCTTGCTACAACACTTATAGGCAGTGTACCTAATCGTACAGTAGTGTAGTTTTTAGTAAGTCCGGTTCGTTCCACAGGGAAAATCTTTTAATCAAAGCTTACGATATATTAGTTTAATTTATAAAAATACGAATATATATATAAGTAATATTATTATTTTAAAGGGGGGTTTTTACCGTTTAATGACCGGTTGGTCGATTTTAAAACTTTAGTCGCAGTTAAAACAAAATGTAAAATATTGAATAAATAAAAGACTTAATTTAAAGCGTAAAGTAAATAATGATAATGAAATTGCGATAAGTAAAAGTGCGATAAAATAAACTTGCGATAATTAAAAAGTACGATAATTAAAATTACAATTAAATATAATAACAATAAATAAAAGTGCGATAATTAGAAGTGCAATTAAATATAAAATAAAGGAAATTAAATATGAAATAAAAGAATTATGCTTATTTAAACTTTCCGTAATCATGATGTTTGACGTGTTGATTTTAGTTTTATGCCCATGGGTTAATTGTCCTTTATCCTGGATTATTTAATATGTCCGTCTGGTTTTTGTCCAGAACAGTCCATCAGTCAAAAATATAAAGTGCGAGTGTCCTCGTCAAATTATCCTTATACCCGAAGTTTAAATATTCCAACTAATTGGGGACTTAAACTGTAACAAGATTTTAATACTTTGTTTAATAATTACACCAGGATGTCGACTGAGTGTAACCCAAGGTTTTAATACTTTGTTATCAATTATGCCAAGTGTCCTTGTACATAATTTCACTCCTGTTTTAATATTTATAGTGGCTATTAATCCATTCCCGTGTCCGGTTAAATGAACGATTATTCGGACATATAAATACCCCGCCCATCGTGTCCGATCGAGTGTATATGGTTATTTATAGGGACGTCCAATTGTAAATCTTTATATTAACATTAACAAACTATCATTTAGTTAAAAAAAATATAAAGCCTATTAATAGCCCATAGTCTGATTTTTACAAGTGTCATTCTTTTGTCCAAACCCCAATTATGGTACAAAGCCCAATTACCCAATTTTAATATTTTTAGCCCAACATCATGATTACTTCGGATTAAATAAGGATAATAATAACTTAGCTACGAGACATTAAATTAAAAAGGTTGAACATAACTTACAATGATTAAAAATAGCGTAGCGTTACACGGACAGAATTTCGACTTACACCCTTACAACATTCGCTAACATACCCTTATTATTAGAATTAAAATTAAAATTAAAATTAAAATATAAATATAAATATATACTACGTATATAGATAGAGAGATTGATATTATGGATTGAAAAATGGTGCACCAAAGCTCGATTTTTATAGGCCTGTGATCTGGAAAAGGGGCTCATGCGATCGCATGGATTTATGCCTTCCAGGCCATGCGATCACATGGCCAGCTGGGGAGAGCCACTTTTGGTTGTTTTCTTCTGCCGACGTTTATTTAAATATAATATAATATATATATTAATTTTAAGAATTAATTATATATTATATTATATTCATATGCATAGTTGACTTGTAATTTTTAGTCCGTTGCGTCGAGCATTGAGAGTTGACTCTGGTCCCGGTTCTGGATTTTCGAACGTCCTTGCGTACAATTTAATATCTTGTACTTTTCGTTTTGAATCTTGTACTCTTATAATTTTGAGACGTTTCTTATCAATAATTGGAACCTCATTGATTGTATTTTGTACTTTTGAGCTTTTTGGTCGTTTGCGTCTTCAATTCATCGAATCTGTCTTTTGTCTTCACCTTTTATTATTTAAACGAATATCACTTCTAAATAGGACAATTGCAACTAAAAGCTTGTCTTTCTTGAGGAATAATGCTATGAAATATATGTTCGTTTTTAGCATTATCAAATATTCCCACACTTGAGCGTTGCTTGTCCTCAAGCAATATAGTCTTGAAATACTAGAATCACTTCTTTATTCTTCACACTTTGTACATCAGTGATTTCTTTACGGCGGTATAAACAATGGTAGTAACGATGTGGTTTACAGTCCCACATGACTATAAAATTTAGATCCATTAAGGAAATTGGATCTTTATGAAAACATTTGATCTTTTGAAAATTAAATCTAGTTTTTACCCTAGATAAGTTTTCCGGAATAACCCTTCACCGGTGTTTGCAAAATATTTTTGTGGGCTTGGTGGGTTTCAAATTTGAAAATTTTAGCTCAAAACTTGTGGTTTTGTGTCACCCACTTGCTAATCTTGTATTAGGAAAGCAACACATCCAGTATACTTGCTCCGTATATTACCTTTCGGTAAACTACCGTCCAGTTATAAAGGAAAGGATTGAACAAGCAACTGTTAAGGCAATGTCAGAAATACTTGATGTTTAATAATTACACCAGGATGTCGACTGAGTGTAACCCAAGGTTTTAATACTTTGTTATCAATTATGCCAAGTGTCCTTGTACATAATTTCACCCCTGTTTTAATAATTCTAGTGGCTATTAATCCATACCCGTGTCCGGTTAAATGAACGATTATTCGTACATATAAATACCCCGCCCATCGTGTCCGATCGAGTGTATATGGTTATTTATAGGGATGTCCAATTGTAAATCTTTATATTAACATTAACAAACTATCATTTAGTTAAACAAATAAAAAGCCCATTAATAGCCCATAGTCTAATTTCTAAAATTTAAGCTATTTTATATACACCTCGCATAACATCAAGTATTTTTGGCGCCGATGCCGGGGAACGAACCCGGGTCACCCACGTGACAGGCGGGAATACTATTAAATACAATACAATTTTACACAAGATATTTATTTATTTATTGAATGGATATACTTAAACCTTGCTACAACACTTATAGGCAGTGTACCTAATCGTACAGTAGTGTAGTTTTTAGTAAGTCCGGTTCGTTCCATAGGGAAAATCTTTTAATCAAAGCTTAACGCTATATTAGTTTAATTTATAAAAATACGAATATATTTATAAGTAATATTATTATTTTAAAGGGGGTTTTTACCTTTTAATGACCGGTTTGTCGATTTTAAAAACTTTAGTCGCAGTTAAAACAAAATGTAAAATATTGAATAAATAAAAGACTTAATTTAAAGCGTAAAGTAAATAATGATAATGAAATTGCGATAAATAAAAGTGCGATAAAATAAGCTTGCGATAATTAAAAAGTACGATAATTAAAATTGCAATTAAATATAATAACAATAAATAAAAGTGCGATAATTAGAAGTGCAATTAAATATAAAATAAAGGAAATTAAATATGAAATAAAAGAATTATGCTTATTTAAACTTTCCGTAATCATGATGTTTGACGTGTTGATTTTAGTTTTATGCCCATGGGTTAATTGTCCTTTGTCCTGGATTATTTAATATGTCCGTCTGGTTTTTGTCCAGAACAGTCCATCAGTCATAAATATAAAGTGCGAGTGTCCTCGTCAAATTATCCTTATACCCGAAGTTTAAATATTCCAACTAATTGGGGACTTAAACTGTAACAAGATTTTAATACTTTGTTTAATAATTACACCAGGATGTCGACTGAGTGTAACTCAAGGTTTTAATACTTTGTTATCAATTATGCCAAGTGTCCTTGTACATAATTTCACCCCTGTTTTAATATTTCTAGTGGCTATTAATCCATTCCCGTGTCCGGTTAAATGAACGATTATTCGTACATATAAATACCCCGCTCATCGTGTCCGATCGAGTGTATATGGTTATTTATAGGGACGTCCAATTGTAAATCTTTATATTAACATTAACAAACTATCATTTAGTTAAACAAATATAAAGCCCATTAATAGCCCATAGTCTAATTTCCACAAGTGTCGTTCTTTTGTCCAAACCCCAATTATGGTACAAAGCCCAATTACCCAATTTTAATATTTTTAGCCCAACATCATGATTACTTCAGATTAAATAAGCATAATAATAACTTAGCTACGAGACATTAAATTAAAAAGGTTGAACATAACTTACAATGATTAAAAATAGCATAGCGTTACACGGACATAATTTTGACTTACACCCTTACAACATTCGCTAACATACCCTTATTATTAGAATTAAAATTAAAATTAAAATTAAAATATAAATATAAATATATACTACGTATATAGATAGAGAGATTGATATTATGGATTGAAAAATGGTGCACCAAAGCTCGATTTTTATAGGCCTGTGATCTGGAAAAGGGGCTCATGCGATCGCATGGATTTATGCCTTCCAGGCCATGCGATCGCATGGCCAGCTGGGGAGAGCCTCTTTTGGTTGTTTTCTTCTGCCGACGTTTATTTAAATATAATATAATATATATATTAATTTTAGGAATTAATTATATATTATATTATATTCATATGCATAGTTAACTTGTAATTTTTAGTCCGTTGCGTCGAGCGTTGAGAGTTGACTCTGGTCCCGGTTTCGGATTTTCGAACGTCCTTGCGTACAATTTAATATCTTGTACTTTTCGTTTTGATTCTTGTACTCTTATAATTTTGAGACGTTTCTTATCAATAATTGGAACCTCATTGATTGTATTTTGTACTTTTGAGCTTTTTGGTCATTTGCGTCTTTAATTCATCGAATCTGTCTTTTGTCTTCACCTTTTATTATTTAAACGAATATCACTTGTAAATAGGACAATTGCAACTAAAAGCTTGTCTTTCTTGAGGAATAATGCTATGAAATATATGTTCATTTTTAGCATTATCAAATATTCCCACACTTGAGCGTTGCTTGTCCTCAAGCAATATAGTCTTGAAATACTAGAATCACTTCTTTATTCTTCACACTTTGTACATTAGTGATTTCTTTACGGCGGTATAAACAATGGTAGTAACGATGTGGTTTACAGTCCCACATGACTATAAAATTTAGATCCATTAAGGAAATTGGATCTTTATGAAAACATTTGATCTTTTGAAAATTAAATCTAGTTTTTACCCTAGATAAGGATTTCGGAATAACCCTTCACCGGTGTTTGAAAAATATTTTTGTGGGCTTGGTGGGTTTCAGATTTGAAAATTTTAGCTCAAAACTTGTGGTTTTGTGTCACCCACTTGCTAACCTTGTATTAGGAAAGCAACACATCCAGTATACTTGCTCCGTATATTACCTTTCGGTAAACTACCGTCCGGTTATAAAGGAAAGCATTGAACAAGCAACTGTTAAGGCAATGTCAGAAATACTTGATGTTTAATAATTACACCAGGATGTCGACTGAGTGTAACCCAAGGTTTTAATACTTTGTTATCAATTATGCCAAGTGTCCTTGTACATAATTTCACCCCTGTTTTAATAATTCTAGTGGCTATTAATCCATACCCGTGTCCGAATAAATGAACGATTATTCGTACATATAAATATCCCGCCCATCGTGTCCGATCGAGTGTATATGGTTATTTATAGGGATGTCCA
Organism: Rutidosis leptorrhynchoides; assembly: GCF_046630445.1. Lineage (NCBI taxonomy): Eukaryota > Viridiplantae > Streptophyta > Magnoliopsida > Asterales > Asteraceae > Rutidosis > Rutidosis leptorrhynchoides. The sequence continues at coordinate 197,322,913 of NC_092341.1, read as the reverse complement.
ATTGTAAATCTTTATATTAACATTAAGAAACTATCATTTAGTTAAACAAATATAAAGCCCATTAATAGCCCATAGTCTAATTTCTAAAATTTAAGCTATTTTATATACACCTCGCATAACATCAAGTATTTTTGGCGCCTCTAGTGACCCGAACTTTTCCATGGTTATATATATTAATTGAGATTGATATTTACATGATTAAATGTTTCCAACATGTTAAGCAATCAAACTTGTTAAGACTTGATTAATTGAAATAGATTTCATATAGACAATTGACCACCCAAGTTGACCGGTGATTCACGAACGTTAAAACTTGTAAAAACTATATGATGACATATATTTGGATATATATATAGTTAACATGATATTATGATAAGTAAACATATCATTAAGTATATTAACAATGAACTACATATGTAAAAACAAGACTACTAACTTAATGATTTTTAAACGAGACTTATATGTAACGATTATCGTTGTAAAGACATTTAATGTATATATATCATACTAAGAGATATTCATACATGATAATATCATGATAATATAATAATTTAAAATCTCATTTGATATTATAAATATTGGGTTAACAACATTTAACAAGATCGTTAACCTAAAGGTTTCAAAACAACACTTACATGTAACGACTAACGATGACTTAACGACTCAGTTAAAATGTATATACATGTAGTGTTTTAATATGTATTTATACACTTTTGAAAGACTTCCATATACTTATCAAAATACTTCTACTTAACAAAAATGCTTACAATTACATCCTCGTTCAGTTTCATCAACAATTCTACTCGTATGCACCCGTATTCGTACTCGTACAATACACAGCTTTTAGATGTATGTACTATTGGTATATACACTTCAATAATCAGCTCTTAGCAGCCCATGTGAGTCACCTAACACATGTGGGAACCATCATTTGGCAACTAGCATGAAATATCTCATAAAATTACAAAAATATGAGTAATCATTCATGACTTATTTACATGAAAACAAAATTACATATCCTTTATATCTAATCCATACACCAACGACCAAAAACACCTACAAACACTTTCATTCTTCAATTTTCTTCATCTAATTGATCTCTCTCAAGTTCTATCTTCATGTTCTAAGTGTTCTTCATAAATTCTACAAGTTCTAGTTACATAAAATCAAGAATACTTTCAAGTTTGCTAGCTCACTTCCAATCTTGTAAGGTGATCATCCAACCTCAAGAAATCTTTTTTTCTTACAGTAGGTTATCATTCTAATACAAGGTAATAATCATATTCAAACTTTGGTTCAATTTCTATAACTATAACAATCTTATTTCAAGTGATGATCTTACTTGAACTTGTTTTCGTGTCATGATTCTGCTTCAAGAACTTCGAGCCATCCAAGGATCCGTTGAAGCTAGATCCATTTTTCTCTTTTCCAGTAGGTTTATCCAAGGAACTTAAGGTAGTAATGATGTTCATAACATCATTCGATTCATACATATAAAGCTATCTTATTCGAAGGTTTAAACTTGTAATCACTAGAACATAGTTTAGTTAATTCTAAACTTGTTCGCAAACAAAAGTTAATCCTTCTAACTTGACTTTTAAAATCAATTAAACACATGTTCTATATCTATATGATATGCTAACTTAATGATCTAAAACCTGGAAACACGAAAAACACCGTAAAACCGGATTTACGCCGTCGTAGTAACACCGCGGGCTGTTTTGGGTTAGTTAATTAAAAACTATGATAAACTTTGATTTAAAAGTTGTTATTCTGAGAAAATGATTTTTATTATGAACATGAAACTATATCCAAAAATTATGGTTAAACTCAAAGTGGAAGTATGTTTTCTAAAATGGTCATCTAGACGTCGTTCTTTCGACTGAAATGACTACCTTTACAAAAACGACTTGTAACTTATTTTTCCGACAATAAACCTATAATTTTTCTGTTTAGATTCATAAAATAGAGTTCAATATGAAACCATAGCAATTTGATTCACTCAAAACGGATTTAAAATGAAGAAGTTATGGGTAAAACAAGATTGGATAATTTTTCTCATTTTAGCTACGTGAAAATTGGTAACAAATCTATTCCAACCATAACTTAATCAACTTGTATTGTATATTATGTAATCTTGAGATACCATAGACACGTATACAATGTTTCGACCTATCATGTCGACACATCTATATATATTTCGAAACAACCATAGACACTCTATATGTGAATGTTGGAGTTAGCTATACAGGGTTGAGGTTGATTCCAAAATATATATAGTTTGAGTTGTGATCAATACTGAGATACGTATACACTGGGTCGTGGATTGATTCAAGATAATATTTATCGATTTATTTCTGTACATCTAACTGTGGACAACTAGTTGTAGGTTACTAACGAGGACAGCTGACTTAATAAACTTAAAACATCAAAATATATTAAAAGTGTTGTAAATATATTTTGAACATACTTTGATATATATATATATATATATATATATATATGTATATATTGTTATAGGTTCGTGAATCAACCAGTGGCCAAGTCTTACTTCCCGACGAAGTAAAAATCTGTGAAGGTGAGTTATAGTCCCACTTTTAAAATCTAATATTTTTGGGATGAGAATACATGCAGGTTTTATAAATGATTTACAAAATAGACACAAGTACGTGAAACTACATTCTATGGTTGAATTATCGAAATCGAATATGCCCCTTTTTATTAAGTCTGGTAATCTAAGAATTAGGGAACAGACACCCTAATTGACGCGAATCCTAAAGATAGATCTATTGGGCCTAACAAGGCCCATCCAAAGTACCGGATGCTTTAGTACTTTGAAATTTATATCATGTCCGAAGGAGGATCCCGGAATGATGGGGATATTCTTATATATGCATCTTGTTAATGTCGGTTACCAGGTGTTCACCATATGAATGATTTTTATCTCTATGTATGGGATGTGTATTGAAATATGAAATCTTGTGGTCTATTACTATGATTTGATATATATAGGTTAAACCTATAACTCACCAACATTTTTGTTGATGTTTTAAGCATGTTTATTCTCAGGTGATTATTAAGAGCTTCCGCTGTCGCATACTTAAATAAGGACGAGATTTGGAGTCCATGCTTGTATGATATTGTGTAAAAACTGCATTCAAGAAACTTATTTTGTTGTAACATATTTGTATTGTAAACCATTATGTAATGGTCGTGTGTAAACAGGATATTTTAGATTATCATTATTTGATAATCTAAGTAAAGCTTTTTAAACCTTTATTGATGAAATAAAGGTTATGGTTTTTTTAAAATGAATGCAGTCTTTGAAAAACGTCTCATATAGAGGTCAAAACCTCGCAACGAAATCAATTAATATGGAACGTTTTTAATCAATAAGAACGGGACATTTCAGTTGGTATCAGAGCGTTGGTCTTAGAGAACCAGAATTTTGCATTAGTGTCTCTTATCGAGTTTGTTAGGATGCATTAGTGAGTCTGGACTTCGACCGTGTTTACTTGAAAAATGATTGCTTAACAAATTTTGTTGGAAACTATATATTTTTAACATGTGAATATTATGTGATATATTAATCTCTTAACGTGTTTGATATTATGTGATAGATGTCTACCTCTAGAACAAGTCCCATTGACTCACCTAATAATAATGAAGAGTCAAATGTAAATTGGCATAATTTGTGGACTGATTCACAAGTTCCCGAATAGGAACCGGAAGAAGAGTCGGAACCGGAAGAAGAATCGGAACCGGAAGAAGAAATAGAACCAGTGGGGGAAATAATAAAACGGTTAAGTAGAAGAAAATCCTCAACCAACCGACCAAAGTTAATTATGGTCAATGGTGTTTCCGCCAAGGAAGCAAAGTATTGGGAGGATTACCAATTCTCCGATGAATCGGATCCCGACAAAGAATCCGATGATGTTATAGAAATTACCCCAACACAATTTAATAAGGCAAAAGAGAACAATAAAGGAAAGGGCATAAAAATAGAGAAATCTAATTCCAACCCCGATGAACTTTATATGTATCGTCAACCCCCGAAGTCCTTAAGTTGTAACAATGACCCGGGAACCTCTAAACCACCAGGTTTTTCTAAACCAATGTGGATAACCACCTAGAAACTTGGCAAAACGAACCAAAACCGAAGAAGAAGAAACAAGCGAGTCGGAATAAGATAGTTGTATTCGTGTGGTGTAATATATGTAATATAGTGTACTTATGCTTTATGATATATGTAAAAAAATTGCTTGTATTAATAATTTTTTTTTTATGAATCTAACACTTGTCTATTTTACAGTATAAAAACACAAAATGGATAGACAACCCAATATTTTAAGAGACCTACCCAGAGACATGATTGATGAAATCTTGTCTAAGGTTGGTCAGAATTCTTCGGCACAACTATTTAAGGCGAGATCAGTTTGTAAGACATTCGAAGAACGTTCCAATAATGCCTTGGTTTATAAAAGGCTTTCGTTCGAAAGATGGGGGATATCACATTGGGAAATCCATAAGTTACGATGTGTTTACTTTGACGCATATATTGCGGGGAACCCAAATGCTATTTTACGCAATGGGTTAAGAAATTATTTTGACTCAATATATCCGAATATTGGACTTCGTGATTTAGAAAAAGCGGCTAACATGCAACATAAAGAAGCATGTTATGCTTACGAATTAGTAATGTTCGCTTCTCACCAAAGTGAGAACAAGAACATCGGGCTACAACTATTAAACAAAACGTTCCCACAAGTGACAGAGTCGGTAATTGGGGTAAGAAATGAGGTTTTTAGATTGTTACGGGACTGTTGGACATTATATAACTCTCGTCCCTTTGACGACGTTACAACACGCTGTCTTATCAACGGCCATAACGGTTATGTTCCACAACACCAAGGATGGGAAGTAGTCCTAGTAAAACCAGAATGCATGACTTGTTTCTGGACGTATGAATTACGTGTCTTTATTGCCTTTGCTGAACGATTTGTGTACTAGCTAGAATCATCTTCACAACTATCTTGTATCAAGGTTATTGTGTGCTATATTTCATGCTTTATGTAAAATAAGCGGTATTGTAAGTTTGTAAAATATTGTATAAAAGTTTGAACGCGAAATATTATTATAATCAGTTTTTCATATAGAATTGTAGTAGTTGAATTGTATATTAGCTACTAAGTATGAACTTAACGGGTAGGTACTACCCGAATTTAAACTTATAAAACGCTAATATGAAGAAAAAGCTTTTATAAATGAGTTCATATTATGCTACGAAATACTATTAACTACTCTTAATATTCTGTATGATTAACTTGTTCCATTTGACTATTTTGAAGGAAATGACACCGACTACTCGACACACCGTGAATATGAATGAAGAGGAATTCCGTACTTTTCTAGCTTCAAACATAGCCGCAGTACAGGCTGCGCTACATACCAACAATAACCTTGGATCTAGCAGTACAGGAAATCGTGTAGGATGCACCTACAAAGAATTCACTGCCTGCAAACCTTTGGAATTTGATGGAACCGAAGGACCGATCGGATTGAAACGGTGGACCGAGAAGGTCGAATCGGTGTTTGCCGTAAGTAAGTGTACTGAAGAGGACAAAGTGAAGTACGCTACGCATACCTTCACAGGTTCTGCGTTAACATGGTGGAATACCTATCTAGAGCAAGTGGGACAAGATGATGCGTACGCACTACCGTGGTCAGCATTCAAGCACTTGATGAACGAGAAGTACCGTCCCAGAACCGAGGTCAATAAGCTCAAGACAGAACTTCGTGGGTTACGAACCCAAGGATTTGATATTACCACGTACGAAAGACGATTCACAGAATTGTGCCTATTGTGTCCGGGAGCATTCGAAGATGAGGAAGAGAAGATCGACGCGTTTGTGAAAGGATTACCGGAAAGAATCCAAGAAGATATAAGTTCACACGAGCCCGCCTCCATACAACAGGCATGTAGAATGGCTCTCAAACTAGTGAACCAGATTGAAGAAAGAATTAAAGAACAGACTGCTGAAGAGGCCAATGTGAAGCAAGTCAAAAGAAAGTGGGAGGAAAACGGTGATAAGAATCACCAATACAACAACAACAACAATTACAACAATAATCGCAACAATTATCCCAACAATCGCAACATCAATCGCAACTACATCAAATGGCCCAACAACAACAACAACAACAACAGCAACTACAACAATCATCCCAACAACAATAATAACCGCAACAATAACAACAATCAGAAGCAGCTATGCCAAAGGTGTGAAAAGTATCACTCGGGGTTCTGCACCAAATTTTGCAACAAGTGTAAAAGAAATGGTCATAGCGCGGCGAAGTGTGAGGTCTACGGACCAGGGGTTAATAGAATGAAAGGAACAAATGGTGTTGGAACGAGTAATGGCGGAGCAAGTAGTGTCGGAGCAAGTTATGCAAATGTAGTTTGTTATAAATGTGGAAAACCGGGCCACATTATTAGAAATTGCCCGAACCAGGAGAACACGAATGGACAAGGCCGCGGAAGAGTTTTCAATATTAATGCGACAGAGGCACAGGAAGACCCGGAGCTTGTTACGGGTACGTTTCTTATTGACAATAAATCTTCTTACGTTTTATTTGATTCGGGTGCGGATAGAAGCTATATGAGTAGAGATTTTTGTGCTAAATTAAGTTGTCCATTGACGCCTTTGGATAGTAAATTTTTACTCGAATTAGCAAATGGTAAATTAATTTCAGCAGATAATATATGTCGGAATCGAGAAATTAAACTGGTTAGCGAAACATTTAAGATTGATTTGATACCAGTAGAGTTAGGGAGTTTTGATGTGATAATCGGTATGGACTGGTTGAAAGAAGTGAAAGCAGAGATCGTTTGTTACAAAAATGCAATTCGCATTATACGAGAAAAAGGGAAACCCTTAATGGTGTACGGAGAAAAGGGCAACACGAAGCTACATCTTATTAGTAATTTGAAGGCACAAAAACTAATAAGAAAAGGTTGCTATGCTGTTCTAGCACACGTCGAGAAAGTACAAACTGAAGAAAAGAGCATCAATGATGTTCCCATTGCAAAAGAATTTCCCGATGTATTTCCGAAAGAATTACCGGGATTACCCCCACATCGATCCGTTGAATTTCAAATAGATCTTGTACCAGGAGCTGCACCAATAGCTCGTGCTCCTTACAGACTCGCACCCAGCGAGATGAAAGAACTGCAAAGCCAATTACAAGAACTTTTAGAGCGTGGTTTCATTCGACCAAGCACATCACCGTGGGGAGCTCCTGTTTTGTTTGTCAAGAAGAAAAATGGTACATTCAGGTTGTGTATCGACTACCGAGAGTTGAACAAACTTACCATCAAGAACCGCTACCCACTACTGAGAATCGACGACTTATTTGATCAACTACAAGGCTCGTCTGTTTATTCAAAGATTGACTTACGTTCCGGGTATCATCAAATGCGGGTGAAAGAAGATGATATTCCAAAGACTGCTTTCAGAACACGTTACGGTCATTACGAGTTTATGGTCATGCCGTTTGGTTTAACTAATGCACCAGCTGTGTTCATGGACCTTATGAACCGAGTGTGTGGACCATACCTTGACAAGTTTGTCATTGTTTTCATTGATGACATACTTATTTACTCAAAGAATGACCAAGAACACGGTGAACATTTGAGAAAGGTGTTAGAAGTATTGAGGAAGGAAGAATTGTACGCTAAGTTTTCAAAGTGTGCATTTTGGTTGGAAGAAGTTCAATTCCTCGGTCACATAGTGAATAAAGAAGGTATTAAGGTGGATCCGGCAAAGATAGAAACTGTTGAAAAGTGGGAAACCCCGAAAACTCTGAAACACATACGCTAGTTTTTAGGACTAGCTGGTTACTACAGAAGGTTCATCCAAGACTTTTCCAGAATAGCAAAACCCTTGACTGCATTAACGCATAAAGGGAAGAAATTTGAATGGAAGGATGAACAAGAGAAAGCGTTTCAGTTATTGAAGAAAAAGCTAACTACGGCACCTATATTGTCATTGCCTGAAGGGAATGATGATTTTGTGATTTATTGTGATGCATCAAAGCAAGGTCTCGGTTGTGTATTAATGCAACGAACGAAGGTGATTGCTTATGCGTCTAGACAATTGAAGATTCATGAACAAAATTATACGACGCATGATTTGGAATTAGGCGCGGTTGTTTTTTCATTAAAGACTTGGAGGCACTACTTATATGGGGTCAAAAGTATTATATATACCGACCACAAAAGTCTTCAACACATATTTAATCAGAAACAACTGAATATGAGGAAGCGTAGGTGGATTGAATTATTGAATGATTACGACTTTGAGATTCGTTACCACCCGGGGAAGGCAAATGTAATAGCCGATGCCTTGAGCCGGAAGGACAGAGAACCCATTCGAGTAAAATCTATGAATATTATGATTCATAATAACCTTACTACTCAAATAAAGGAGGCGCAACAAGGAGTTTTAAAAGAGGGAAATTTAAAGGATGAAATACCCAAAGGATCGGAGAAGCATCTTAATATTCGGGAAGATGGAACCCGGTATAGGGCTGAAAGGATTTGGGTGCCAAAATTTGGAGATATGAGAGAAATGGTACTTAGAGAAGCTCATAAAACCAGATACTCAATACATCCTGGAACGGGGAAGATGTACAAGGATCTCAAGAAACACTTTTGGTGGCCGGGTATGAAAGCCGATGTTGCTAAATATGTAGGAGAATGTTTAACGTGTTCTAAGGTCAAAGCTGAGCATCAGAAACCATCAGGTCTACTTCAACAACCCGAAATCCCGGAATGGAAATGGGAAAACATTACCATGGATTTCATCACTAATTTGCCAAGGACTGCAAGTGGTTTTGATACTATTTGGGTAATAGTTGATCGTCTCACCAAATCAGCACACTTCCTGCCAATAAGAGAAGATGACAAGATAGAGAAGTTAGCACGACTGTATTTGAAGGAAGTCGTCTCCAGACATGGAATACCAATCTCTATTATCTCTGATAGGGATGGCAGATTTATTTCAAGATTCTGGCAGACATTACAGCAAGCATTAGGAACTTGTCTAGACATGAGTACTGCTTATAATCCACAAACTGATGGGCAGAGCGAAAGGACGATACAAACGCTTGAAGACATGCTACGAGCATATGTTATTGATTTCGGAAACAGTTGGGATCGACATTTACCGTTAGCAGAATTTTCCTACAACAACAGCTACCATTCAAGCATTGAGATGGCGCCGTTTGAAGCACTTTATGGTAGAAAGTGCAGGTCTCCGATTTGTTGGAGTGAAGTGGGGGATAGACAGATTACGGGTCCGGAGATTATACAAGAAACTACCGAGAAGAACATCCAAATTCAACAACGGTTGAAAACCGCCCAAAGTCGACAAAAGAGCTACGCTGACATTAAAAGAAAAGATATAGAATTTGAAATTAGAGAGATGGTCATGCTTAAAGTTGCACCTTGGAAAGGCTTTGTTCGATTTGGTAAACGAGGGAAATTAAATCCATGGTATATTGGACCATTCAAGATTATTGATCGTGTCGGACCAGTAGCATACCGACTTGAGTTACCTCAACAACTCGCGGCTGTACATAACACTTTCCACGTCTCAAATTTGAGGAAATGTTTTGCTAAAGAAGATCTCACTATTCCGTTAGATGAAATCCAAATCAACGAAAAACTCCAATTCATCGAAGAACCCATCGAAATAATGGATCGTGAGGTTAAAAGACTTAAGCAAAACAAGATACCAATTGTTAAGGTTCGATGGAATGCTCGTAGAGGACCCGAGTTCACCTGGGAGCGTGAAGATCAGATGAAGAAGAAATACTCGCATCTATTTCCAGAAGATTCGTCAACACCTTCAACAACTTAAAATTTCGGGAAGAAATTTATTTAACGGGTAGGTACTGTAGTGACCCAAACTTTTCCATGGTTATATATATTAATTGAGATTGATATTTACATGATTAAATGTTTCCAACATGTTAAGCAATCAAACTTGTTAAGACTTGATTAATTGAAATAGATTTCATATAGACAATTGACCACCCAAGTTGACCGGTGATTCACGAACGCTAAAACTTGTAAAAACTATATGATGACATATATTTGGATATATATATAGTTAACATGATATTATGATAAGTAAACATATCATTAAGTATATTAACAATGAACTACATATGTAAAAACAAGACTACTAACTTAATGATTTTTAAACGAGACTTATATGTAACGATTATCGTTGTAAAGACATTTAATGTATATATATCATACTAAGAGATATTCATACATGATAATATCATGATAATATAATAATTTAAAATCTCATTTGATATTATAAACATTGGGTTAACAACATTTAACAAGATCGTTAACCTAAAGGTTTCAAAACAACACTTACATGTAACGACTAACGATGACTTAACGACTCAGTTAAAATGTATATACATGTAGTGTTTTAATATGTATTTATACACTTTTGAAAGACTTCCATACACTTATCAAAATACTTCTACTTAACAAAAATGCTTACAATTACATCCTCGTTCAGTTTCATCAACAATTCTACTCGTATGCACCTGTATTCGTACTCGTACAATACACAGCTTTTAGATGTATGTACTATTGGTATATACACTTCAATGATCAGCTCTTAGCAGCCCATGTGAGTCACCTAACACATGTGGGAACCATCATTTGGCAACTAGCATGAAATATCTCATAAAATTACAAAAATATGAGTAATCATTCATGACTTATTTACATGAAAACAAAATTACATATCCTTTATATCTAATCCATACACCAACGACCAAAAACACCTACAAACACTTTCATTCTTAAATTTTCTTCATCTAATTTATCTCTCTCAAGTTCTATCTTCATGTTCTAAGTGTTCTTCATAAATTCTACAAGTTCTAGTTACATAAAATCAAGAATACTTTCAAGTTTGCTAGCTCACTTCCAATCTTGTAAGGTGATCATCCAACCTCAAGAAATATTTGTTTCTTACAGTAGGTTATCATTCTAATACAAGGTAATAATCATATTCAAACTTTGGTTCAATTTCTATAACTATAACAATCTTATTTCAAGTGATGATCTTACTTGAACTTGTTTTCGTGTTATGATTCTGCTTCAAGAACTTCGAGCCATCCAAGGATCCGTTGAAGCTAGATCCATTTTTCTCTTTTCCAGTAGGTTTATCCAAGGAACTTAAGGTAGTAATGATGTTCATAACATCATTCGATTCATACATATAAAGCTATCTTATTCGAAGGTTTAAACTTGTAATCACTAGAACATAGTTTAGTTAATTCTAAACTTGTTCGCAAACAAAAGTTAATCCTTCTAACTTGACTTTTAAAATCAACTAAACACATGTTCTATATGTATATGATATGCTAACTTAATGATCTAAAACCTGGAAACACGAAAAACACCGTAAAACCGGATTTACGCTGTCGTAGTAACACCGCGGGCTGTTTTGGGTTAGTTAATTAAAAACTATGATAAACTTTGATTTAAAAGTTGTTATTCTGATAAAATGATTTTTATTATGAACATGAAACTATATCCAAAAATTATGGTTAAACTCAAAGTGGAAGTATGTTTTCTAAAATGGTCATCTAGACATCGTTCTTTCGACTGAAATGACTACCTTTACAAAAACGACTTGTAACTTATTTTTCCGACTATAAACCTATACTTTTTCTGTTTAGATTCATAAAATAGAGTTCAATATGAAACCATAGCAATTTGATTCACTCAAAACGGATTTAAAATGAAAAAGTTATGGGTAAAACAAGATTGGATAATTTTTCTCATTTTAGCTACGTGAAAATTGGTAACAAATCTATTCCAACCATAACTTAATCAACTTGTATTGTATATTATGTAATCTTGAGATACCATAGACACGTATACAATGTTTCGACCTATCATGTCGACACATCTATATATATTTCGGAACAACCATAGACACTCTATATGTGAATGTTGGAGTTAGCTATACAGGGTTGAGGTTGATTCCAAAATATATATAGTTTGAGTTGTGATCAATACTGAGATACGTATACACTGGGTCGTGGATTGATTCAAGATAATATTTATCGATTTATTTCTGTACATCTAACTGTGGACAACTAGTTGTAGGTTACTAACGAGGACAGCTGACTTAATAAACTTAAAACATCAAAATATATTAAAATTGTTGTAAATATATTTTGAACATACTTTGATATATATGTATATATTGTTATAGGTTCGTGAATCAACCAGTGGCCAAGTCTTACTTCCCGACGAAGTAAAAATCTGTGAAGGTGAGTTATAGTCCCACTTTTAAAATCTAATATTTTTGGGATGAGAATACATGCAGGTTTTATAAATGATTTACAAAATAGACACAAGTACGTGAAACTACATTCTATGGTTGAATTATCGAAATCGAATATGCCCCTTTTTATTAAGTCTGGTAATCTAAGAATTAGGGAACAGACACCCTAATTGACGCGAATCCTAAAGATAGATCTATTGGGCCTAACAAGCCCCATCCAAAGTACCAGATGCTTTAGTACTTCGAAATTTATATCATGTCCGAAGGAGGATCCCGGAATGATGGGGATATTCTTATATATGCATCTTGTTAATGTCGGTTACCAGGTGTTCACCATATGAATGATTTTTATCTCTATGTATGGGATGTGTATTGAAATATGAAATCTTGTGGTCTATTACTATGATTTGATATATATAGGTTAAACCTATAACTCACCAACATTTTTGTTGACGTTTTAAGCATGTTTATTCTCAGGTGATTATTAAGAGCTTCCGCTGTCGCATACTTAAATAAGGACGAGATTTGGAGTCCATGCTTGTATGATATTGTGTAAAAACTGCATTCAAGAAACTTATTTTGTTGTAACATATTTGTATTGTAAACCATTATGTAATGGTCGTGTGTAAACAGGATATTTTAGATTATCATTATTTGATAATCTAAGTAAAGCTTTTTAAACCTTTATTGATGAATTAAAGGTTATGGTTTGTTTTAAAATGAATGCAGTCTTTGAAAAACGTCTCATATAGAGGTCAAAACCTCGCAACGAAATCAATTAATATGGAACATTTTTAATCAATAAGAACGGGACATTTCAGCGCCGATGCCGGGGAACGAACCCGGGTCACCCGCGTGACAGGCGGGAATACTATTAAATACGATACAATTTTACACAAGATATTTATTTATTTATTGAATGGATATACTTAAACCTTGCTACAACACTTATAGGCAGTGTACCTAATCGTACAGTAGTGTAGTTTTTAGTAAGTCCGGTTCGTTCCACAGGAAAAATCTTTTAATCAAAGCTTAACGCTATATTAGTTTAATTTATAAAAATACGAATATATATATAAGTAATATTATTATTTTAAAGGGGGTTTTTTCCGTTTAATGACCGGTTTGTCGATTTTAAAAACTTTAGTCGCAGTTAAAATAAAATGTAAAATATTGAATAAATAAAAGACTTAATTTAAAGCGTAAAGTAAATAATGATAATGAAATTGCGATAAATAAAAGTGCGATAAAATAAACTTGCGATAATTAAAAAGTACGATAATTAAAATTGCAATTAAATATAATAACAATAAATAAAAGTGCGATAATTAGAAATGCAATTAAATATAAAATAAAGGAAATTAAATATGAAATAAAAGAATTATGCTTATTTAAACTTTCCGTAATCATGATGTTTGACGTGTTGATTTTAGTTTTATGCCCATGGGTTAATTGTCCTTTGTCCTGGATTATTTAATATGTCCGTCTGGTTTTTGTCCAGAACAGTCCATCAGTCATAAATATAAAGTGCGAGTGTCCTCGTCAAATTATCCTTATACCCGAAGTTTAAATATTCCAACTAATTGGGGACTTAAACTGTAACAAGATTTTAATACTTTGTTTAATAATTACACCAGGATGTCGACTGAGTGTAACCCAAGGTTTTAATACTTTGTTATCAATTATGCCAAGTGTCCTTGTACATAATTTCACCCCTGTTTTAATATTTCTAGTGGCTATTAATCCATTCCCGTGTCCGGTTAAATGAATGATTATTCGTACATATAAATACCCCGCCCATCGTGTCCGATCGAGTGTATATGGTTATTTATAGGGACGTCCAATTGTAAATCTTTATATTAACATTAACAAACTATCATTTAGTTAAACAAATATAAAGCTCATTAATAGCCCATAGTCTAATTTCCACAAGTGTCGTTCTTTTGTCCAAACCCCAATTATGGTACAAAGTCCAATTACCCAATTTTAATATTTTTAGCCCAACATCATGATTACTTCGGATTAAATAAGCATAATAATAACTTAGCTACGAGACATTAAATTAAAAAGGTTGAACATAACTTACAATGATTAAAAATAACGTAGCGTTACACGGACAGAATTTTGACTTACACCCTTACAACATTCGCTAACATACCCTTATTATTAGAATTAAAATTAAAATTAAAATTAAAATATAAATATAAATATATACTACGTATATAGATAGAGAGATTGATATTATAGATTGAAAAATGGTGCACCAAAGCTCGATTTTTATAGGCCTGTGATCTGGAAAAGGGGCTCATGCGATCGCATGGATTTTCGCATGGCCAGCTGGGGAGAGCCACTTTTGGTTGTTTTCTTCTGCCGACGTTTATTTAAATATAATATAATATATATATTAATTTTAAGAATTAATTATATATTATATTATATTCATATGTATAGTTGACTTGTAATTTTTAGTCCGTTGCGTCGAGCGTTGAGAGTTGACTCTGGTCCCGGTTCCGAATTTTCGAACGTCCTTGCGTACAATTTAATATCTTGTACTTTTCGTTTTGAATCTTGTACTCTTGTAATTTTGAGACGTTTCTTATCAATAATTGGAACCTCATTGATTGTATTTTGTACTTTTGAGCTTTTTGGTCGTTTGCGTCTTCAATTCGTCGAATCTGTCTTTTGTCTTCACCTTTTATTATTTAAACGAATATCACTTGTAAATAGGACAATTGCGACTAAAAGCTTGTCTTTCTTGAGTAATAATGCTATGAAATATATGTTCGTTTTTAGCATTATCAAATATTCCCACACTTGAGCATTGCTTGTCCTCAAGCAATATAGTCATGAAATACTAGAATCACTTCTTTATTCTTCACACTTTGTACATCAGTGATTTCTTTACGGCGGTATAAACAATGGTAGTAACGATGTGGTTTACAGTCCCACATGACTATAAAATTTAGATCCATTAAGGAAATTGGATCTTTATGAAAACATTTGATCTTTTGAAAATTAAATCTAGTTTTTACCCTAGATAAGTTTTCCGGAATAACCCTTCACCGGTGTTTGCAAAATATTTTTGTGGGCTTGGTGGGTTTCAGATTTGAAAATTTTAGCTCAAAACTTGTGGTTTTGTGTCACCCACTTGCTAACCTTGTATTAGGAAAGCAACACATCCAGTATACTTGCTCCGTATATTACCTTTCGGTAAACTACCGTCCGGTTATAAAGGAAATCGTTGAACAAGCAACTGTTAAGGCAATGTCCCCTGACATGCTTTTAATTATGGTCTATAACGTGTCGGACGCAATTACTATCCTTTGTAGGAGCAATAGTAAAGCTCACCCTTATGATTTTTTGGTCTGGCACAAGGTCCTGTCTTCAACCATGCTATGCAACCACCGTTCTTACGGTTGACACCCGATTTGGTTCAGATGAGCTAATGAATTCCAGGTGAATTCCTAGGATTTTACGTTCAATGGTAATGAACGCATTGAAAATGGGTTTTCAGAAAACAAATCGGTTTATAATTTGATCAAATAATTTCTCGTTCAAGCTCGAGTTTAGATATCATTGAATTCCATGAGTTTGAATTCTCAATCTTTAAGGTCAATCTCTAGGATTGAGTAATATCAGGCTTAAAAGCTGATTTTTGATCTTTTAAGGAGATTATCCTTTCTGGGGATCTGTTTTATTAGTCTTATCAAGCTAATTTGCACGGTGCCCCCCATTGTACGAGATAAATCCTTCTCATGGTTTGGATAAATCTGACCACTTGGCGTCCCTGTTTTATGCTGAGGTCCGTGGATTTCCTGCTGATTTTAGAGATGACTTTTTTAGATTTTTCATCAACCTACAGCTGGTCTGGACGACAACTTCATGACCTAAATCAAGAAGCGCGTGTCTTTTTCGAAAGACTTTACTTCCTTTTAACGATAGAATTGATTCATCATGTAGATCCATCTCTTCTTTTCTTTCATCGGGTAAAACTGTTAAATATCGTCCAAAACAAAAGTATTTTCAATTATTTGTACAAAAATATGTGATATGTATTTTGAATAACTCGGTTTAAATTTCCCACACTTGGCTTTTATTTTCCTTTTTATTGTCCTCTATTCCATTTTAAATGAATTTTAACATTTTGGTTTGTTTCTCAATTTATGTCCTTTCCGAGGTAACAATAATTTCGGTGTTAACACCTAGTTTTATCGTTCATAAATATGTATAAACATGATTTTGAGTTTATTTAATTGAAAATTTTGAAAAATTTTACTAGAATTGGGTAGTCAGTATATAAGACTAGGGCTGTTCTTTATTATCAGAGAGCACTAGATTCTAATACAATTACTACTTTACTAGTATTTCTAATGGTAACCAAGTGTTAAAAGTAACAAAATTTAAAAAATCCGACAGAATTTAACCTCTTCCCACACTTAAGATCTTGCAATGCCCTCATTTGCAAAAATCAGTAACAATTTAAATTATTGAGGGTGATTAGCGTAGAAATGATTAAATTTTACTAAAGTTTCCAAACATATTGGCGTTTGTTTGTTGAATGATAAATGGTACATATCATTTGTCCATTCCATCTGTTGTTACATCACATTTATCTTGTAGTCAAAATTAGTAGCTTTTGCTGAACTTAATGCCAGTCTTTGAAAATGCGCTGTTTTACCCTATTTTGTACAATTTACCATATACATAGATACAAATATAAACATGCATGGCAATTTGAAATGGGACTTAATATCCCACTTTCAAATCCTAAATGTGAAATATTAGTACACAATAATAATAAAAATGATAAAGATTACATAAGTATATTCAATAACATAAGTTTAAACATGAATAAGTAAAAAGATAAAAACATAAAAATCATATAAATAACCAAATGGAACTAAATCAGTCTGGATATGGGTTCCAGTTCATCTCATCAGGTGGGTTCCATTGTTGGTTATAGGTTTTCTGATAGGCTTGATTATAGTCATACCAGTTAAAGGGTGGTCGGATATCGGGGTTGTGTGGCAGAAAATGAGCAGGTCGAGTACGTACGTAATTATTTGGTACCTGATATGATAGATGGCTCATGATTTGGTGCTGATGAACTAACCAACTATCGTGTTGGCGTCGCCTATAATCCTCGTATACTCGCTCGGAGTTCCACTGCTCATACATACTATGTCTGGCCGCGTTCGTCATTGCTTCCTCATCTATACGAACGTGGACGTCAAGAATAGCATCTCGAAAGCCATCCCTAATGTCTTCCGCCTCCTCCATTTCCTCGTCTGAGCCTCTCTCTACCTAAGGATGAGATCCCTCATAGGGTACTGCCTGGTTACGTCTACTTTTCAATACCTTAGCACCCACATAAACTTTCAATCCTAAGGGCTCAACCTGTTCTCTACAAAGCTGTAATGGACCCCCTTGGTTCCTATCAACACCTAAATACTCTCCAATGAGAATAAAAAAAATACCTCCTCCTATTATACTCCCGTCCTGCATTCCCTCTACCATTTTAGATAAATAAAAAGCAACACAGTAAGGGATATTGACAAAGCTTCTAGGATCCCGAATACACTTTAGGTAGAATAAATCATGTAAGGTAATTTTTTCTTTATTATGACCTCTCTGTGTAATCGAGTTAGCTAAAAATCTATGAATAATACGAAGCTCGGCTCTGTCAATATGTGTATAGGAGTGTCCTCCTGCTTGTGTAAAAATATCAAAATGTGACATACGCCTCCAAATGGCGTCAGCGTCAAAGTTACTATCTACCCTTTCACCATAATGAATAAAATTTGTACAATCGGGTAATAGCAACTCACCAGGCGTATATATCTGTAAGGCCCTGGCCATGTCCAGCATGGACATTCTGTACATCCTACCGCCAAGGATAAACCTAAGAAATCTTCTATCATCTATTCTAACTATATTTGTATCAAGTGATACAGTACTCATCAACTCAACACACCATTCCTTATATACAGGTCTACGAATGGTGAAAAGACGTTCCCAATCTGTAAAAGAAGAACTGCCATACCTTTGAACTAAAAGCTGTCTAACACGGTCAGCTAGATGGACCGTTTCCAAAGGGGCCAAATCGATTACCCTTGGCACCTCTACATTTTTTGTTACCAATTTGAATTTGTTCCTTTGATATGTCTCGTAATCTCTCCATCTCCTATCAAATCTCAGATTAGGATGCAGAGTGTGCTCAGGAATCGTTGGGAATTCTACTGGCGGCCTCATTGGGAATACTATGAATTCATCAAAAAACTGTACTGGATCATAATAAGGTATGTGCTGATCAGGCTGTTGTTGTGGTTCTTGTTCGTGTTGCATTTCTGGTTCTGGTTCTGGTGCTGGTGCTGGTCGTCTAGATGATGATGCTCCTGAACCTCCAGTATCAGCTTTCTGCAAAACACATTAAACACAAAATTTGTGCATCCAAATATGCATTAGTGTTAGTAAAATAACAATTTAAAACAATCACTATAACATGTTAAATTAAAATTAAACTTATACACATTTTCACAATTTTTCACAATTCTACACTTTTCAAATAAGCAAATATGAGAATGTATACAAAGTTCATAAGCTTTTAACTCAAATAACATGTCAAAATATTCATTACTAATAATTAAACAAGTATCAAATGGCAAATATATCAAATTAATCAAGTTCATGAATTTTGGACTTAAAAAGTCCACTTTAATCTCCAAAAATCATGTTTAGGATCAATGTTTGGATCATTTAACTATCTAAACATGTTACACTACTCAATTTAGCAATAATTCATGACAAAAATTGGCCATAACCTGTTTATATCAAAAAGCCCTAAATTGTTCAAGAACACAAACCCTACATAGTTTAAACCTTATTCTTAATAAAACATAAAATTAATAAAATTTTAAAAATTTGTTTCTTTTTAGGATGAGGGCATTTCGGATCGATGTCCTAGTCTGTCCCTCGGCAAAATTTTTAAAATTTTTCAAATCAAAGCACGGTTTTAAAAGTAAAGATTTTTGGATTTTTTTTAATGTTTTTGGCATACTTTAATTCAATAAGATTAAAAATAATGATAATAAAAGTTCTCGTTGAAATGTCCCGTTCTTATTGATTAAAAACGTTCCATATTAATTGATTTCGTTGCGAGGTTTTGACCTCTATATGAGACGTTTTTCAAAGACTGCATTCATTTTTAAAACTAACCATAACCTTTATTTCATAGATAAAGGTTTTAAAAAGCTTTACGTAGATTATCAAAAAATGATAAATCTAAAATATCCTGTTTACACACGACCATTACATAATGGTTTACAATACAAATATGTTACAACAAAATAAGTTTCTTGAATGCAGTTTTTTACACAATATCATACAAGCATGGACTCCAAATCTCGTCCTTATTTAAGTATGCGACAGCGGAAGCTCTTAATAATCACCTGAGAATAAACATGCTTAAAACGTCAACAAAAATGTTGGTGAGTTATAGGTTTAACCTATATATATCAAATCATAATAATAGACCACAAGATTTCATATTTCAATACACATCCTATACATAGAGATAAAAATCATTCATATGGTGAACACCTGGTAACCGACATTAACAAGATGCATATATAAGAATATCCCCATCATTCCGGGACACCCTTCGGATATGATATAAATTTCGAAGTACTAAAGCATCCGGTACTTTGGATGGGGTTTGTTAGGCCCAATAGATCTATCTTTAGGATTCGCGTCAATTAGGGTGTCTGTTCCCTAATTCTTAGATTACCAGACTTAATAAAAAGGGGCATATTCGATTTCGATAATTCAACCATAGAATGTAGTTTCACGTACTTGTGTCTATTTTGTAAATCATTTATAAAACCTGCATGTATTCTCATCCCAAAAATATTAGATTTTAAAAGTGGGACTTTAACTCACTTTCACAGATTTTTACGTCGTCTGGAAGTAAGACTTGGCCACTGGTTGATTCACGAACCTATAACAATATATACATATATATCAAAGTATGTTTAAAATATATTTACAACACTTTTAATATATTTTGATGTTTTAAGTTTATTAAGTCAGCTGTCCTCGTTAGTAACCTACAACTAGTTGTCCATAGTTAGATGTACAGAAATAAATCGATAACTATTATCTTGAATCAATCCACGACCCAGTGTATACGTATCTCAGTATTGATCATAACTCAAACTATATATATTTTGGAATCAACCTCAACCCTGTATAGCTAACTCCAACATTCACATATAGAGTGTCTATGGTTGTTCCGAAATATATATAGATGTGTCGACATGATAGGTCGAAACATTGTATACGTGTCTATGATATCTCAAGATTACATAATATACAATACAAGTTGATTAAGTTATGGTTGGAATAGATTTGTTACCAATTTTCACGTAGCTAAAATGAGAAAAATTATCCAATCTTGTTTTACCCATAACTTCTTCATTTTAAATCCGTTTTGAGTGAATCAAATTACTATGGTTTCATATTGAACTCTATTTTATGAATCTAAACACAAAAGTATAGGTTTATAGTCAGAAAAAATAAGTTACAAGTCGTTTTTGTAAAGGTAGTCATTTAAGTCGAAAGAACGACGTCTAGATGACCATTTTAGAAAACATACTTCCACTTTGAGTTTAACCATAATTTTTGGATATAGTTTCATGTTCATAATAAAAATCATTTTCTCAGAATAACAACTTTTAAATCAAAGTTTATTATAGTTTTTAATTAACTAACCCAAAACAGCCCGCGGTGTTACTACGACGGCGTAAATCCGGTTTTACGGTGTTTTTCGTGTTTCCAGGTTTTAAATCATTAAGTTAGCATATCATATAGATATAGAACATGTGTTTAGTTGATTTTAAAAGTCAAGTTAGAAGGATTAACTTTTGTTTGCGAACAAGTTTAGAATTAACTAAACTATGTTCTAGTGATTACAAGTTTAAACCTTCGAATAAGATAGCTTTATATGTATGAATCGAATGATGTTATGAACATCATTATTACCTTAAGTTCCTTGGATAAACCTACTGGAAAAGTGAAAAATGGATCTAGCTTCAACGGGTCCTTGGATGGCTCGAAGTTCTTGAAGCAGAATCATGACACGAAAACAAGTTCAAGTAAGATCATCACTTGAAATAAGGTTGTTATAGTTATAGAAATTGAACCAAAGTTTGAATATGATTATTACCTTGTATTAGAATGATAACCTACTGTAAGAAACAAAGATTTCTTGAGGTTGGATGAATACCTTACAAGATTGGAAGTGAGCTAGCAAACTTGAAAGTATTCTTGATTTTATGTAACTAGAACTTGTAGAATATATGAAGAACACTTAGAACTTGAAGATAGAACTTGAGAGAGATCAATTAGATGAATAAAATTGAAGAATGAAAGTGTTTGTAGGTTTTTTTGGTCATTGGTGTATGGATTAGATATAAAGGATATGTAATTTTGTTTTCATGTAAATAAGTCATGAATGATTACTCATATTTTTGTAATTTTATGAGATATTTCATGCTAGTTGCCAAATGATGGTTCACACATGTGTTAGGTGACTCACATGGTCTGCTAAGAGCTGATCATTGGAGTGTATATACCAATAGTACATACATCTAAAAGCTGTGTATTGTACGAGTACGAATACGGGTGCATACGAGTAGAATTGTTGATGTAACTGAACGAGGATGTAATTGTAAGCATTTTTGTTAAGTAGAAGTATTTTGATAAGTGTATTGAAGTCTTTCAAAAGTGTATAAATACATATTAAAACACTACATGTATATACATTTTAACTGAGTCGTTAAGTCATCGTTAGTCGTTACATGTAAGTGTTGTTTTGAAACCTTTAGGTTAACGATCTTGTTAAATATTGTTAACCCAATGTTTATAATATTAAATGAGATTTTAAATTATTATATTATCATGATATTATCATGTATGAATATCTCTTAATATGATATATATACATTAAATGTCTTTACAACGATAATCGTTACATATATGTCTCGTTTAAAAATCATTAAGTTAGTAGTCTTGTTTTTACATATGTAGTTCATTGTTAATATACTTAATGATATGTTTACTTATCATAGTATCATGTTAACTATATATATATATATCCATATATATGTCATCATATAGTTTTTACAAGTTTTAACGTTCGTGAATCACCGGTCAACTTGGGTGGTCAATTGTCTATATGAAACATATTTCAATTAATCAAGTCTTAACAAGTTTGATTGCTTAACATGTTGGAAATATTTAATCATGTAAATATCAATCTCAATTAATATATATAAACATGGAAAAGTTCGGGTCACTACACTCGTCCCTCCCTCGGGTAAACCAATTTCGGTTCAACGACCTAGTCTTCAACTCATGACGAATTTTAAAAATCATATTTTTAACTTAGCGAAATAAAGTAAATTTTTATTTTTAAATTCACACAACTTAAATTTAAAATATGCATAAAATTAAAAATTCACATTTTTTTAAAAATTAAAAATTCACACCAAACTTATATTATATTTTTGTTTTTATACATACAAACTTAAAAATATCAATTGTTCAAATATTTACAATTTTAAATATATTAATTTAAAAAGTTACCATATTAATTTAAGATTTATATATTAATTTTAAAAACATGGTAAAAATAAAATTAAAAATCTTTTTGGTCTTTTATCCCACTTTAATCAATCAAATATTATCAAAAATATGCGCCCCTCTTTTCGGTAAAGTAATTTCGGTTTCATGACCTAATTTAACTCATGATGAATTTTTGAAATATTTTGGGTTGATTGATTAAAGATATTTATACTTTAAGAATAAACGTTAAATTTCGCAGTGATGTAATAAATTTTTGTATGATATCAATAATTTCGGTCGCCAAACCTAATTTTATTCAATACCAATTTAATACTTTATAGCAAACAAATTAGCGTTTATTATCAAAAGGTTAAAAATAAAAATAAAAATAAAAAAAATAAAAACTGTACAGACTTACCTGTGAGATAGTATTCTTAGTTATATGATCTATCCCATTCATAAGATAGTCGGTTTAATTGGTTTTCCATAGCTACATAGGCGTAACCTTGAGCATTCAGTGTTTTTTCTTCTAAACATATGAACGGTTCGTCTCTGCATAAAGTAACAAATTCGGTATTTGAATAGGTTTGATTATTTGAACAGTTACCTCCATGTGACCATTTTCCGCATTTGTGACATCTTTCAAGGTGTCGTGCTCTTCTTTTCGCTGCGAATTTTGATTTTCCTTTACCAAATTGTAACTTATTATCTTCGCATCTGGATTCTTTTCTTACTCCGTCCAATCTTTCTCTGATTACTGATACTATTTCACTCGAAAGTGTGTCATTATTACGTTTAGTGATCAAAGCGTGTAGCATTAGACCATGGTTTAGTTCACAGGTAGTCTTCATTTCCTAAAAACAATAAAAATTCAGAATGGGGGGAGAAGACTAGTTCTTTAGGGTCTGCTAGGGAAAGACCATTCGGGTTCCATTTTTGAGAACTACACAAAAACAGACAATCTAACTCTAACAGAAATACATAAAATCCTTAAAAGACTTGATTCTCCCCACACTTAGTTAGCTGTGGTATCGAAATTGTGATTAACTTCGTTGTCGACTTCCATCAGACTATCTATGTAATGTTTAACTCTGTGACCATTAACTTTAAATTCAATTCCATTTGAATTTATTAATTCTATCGTTCCGTATGGGAAAACTCTTTTGACTATGAATGGTCCAGACCATCTTGATTTCAATTTTCCAGGAAATAGCTTGAATCGTGAATTGAAAAGAAGAACTCTGTCCCCTTCTTTAAATTCTTTTGAACTTCTGATTCTTTTATCATGCCATTTCTTCGTTCTTTCTTTATAGATTAACGAATTTTCGTATGCTTCATGTCTTAATTCTTCTAATTCGTTTAGTTGACTTAATCGTAGACGTCCAGCTTCATGTAAATCAAGATTACATGTCTTCAAAGCCCAAAATGATTTGTGTTCAATTTCTACTGGAAGATGACATGCTTTTCCGTAAACGAGTCTAAAAGGTGTGTTTCCAATTGGAGTTTTGTAGGCTGTTCTAAAAGCCCAGAGTGTATCCTCCAATTTAATGGACCATTCCTTTGGATTTGATCCTACGGTTTTCTCTAGAATACGTTTTAAAGCTCGGTTGGTATTTTCAACTTGTCCACTTGTTTGTGGATGATATGCAGTGGAGATTTTATGAGTTACTCCATATCTTTTAAGAACTTTCTCAAGTTGATTATTACAGAAATTAGTTCCCCGATCACTTATTAAAGCTTTCGGTGTTCCAAACCTTGCAAAAAGATGTTTTAAAAAGTTGACTACAACTCGTGCATCGTTAGTTGGGAGAGCTTGTGCTTTCGCCTATTTAGATACATAATCAATGGCTACGAGAATATAGAGATTATTATGAGATTTTGGAAATGGACCCATAAAGTCAATACCCAAAGGTCAAATACTTCACATACTTGGATGACATTTTGTGGCATTTCATCACGTTGACTTATTTTTCCGGCCCTTTGACAACATCACAGGATTTGCAAAGAAGGTGTGCGTCTTTGTAAATTGTAGGCCAATAGAATCCAGCATCATAAACTTTTCTTGCTGTTAGTTGAGGCCCATAGTGCCCTCCTGTTGGTCCTGTGTGACAATAGTTTAAAATTTTACTAGCTTCATCTCCGAATACACATCGGCGTATTATTCCATAGGGACAGCTTTTAAACAGATGTGGATCTTCCTAAAAATAGTGTTTTATATCACTGAAGAATTTCTTTCGTTTTTGGTACGATAATCCTTTTTCAAGGAATCCACATACTAAGTAGTTTGCATAGTCTGCAAACCATGGTATTTCATTATAATCTATCTTCAATAGATATTCATCAGGAAAGTTGTCTTGTATGGCCGATTCATTTAGAACTTCTAATTCAGGATTTTCAAGACGAGAAAGATGATCAGCGGCGAGATTTTCTGCTCCTCTTTTATCTCGGATTTCAATATCGAATTCTTGTAAGAGTAAGATCTAACGGATCAATCTTGGTTTGGCATCTTGTTTCGAAAATAGGTATCTAAGAGCAGAATGGTCGGTATAGACCACCGTTTTTGCTAGAACGAGATATGAACGAAATTTGTCAAAAGCAAAGACAATAGCAAGGAGTTCTTTTTCAGTAGTTGTATAATTTGTTTGTGCTCCTTGTAACGTCTTACTAGCATAATATATAGGTTGAAATCGTTTTTCAATCCTTTGTCCTAAAACGGCTCCCATTGCAAAATCACTTGCATCGCACATTAGTTCAAACGGTAGATTCTAATTTGGTGTTATCATGATCGACGCATTAGTGAGTTTCTCTTTAAGAATTTTAAAAGATTTGATACATTCATCTAAAAAGATGAATGGAGCATCCTTTTCTAGGAGTTTATTCATAGGAGTGGCAATTTTAGAAAAATCTTTTATGAAACGTCGGTAAAAATCGGCATGCCCTAGAAAACTCCTAACTCCTCTAACATTGGTGGGATGTGGAAGTTTAGCAATTACATCTACTTTAGCTCTATCCACTTCAATTCATTCTTTTGAAATTTTATGTCCAAGAACGATGCCTTCTTTAACCATGAAATGGCATTTCTCCCAATTAAGTACTAGATTTGATTGTTCGCATCTAATAAGCATTCATTCCAGATTAACTAGACATGATTCAAATGTATCACCGAAGACTGAAAAGTCATCCATGAAAACTTCCATGCATTCTTCTATCATGTCGTGAAAAATCGCCATCATGCACCTTTGAAAAGTTGCAGGGGCGTTGCAAAGTCCAAATGGCATGCGTTTGTAAGAAAAAGTACCATAAGGGCACGTGAATGTGGTTTTCTCTTGATCTTCGGGTGCTATTGGAATTTGAAAGTATCCGGAAAATCCATCAAGAAAACAATAATAACTATTTCCGGCTAATCTTTCCAACATTTGATCAATGAAAGGTAAGGGAAAGTGATCTTTTCTGGTGGTGTCATTTAATTTTCTATAATCAATACATACACGCCATCCTGTTACAGTCCTTGTAGGAATAAGCTCATTTTTTTCATTTGTAATGACAGTCATGCCACCCTTCTTAGGCACGCATTGAACTGGGCTTACCCATGGACTATCAGAGATTGGATAAATTAAATCTTGCATATTCGAATTTAGTCTTCGTTGGCGTTGCACATATGTTTTATGACCTTCTTCCATAAGGATTTTATGTGTGCAATACGAAGGACTTATTCCTTTAATATCAGGAATCTTCCATGCAATGGCTGGTTTATGAGCTTTCAACACAGAAATGAGTTGTGATTTCTCATTATCAGTAAGAGAAGACGATATTATTACAGGTAATTCAGATTCACCATGTAAATAAGCATATTCCAAATGGTTTGGAAGTGGCTTTAACTCTAATTTCGGAGGTTTTTCTATCAATGATTTATATCGATATCTGTCTTCTTCTTTTAGCATTTAAATTTCTTCTGTTGTTGGTTCATATCCATTAGCTATTAGTGTAGCTAACATTTCAGCTTCATCAATTGGTTCATTACCTTCTCCTAAAGAACATTCTCCCATTCCTTGTAATTCTGGAAATTCTTCTAATAATTCTGCATGTGAATCTATAGTTTGAATATAATAACATGTATCATCTGCAGATTGCGGTTGTTGCATTGCTCTATCAACTGAAAAGGTAACACTCTCGTCCTCTATACTTAGGGTCAGTTTCTTACCGAACACGTCTATCATTGCTTTAGCCTTGTTTAAGAATGGTCTTCCTAATATGAGAGGAACTTGAGAATCTTCTTCCATGTCCAGAACAACAAAATCTACTGGAAATACTAAAGTACCAACTTTAACTAGCATGTTCTCCATTATCCCTCTAGGATATTTTATTGATCGATCGGCTAGTTGTATGCTTATTCTTGTTGGTTTCAATTCTCCAAGGTCTAGTTTAATGTATAGTGAAAACGGCATTAAATTTATACTAGCACCTAAGTCTGCCAATGCTTCTATTGAACTAAGACTACCCAGAAAACATGGAATTGTGAAACTTCCTGGATCAGATAGTTTTTCTGGTATCTTATTCAACAGCACTGCTGAACAATTAGCATTCATAGTAACAGCCGAGAGTTCTTCCATTTTCTTTCTATTCGAGATTAGATCTTTCAGAAATTTAGCATATCTAGGCATTTCTGAAATCACATCAATGAAAGGAAGAGTTACATTTATCTGTTTAAACATATCCAAGAATTTGGATTGCTCGGCTTCAAGTTTCTCTTTTTTCATTTTACTTGGGTAAGGAAGTGGTGGTTGGTATGGTTTAACATAAGGTTTATCCTTAGCTGTGTTATCTTCATTAACCTTTTCAACTATCGGTTCTTTTTCCTTATCTTGTTCAGGTTGTGGTTCTTGTGGAGTAGGAATAGCTTCATCAGAAGTTACATGTATTTCAGGTGGTTTAAGTGTTGTACCACTTCTTGTGGTAATGGCTTTAGTTATTTCATTCCGGGGGTTAGCATTTGTATCACTAGGTAAACTTCCCGATTTTCTTTCACCTATTAACCTTGCTAGGTTACTTACTTCTTGTTCCAAATTTTGAATAGAAGCTTGTTGATTTCTAAATGCTTGAGCATTTTGTTCATTAGTTTGTTTCTGAGATGTGAAAAACTGCGTTTGAGTTTCAACTAGCTTCGTCATCATATCTTCTAAATTCGGCTTTTTATCATCGGTTTGTGGTGGTTTGTTTTGAAAATTAGGTCTTTGCTGGTTGTAAGTATTATTGGATACTTGTTGATTGCTAGGACCTTGTTGGTTGTTGTATGGAATATTTCGGTTATAATTCTGATTTTGATTGTAAATCGGTCTTGGCGGTTGATAATTATTCTGATAATTATTTCCAGGCCTTTGGTTTATGTATGAAATATTCTCTCTTTGTTCCATTGTTAATTCAATACTAAGACAATCTTTTGTCAAATGTGGTCCTCCACACTGCTCACAACTAATTCATATTGAGTGGATATCTTTAGTCATCTTTTCCATTCGTCTCTCGACAGCATCTATCTTTACAGAAATGGAATCTAGGTCATGGCTAGAATCGGCTCTAGCTGCTTTAGATGATCTAACGATATCTTTTTCTTGGTGCCACTCATGTGAGTGGGAAGCAGTGTTATCAATAATTTTGTAAGCATCAGTTTCGGTTTTCTTCATAATAGAACCACCAGATGCTATATCGATGTCTTTCCTTGTAGTGATGTCGCATCCTTGGTAGAATATTTGTACTATTTGACAGGTGTCTAAACCATGTTGCGGACATCCTCTTAATAACTTTCCAAATCTTGTCCACGCCTCATATAGAGTTTCATTTGGCTTCTGAGTGAACGTATCAATTTCTCCTTGAAGTCTTACGGCTTTAGATGCCGGAAAGAATTGTTTAAGAAATTTTTCAACTAAAACGTCCCATGTATCGATCGCCCCTTCAGGTAACGATTCCAACCAATCTTTGGCTTCTCCCTTTAAAGTCCAGGGAAATAACATGAGATATATCTGTTCATCCTCAACTTCTCTTATTTTAAATAGTGTGCAGATCCTATTAAAGGTACGAAGATGTTCATTTGGATCTTCCTTCGCCGCACCACTAAATTGGCATTGATTAGTCACCATATGTAGAATTTGTCCTTTGATTTCATAATCTGGCGCATTAATGTCTGGATGAGTAATTGCGTGACCTTGGCCAGTGCGTTTAGCTCTCATTCGGTCTTCCATACTTAAAGGTTCCACATTTTCCATGATTGAATTTGTTGAATCCGAATCACTAGAGGATTCTGATTTAATGGTTCGTTCCTCAACAATCTCTGTTTGAATGATTGGTGGTTCCGGAGGAAAATTTAATGGTTCAGGATCTATGAATTGTCCCTGAATATTATCCGGATTCTCAATTGTGAGGTCGGGTTCAAAAAATGGATTATCGAAAATTTGAATTGGAGTACTTGGTCGACTGGATGACGATTCTAAAGGAAAATCAACGGCGGTAATATATGCTAGATGTCTTGATCTAGTTACAGGTGGTGAACGTACAAAAGGTGGTGAACGTCTTGCTCGGTGCATTCACTGAATATCCTATTAGTTTTTAAAAGGAAAGAAAAAATTATATAAGTTATCCAATTAATAGACTTTTCTGATTTTGCCCACGTTTCGAATAGCCAAAAAGATGCAGCAGAGGGGCAGGATTCGTTTGGTCTCAATATAATTGAGGACTGTTTGGCTCCAATAACCCGGTCCACGTACAAATCCAACTATTACTACGAACCAGAAAATTTTGATGTCTATCAATTTAACCACTTAAAATAAATTTTCGTAATTTTAAGAAGTATAGATAAGAAGTAGAAAAAATTCTAAGTCCTAAAAACTAGAATTACGAGAAATAAGAAAGAAAAAGAGCTCGTCGAAAAAGGTCGAAAAAGAAAAGATCGAAAAATAAAAGGCGTCAAAAAATAAGAAAGAAAAAAAATGACTATAAAACTTAAAAAAACTCGACTAACCCAACCTTATTACTATCACTAACTTAAAATTATAATCGCAAATTGAGATTACTAATTGGAATGATAATTGATACATAGGTAAAAGGTGTCTAAAAATATTAAAGCTTACAGGAAAAACTATATCCCAAATGGCAATATCTCAAAAAGGTATTAAAACTTAAAAAAAAAAAAAAAACTGTCGCAGAATTCTAAAGCACTTAAATCTTAGTCTAAAGAAAAAGCACTTAAGGGATTTTACGGCAAAGCCTACAAATCTAGAAATAAAAATAACTATGGCAAAAACTATGAATTAAAAATAAATACGAGCAAAAATTACAAAAGTTATGCTAAAACAATTAAAAAGGGATAAAATATAAAAATATACTAAAAGTTGTAAAAAGTACAATTTTTATAAAAATATTATTTTTATATTATTTATTTTATAAAACTATTAATTTTATATTTTATAAAACTAATTAAACTTAAAAATACAAATTAAATAAATAACTAAATTAAATATTTAACTAATCTAACCTAATTAGGGTTTAAATATAATAATAATTATTATAAACCGTAATTAATGCAGTACTCAGTCAACTGTAGCGTGTCAGACGGGCTCATGCGATCGCATGAGTCTTAAGTTATCCAGCCATGCGATCGCATGGGCTAGGGTTTCGGGCCACAGAGTGGGCTGCTACAGTACTGGACTCGAGTGTTTTTTTTTCTTTTTTCTTTTTTCCTGTGTTGAATTTTCTGTTTTATATATTTATGTAATATATTTATATAAATTAAATAAAACTTATATTTTTATAAAATAAAGATAAATAAACTTTTATAGAACTTAAATATTTAACAAACTCTTAAAAATATTTATATTTTTGTTTTCGTTTTATATTTTTGAATATATTAAAACGTATTTTTACAAAAGCGTAAATTTTTTTTTATATTAGCGTTGCGCTTCCGGCTTTTAAGCTAGATGGTTCCCCGGCAGCGGCGCCAAAAATACTTGATGTTATGCGAGGTGTATATAAAATAGCTTAAATTTTACTAGGAAATACTATTAAATACGATACAATTTTACACAAGATATTTATTTATTTATTGAATGGATATACTTAAACCTTGCTACAACACTTATAGGCAGTGTACCTAATCGTACAGTTGTGTAGTTTTTAGTAAGTCCGGTTCGTTCCACAGGGAAAATCTTTTAATCAAAGCTTAACGCTATATTAGTTTAATTTATAAAAATACGAATATAGATATAAGTAATATTATTATTTTAAAGGGGGTTTTTACCGTTTAATGACCGGTTTGTCGATTTTAAAACTTTAGTCGCGGTTAAAACAAAATGTAAAATATTGAATAAATAAAAGACTTAATTTAAAGCGTAAAGTAAATAATGATAATGAAATTGGCATAAATAAAAGTGCGATAAAATAAACTTGCGATAATTAAAAAGTGCGATAATTAAAATTGCAATTAAATATAATAACAATAAATAAAAGTGCGATAATTAGAAGTGCAATTAAATATAAAATAAAGGAAATTAAATATGAAATAAAAGAATTATGCTTATTTAAACTTTCCGTAATCATGATGTTTGACGTGTTGATTTTAGTTTTATGCCCATGGATTAATTGTCCTTTGTCCTGGATTATTTAATATGTCCGTCTGGTTTTTGTCCAGAACAGTCCATCAGTCATAAATATAAAGTGCGAGTGTCCTCGTCAAATTATTCTTATACCCGAAGTTTAAATATTCCAACTAATTGGGGACTTAAACTGTAACAAGATTTTAATACTTTGTTTAATAATTACACCAGGATGTCGACTGAGTGTAACCCAAAGTTTTAATAATTTGTTATCAATTATGCCAAGTGTCCTTGTTCATAATTTCACCCCTGTTTTAATATTTCTAGTGCCTATTAATCCGTTCCCGTGTCGGGTTAAATGAACGATTATTCGTACATATAAATACCCCGCCTATCTTGTCCGATCGAGTATATATGGTTATTTATAGGGACGTCCAATTGTAAATCTTTATATTAATATTAACAAACTATCATTTAGTTAAACAAATATAAAGCCCATTAATAGCCCATAGTCTAATTTCCACAAGTGTCGTTCTTTTGTCCAAACCCCAATTATGGTACAAAGCCCAATTACCCAATTTTAATATTTTTAGCCCAACATCATGATTACTTCGGATTAAATAAGCATAATAATAACTTAGCTACGAGACATTAAATTAAAAATGTTGAACATAACTTACAATGATTAAAAATAGCATAGCATTACACGGACAGAATTTCGACTTACACCCTTACAACATTCGCTAACATACCCTTATTATTAGAATTAAAATTAAAATTAAAATATAAATATAAATATATACTACGTATATAGATAGAGAGATTGATATTATGGATTGAAAAATGGTGCACCAAAGCTCGATTTTTATAGGCCTGTGATCTGGAAAAGGGGCTCATGCGATCGCATGGATTTATGCCTTCCAGGCCATGCGATCGCATGACCAGCTGGGGAGAGCCACTTTTGGTTGTTTTCTTCTGCCGACGTTTATTTAAATATAATATAATATATATATTAATTTTAAGAATTAATTATATATTATATTATATTCATATGCATAGTTGACTTGTAATTTTTAGTCCGTTGCGTCGACCGTTGAGAGTTGACTCTGGTCCCGGTTTCGGATTTTCGAACGTCCTTGCGTACAATTTTATATCTTGTACTTTTCGTTTTGAATCTTGTACTCTTGTAATTTTGAGACGTTTCTTATCAATAATTGGAACCTCATTGATTGTATTTTGTACTTTTGAGCTTTTTGGTCGTTTGCGTCTTCAATTCGTCGAAGCTGTCTTTTGTCTTCACCTTTTATTATTTAAACGAATATCACTTGTAAATAGGACAATTGCAACTAAAAGCTTGTCTTTCTTGAGGAATAATGCTATGAAATATATGTTCGTTTTTAGCATTATCAATCATCCATTTGATCATTCTCAACATTTTCATGTTGAGTGCTAGCGTCAACCAATTGTGTATCATCTATTTGATTTTGAACCTCTTCAAGATCTATCTTCCTTTCACTATTTCCTTCCATTAGGAACTTAGTTTCAAGGAATTCAGCATTCCGAGCAACAAATACATTTGTTCGGATGGATCATAGAAATAGTATCCCATATCATCCTTGGGATATCCTATGAAGATACACTTCGTGGATCGAGCATTCAACTTATTAGGGACGTAACGCTTAGGATAATATTCACATCCCCATACCTTTAAGTATGATAGAGATGGAGGTTTTCCAAACCACATCTCATGAGGAGTTCGTTACACTTTCTTGGTTGGGGCCATATTTAGAATACGAGCCGAGAAGCATAGACAATAACCCCAAAATGATAGAGCCAACGAGCTTCTAGCCATCATAGATCGAACCATATCCATTAGGGTTCGATTCCTCCTTTCGGAAACTCCATTAAGTTGGGGTGTTCCAGGAGGAGTGAGTTGCGAGATAATCCCACAACTTTTAAGATGATCTTGGAAGGCATCGCTTAGGTATTCACCTCCTCTATCGGTACGAAGTACCTTGATTTTTTATTGAGTTGATTTTGTACTTCGTTTTGATATTCTTTGAATGCTTCAAAAGTTTCGTCCTTGTGTCTTAATAAGTAGACATATCCGAAACGACTGAAGTCATCAATGAAAGTAACGAAGTATCTTTCACCATTCCTAGTCATGGGCTTAAAGAGTCCACATACATCCGTATGTATTAATCCCAGTAAGTCCTTAGCCCTTTCATAGGTCCCTTTGAAAGGTGCTTTAGTCATTTTGCCTTGTAAACAATATTCACATACATCAAACGAGTCCAGTTCATTTGATTTCAAAAGGCCATTCCTCTAAAGTGTATGCATTCGATTCTTGTTTATGTGACCAAGGCGATAATGCCATAAGTAGGAATCACTCAAATCCCTTTTGAGTTTCTTGGTGTTTGCATGGTATATTGAGCCATTGTATGATGTGTCATCATGAACCAATTCATAAATACCATTCAAAGGCGAAGCCTTAAAATAGAACACATTATTTAAAGAAACATGGATATCATCATTAATGAAATTAAGATTAAAACCACATTGTTTCAAACGGGATACAGAAATAATGTTTCGAGATAAATCGTGTGCATACAAAACATTTTTCAAAACAAGCTCCAAACCACTTGGAAGATTTAGAATAAAGTCTCTTTAAGCTACTACGTGCACCTTAGCTCCATTACCCATGTAGAGACTTGATGTTCCCGCTTCTTGTTTACTTCTTTTGAACCCCTGCATAGAATTGCAAATGTGAGTTCCAAATCCTGTGTCTAATACCCATGTATTAGAAGAAGTAATACTAAGCTCAATGTATACCATATATACATTACCTGAGGTTTGCTCTGCATCCCTCCTTTCTTTCAACTCCTTAAGGTAGACCGAGCAGTTTCGTTTCCAGTGACCCATTTCACCGCAACTGAAGCACGGATCTTCCTTGGGGTTAGCTTTTCCGGAAACCTTTTGCTTCTTGTTGTTGTTGGTTGGGGTAACCATCTTCCCCTTTCCCTTGCCCTTGCCTTTGCCTTGGTGGGCAGGTCCTTTCCTCTTAGCCACCTTTAGCTTAGAAGTGTTATTGTTTTTGGACCCACCTTCATTGATCATAAGCACGGGTGAAGCCCTTTTACCCATGCTTGCTTCGGCCGTCTTTAGCATTGCATGCAATTCGGCAATGCTCTTATCCCAACCATTCATTTTATAATTTAACACGAATGTGTCAAACCTTTTTGACAATGAGTTAAGGATAAGGTCTGTGGCTAATTCATTAGACACGTTGCAATTTAGATGGTTCGCTCGATCAATTAGGCTTTTCATCTTAAGGACATAAGATGAAATGGATTGGGAGTCGTCCATCCGACATGCATGAAGCGCTCGAACCGTTTCGAAGCACTCGAGACAAGCTTGTTGAAGGAACATCTCCTTCAACTGTGTGATCATGTCATATGCACTATGATGCTCAAAGTCCTTTTGGAGATCGGGTATCATAGTCCCAAGCATAAGGCAAGCGACTTGCCTCGAATCGGTGCAATACTTATCCCAATAAGCCATGCTTTCCGTATCATCCTCTTCGGGTTGATCGGGAATGGGGTCTTCCAACACATACGCCTTATCCTCAAGTTTGAGGAAATCCTAAGATTGCGGAACCAATCCATAAATGTTAAACTTTAACGCCTTATCGTTAAGGTCAATCCTCAAGGTGACCTTTATCCCATTATAAGTTCCCTAGATATTTTTAAGTGTCACACAAAAGGATGGCGTTTAACTTGTTTGCCATGTTAATAAGGGATTTTAAGTTTTCATTAATTCTAGTTTGAGAAAACTTTTATGCCATACACCAACATGTATTTTGTGTATGGTACTTATGAAAATCCATTTTCATGTCATGTAATAATTCCAATTTTATTACTTTGATATAAACCCTTTTATATGTGCAATCTGTTTCTAGTTCTTAATAACCATTTATTAATGTCTTTTAGGCATTTCAATTTAACCGATTAAACTGTGGTTTGGTGATTTCCATGTTGTTAATAATTTAACCAATTAAATTATAGTTTTGCTTGTTGTTAACATGTGTGATAACTTGTTGTAGTAACATACACAATTCACAATCATACAAGAAATAAAATAACCACGCATGCAAAACAAATGTGTTCACAATCAAGCCAATTTGGTAGACATTTGTTTAGCCGAAAACAAATGTCACCGGTAAAGGGTTATAACACGGGTAGGAGATTTCAAATCTCCCACTTAATCTTGCATCCAAATTCCTCTTCTTGTGTTCTTCATCTTGCATCTTCATCTTTTTACAAAATATATACTAATACATTTTTCTATAAAAAATGAAAATACAATCTAATCTATTTTACATACCAAATATAAAATAAATTACATAACCAAATGAATGAATATTACAACCAAATGAATGAATTAATTATTACATACCAAATGAATAATACAAATCATTCAAACACACATGCATTCAATCATAAGGTCAAGGCATTGATTGTGAACTACTACATACAACAAATATGAACTAAATGCAACCCAAAACCAATTTTGGAACACCATAATTCGGCCTAAATTATGTACCCACCTCAAATCCATCAATTTTGCATTCTACTTTCATGCATGTTAATAAAATGCAAAGTTGGTGGGTTTTAAAGACCATATATAAGAAGCATATTTCATAGACTTTGGCTCTAGATACCATTGATGGAATTCAATATAACAAAATGTTCTTAATATTAACATAATCACTAAACTAATTTAGCAAGATTTAAAGCAAGCGGAAGCATGAATTATTAAGAAAACAAGTGTATATATTTAACCATTTATTTGAATTTCAAGTAGATATCAAGTCTTGATAATATGCTTACAATTTAAAAGGGTGTTAGAAGATATACCTTCTCCATGTTAGGAGGTATATGAGTGATGATGAAGATGATGAACAAGTGTGAAAACCCAATCCTTTGATGCACCAACACCACCCTTTAAGTTAGTTAAGATTTAGACACTTAACTAGCTAATTAACTAAGCTTAAAACCCTTTTATATGTACCCAAAATTCTGGACAGCAACAACAAGAAAGATGACGAGAATGCAAGCCTCAAAAGCATGAAACCTCAAGAGATAATACCCCAAACTTATCACCAACACCCTAGCCTTTGTTAGGATTTTAAATACAATTGATATGAGCTTGCAAAATGAGCTTGAAGGACTTGATTTGGTGCCTCAAACCTGTAGTGACCCGAACTTTTCCATGTTTATATATATTAATTGAGATTGATATTTACATGATTAAATGTTTCCAACATATTAAGCAATCAAACTTGTTAAGACTTGATTAATTGAAATAGGTTTCATATAGACAATTGACCACCCAAGTTGACCGGTGATTCACGAACGTTAAAACTTGTAAAAACTATATGATGACATATATATGGTTATATATATAGTTAACATGATATTATGATATGTAAACATATCATTAAGTATATTAACAATGAACTACATATGTAAAAACAAGACTACTAACTTAATGATTTTGAAACGAGACATATATGTAACGATTATCGTTGTAACGACATTTAATGTATATATATATCATATTAAGAGATATTCGTACATCATAATATCATGATAATATAATAATTTAAAATCTCTTTTGATATTATAAACATTGGGTTAACAACATTTAACAAGATCGTTAACCTAAAGGTTTCAAAACAACATTTACATGTAACGACTAACGATGACTTAACGACTCAGTTAAAATGTATATACATGTAGTGTTTTAATATGTATTCATACACTTTTGAAAGACTTCAAGACACTTATCAAAATACTTCTACTTAACAAAAATGCTTACAATTACATCCTCGTTCAGTTTCATCAACAATTCTACTCGTATGCACCCGTATTCGTACTCGTACAATACACAGCTTTTAGATGTATGTACTATTGGTATATACACTCCAATGATCAGCTCTTAGCAGCCCATGTGAGTCACCTAACACATGTGGGAACCATCATTTGGCAACTAGCATGAAATATCTCATAAAATTACAAAAATATGAGTAATCATTCATGACTTATTTACATGAAAACAAAATTACATATCCTTTATATCTAATCCATACACCAACGACCAAAAACACCTACAAACACTTTCATTCATCAATTTTCTTCATCTAATTGATCTCTCTCAAGTTCTATCTTCAAGTTCTAAGTGTTCTTCATAAATTTCAAAAGTTCTAGTTTCATAAAATCAAGAATACTTTCAAGATTGCTAGCTCACTTCCAATCTTGTAAGGTGATCATCCAACCTCAAGAAATCTTTGTTTATTACAGTAGGTTATCATTCTAATACAAGGTAATAATCATATTCAAACTTTGGTTCAATTTCTATAACTATAACAATCTTATTTCAAGTGATGATCTTACTTGAACTTGTTTTCGTGTCATGATTTTGCTTCAAGAACTTTGAGCCATCCAAGGATCCATTGAAGCTAGATCCATTTTTCTCTTTTCCAGTAGGTTCATCCAAGGAACTTAAGGTAGTAATGATGTTCATAACATCATTCGATTCATACATATAAAGCTATCTTATTCGAAGGTTTAAACTTGTAATCACTAGAACATAGTTTAGTTAATTCTAAACTTGTTCGCAAACAAAAGTTAATCCTTCTAACTTAACTTTTAAAATCAACTAAACACATGTTCTATATCTATATGATATGCTAACTTAATGATTTAAAACCTGGAAACACGAAAAACACCGTAAAACCGGATTTACGCCGTCGTAGTAACACCGCGGGCTGTTTTGGGTTAGTTAATTAAAAACTATGATAAACTTTGATTTAAAAGTTGTTATTCTGAGAAAATGATTTTTATTATGAACATGAAACTATATCCAAAAATTATGGTTAAACTCAAAATGGAAGTATGTTTTCTAAAATGGTCATCTAGACGTCGTTCTTTCGACTGAAATGACTACCTTTACAAAAACGACTTGTAACTTATTTTTCCGACTATAAACCTATACTTTTTCTGTTTAGATTCATAAAATAGAGTTCAATATGAAACCATAGCAATTTGATTCACTCAAAACGGATTTAAAATGAAGAAGTTATGGGTAAAACAAGATTGGATAATTTTTCTCATTTTAGCTACGTGAAAATTGGTAACAAATCTATTCCAACCATAACTTAATCAACTTGTATTGTATATTATGTAATCTTGAGATACCATAGACACGTATACAATGTTTCGACCTATCATGTCGACACATCTATATATATTTCGGAACAACCATAGACACTCTATATGTGAATGTTGGAGTTAGCTATACAGGGTTGAGGTTGATTCCAAAATATATATAGTTTGAGTTGTGATCAATACTGAGATACGTATACACTGAGTCGTGGATTGATTCAAGATAATATTTATCGATTTATTTCTGTACATCTAACTGTGGACAACTAGTTGTAGGTTACTAACGAGGACAGCTGACTTAATAAACTTAAAACATCAAAATATATTAAAAGTGTTGTAAATATATTTTGAACATACTTTGATATATATGTATATATTGTTATAGGTTCGTGAATCAACCAGTGGCCAAGTCTTACTTCCCGACGAAGTAAAAATCTGTGAAAGTGAGTTATAGTCCCACTTTTAAAATCTAATATTTTTGGGATGAGAATACATGCAGGTTTTATAAATGATTTACAAAATAGACACAAGTACGTGAAACTACATTCTATGGTTGAATTATCGAAATCGAATATGCCCCTTTTTATTAAGTCTGGTAATCTGAGAATTAGGGAACAGACACCCTAATTGACGCGAATCCTAAAGATAGATCTATTGGGCCTAACAAACCCCATCCAAAGTACCGGATGCTTTAGTACTTCGAAATTTATATCATATCCGAAGGGTGTCCCGGAATGATGGGGATATTCTTATATATGCATCTTGTTAATGTCGGTTACCAGGTGTTCACCATATGAATGATTTTTATCTCTATGTATGGGATGTGTATTGAAATATGAAATCTTGTGGTCTATTATTATGATTTGATATATATAGGTTAAACCTATAACTCACCAACATTTTTGTTGACGTTTTAAGCATGTTTATTCTCAGGTGATTATTAAGAGCTTCCGCTGTCGCATACTTAAATAAGGACGAGATTTGGAGTCCATGCTTGTATGATATTGTGTAAAAACTGCATTCAAGAAACTTATTTTGTTGTAACATATTTGTATTGTAAACCATTATGTAATGGTCGTGTGTAAACAGGATATTTTAGATTATCATTATTTGATAATCTACTTAAAGCTTTTTAAACCTTTATTGATGAAATAAAGGTTATGGTTTGTTTTAAAATGAATGCAGTCTTTGAAAAACGTCTCATATAGAGGTCAAAACCTCGCAACGAAATCAATTAATATGGAACGTTTTTAATCAATAAGAACGGGACATTTCAGTTGGTATCAGAGCGTTGGTCTTAGAGAACCAGAAAATTGCATTAGTGTGTCTTATCGAGTTTGTTAGGATGCATTAGTGAGTCTGGACTTCGACCGTGTTTTCTTTAAAAATGATTGCTTAACATTTTTGTTGGAAACTATATATTTTTAACATATGAATATTATGTGATATATTAATCTCTTAACGTGTTTGATATTATGTGATAGATGTCTACCTCTAGAACAAGTCCCATTGACTCACCTAATAATAATGAAGAGTTAAATGTAAATTGGAATGATTCGTGGACTGATTCACAAGTTCCCGAAGAGGAACCGGAAGAAGAGTCGGAACCGGAAGAAGAATCGGAACCGGAAGAAGAATCGGAACCGGAAGAAGAAATAGAACCGGTGGGGGAAATAATAAAACGGTTAAGTAAAAGAGAATCCTCAACCAACCGACCAAGGTTAATTATGGTCAATGGTGTTTCCGCCAAGGAAGCAAAATATTGGGAGGATTACCAATTCTCCGATGAATCGGATTCCGACGAGAATTCCGATGATGTTATAGAAATAACCCCAACTAAATTTAAAAAGGCAAAAGAAAATAATAAGGGAAAGGGCATAAAAATAGAGAAATCTAATTCCAACCCCGATGAACTTTATATGTATCGTCAACCCCCGAAGTCCTTAAGTTGTAACAATGACCCGGGAACCTCTAAACCACCAGGTTTTTCTAAACCAATGTGGACAACAACGGCTCGTATTAGGGGAACATCATATATCCCTAGAAACTTGGCAAAACGAACCAAAACCCAACAAGAAGAAACGAGCGAGTCGGAATAAGATAGTTGTATTCGTGTGGTGTAATATATGTAATATAGTGTGCTTATGCTTTATGATATATGTAAAAAAATTGCTTGTATTAATAAGTATTTTTTTTTTATGAATCTAACTCTTGTCTATTTTACAGTTTAAAAACACAAAATGGATAGACAACCCAATATTTTAAGAGACCTACCCGGAGACATGATTGATGAAATCTTGTCTAGAGTCGGCCAGAATTCTTCGGCACAACTATTTAAGGCGAGATCAGTTTGTAAGACATTCGAAGAACGTTCCAAGAATGTCTTGGTTTATAAGAGACTTTCGTTTGAAAGATGGGGGATATCACATTGGGAAACCCATAAGTTACGATGTGTTTACTTTGACGCATATATTGCGGGGAACCCAAATGCTATTTTACGCAACGGGTTAAGAAATTATTTTGACTCAATATATCCGAATATTGGACTTCGTGATTTAGAAAAAGCGGCTAACATGCAACATAAAGAAGCATGTTATGCTTACGGATTAGTAATGTTCGCTTCTCACCAAAGTGAGAACAAGAACATCGGGCTACAACTATTAAACAAAACGTTTCCACAAGTGACGGAGTCGGTAATTGGGGTAAGAAATGAAGTTTTTAGATTATTACGGGACTGTTGGACATTACGTAACCCTCGTCCCTTTGATGATGTTACAACACGCTGTCTTATCAACGGCCATAACGGTTATGTTGCACAAGACCAAGGATGGGAAGTAGTCCTAGTAAAACCAGAATGCATGACTTGTTTCTGGACGTATGAATTACGTGTCTTTATTGCCTTTGCTGAACGACTTGTGTACTAGCTAGAATTATCTTCACAACTATCTTGTATCAAAGTTATTGTGTGCTATATTTCATGCTTTATGTAAAATAAGCGGTATTGTAAGTTTGTAAAATATTGTATAAAAGCTTGAACGCGAAATATTATTACAATCAGTTTTTCATATAGAATTGTAGTAGTTGAATTGTATATTAGCTACTAAGTATGAACTTAACGGGTAGGTACTACCCGAATTTAAACTTATAAAACGCTAATATGAAGAAAAAGCTTTTATAAATGAGTTCATATTATGCTACGAAATACTATTAACTACTCTTAACATTCTGTATGATTAACTTGTTCCATTTGACTATTTTGAAGGAAATGGCACCGACTACTCGACACACCGTGAATATGAATGAAGAGGAATTCCGTACTTTTCTAGCTTCAAACATAGCCGCAGTACAGGCTGCGCTACATACCAACAATAACCTTGGATCTAACAGTACAGGAAATCGTGTGGGATGCACCTACAAAGAATTCACTGCCTGCAAACCTTTGGAATTTGATGGAACCGAAGGACCGATCGGATTGAAACGGTGGACCGAGAAGGTCGAATCGGTGTTTGCCATAAGTAAGTGTACTGAAGAGGACAAAGTGAAGTACGCTACGCATACCTTCACAGGTTCTGCGTTAACATGGTGGAATACCTATCTAGAGCAAGTGGGACAAGATGATGCGTACGCACTACCTTGGTCAGCATTCAAGCACTTGATGAACGAGAAGTACCGTCCCAGAACTTAGGTCAATAAGCTCAAGACAGAACTTAGAGGGTTACGAACCCAAGGATTTGATATTACCACATACGAAAGACGATTCACAGAATTGTGCCTATTGTGTCCGGGAGCATTCGAAGATGAGGAAGAGAAGATTGACGCGTTTGTGAAAGGATTACCAGAAAGAATCCAAGAAGATATAAGTTCACACGAGCCCGCCTCCATACAACAGGCATGTAGAATGGCTCACAAACTCGTGAACCAAATTGAAGAAAGAATTAAAGAACAGACTGCTGAAGAGGCCAATGTGAAGCAAGTCAAAAGAAAGTGGGAGGAAAACGGTGATAAGAATCACCAATACAACAACAACAACAATTACAACAATAATCGCAACAATTATCCCAACAATCGCAACATCACTCGCAACTACAACAAACGGCCCAACAACAACAACAACAACATCAACTACAACAATCATCCCAACAACAATAATAACCGCAACAACAACAACAACAATCAGAAGCAGCTATGCCAAAGGTGTGAAAAGAATCACTCGGGGTTCTGCACCAAATTTTGCAACAAGTGTAAAAGAAATGGTCATAGCGCGGCGAAGTGTGAGGTCTACGGACCAGGGGTTAATAGAACGAAAGGAACAAATGGTGTCGGAACGAGTAATGGCGGATCAAGTAGTGTCGGAGCAAGTTATGCCAATGTAGTTTGTTATAAATGTGGAAAACCAGGCCACATTATTAGAAATTGCCCGAACCAGGAGAACACGAATGGACAAGGCCGTGGAAGAGTTTTCAATATTAATGCGGCAGAGGCACAGGAAGACCCGGAGCTTGTTACGGGTACGTTTCTTATTGACAATAAATCTGCTTACGTTTTATTTGATTCGGGTGCGGATAGAAGCTATATGAGTAGAGATTTTTGTGCTAAATTAAGTTGTCCATTGACGCCTTTGGATAGTAAATTTTTACTCGAATTAGCAAATGGTAAATTAATTTCAGCAGATAATATATGTCGGAATCGAGAAATTAAACTGGTTAGCGAAACATTTAAGATTGATTTGATACCAGTAGAGTTAGGGAGT
Source organism: Rutidosis leptorrhynchoides (assembly GCF_046630445.1). NCBI lineage: Eukaryota > Viridiplantae > Streptophyta > Magnoliopsida > Asterales > Asteraceae > Rutidosis > Rutidosis leptorrhynchoides. Next base: position 197,279,346 of record NC_092341.1, on the reverse strand, counting down.
TTTGATGTGATAATCGGTATGGACTGGTTGAAAGAAGTGAAAGCGGAGATCGTTTGTTACAAAAATGCAATTCGCATTATACGAGAAAAAGGAAAACCCTTAATGGTGTACGGAGAAAAGGGCAACACGAAGCTACATCTTATTAGTAATTTGAAGGCACAAAAACTAATAAGAAAAGGTTGCTATGCTGTTCTAGCACACGTCGAGAAAGTACAAACTGAAGAAAAGAGCATCAATGATGTTCCCATCGCAAAAGAATTTCCTGATGTATTTCCGAAAGAATTACCGGGATTACCCCCACATCGATCCGTTGAATTTCAAATAGATCTTGTACCAGGAGCTGCACCAATAGCTCGTGCTCCTTACAGACTCGCACCCAGCGAGATGAAAGAACTACAAAGCCAATTACAAGAACTTTTAGAGCGTGGTTTCATTCGACCAAGCACATCACCGTGGGGAGCTCCTGTTTTGTTTGTCAAGAAGAAAGATGGTACATTCAGGTTGTGTATCGACTACCGAGAGTTGAACAAACTTACCATCAAGAACCGCTACCCACTACCGAGAATCGATGACTTATTTGATCAACTACAAGGCTCATCTGTTTATTCAAAGATTGACTTACGTTCCGGGTATCATCAAATGCGGGTGAAAGAAGATGATATTCCAAAGACTGCTTTCAGAACACGTTACGGTCATTACGAGTTTATGGTCATGCCGTTTGGTTTAACTAATGCACCAGCTGTGTTCATGGACCTTATGAACCGAGTGTGTGGACCATACCTGGACAAATTTGTCATTGTTTTCATTGATGACATACTTATTTACTCAAAGAATGACCAAGAACACGGTGAACATTTGAGAAAGGTGTTAGAAGTATTGAGGAAGGAAGAATTGTACGCTAAGTTTTCAAAGTGTGCATTTTGGTTGGAAGAAGTTCAATTCCTCGGTCACATAGTGAACAAAGAAGGTATTAAGGTGGATCCGGCAAAGATAGAAACTGTTGAAAAGTGGGAAACCCCGAAAACTCCGAAACACATACGCCAGTTTTTAGGACTAGCTGGTTACTACAGAAGGTTCATCCAAGACTTTTCCAGAATAGCAAAACCCTTGACTGCATTAACGCATAAAGGGAAGAAATTTGAATGGAATGATGAACAAGAGAAAGCGTTTCAGTTATTGAAGAAAAAGCTAACTACGGCACCTATATTGTCATTGCCTGAAGGGAATGATGATTTTGTGATTTATTGTGACGCATCAAAGCAAGGTCTCGGTTGTGTATTAATGCAACGAACGAAGGTGATTGCTTATGCGTCTAGACAATTGAAGATTCACGAACAAAATTATACGACGCATGATTTGGAATTAGGCGCGGTTGTTTTTGCATTAAAGACTTGGAGGCACTACTTATATGGGGTCAAAAGTATTATATATACCGACCACAAAAGTCTTCAACACATATTTAATCAGAAACAACTGAATATGAGGCAGCGTAGGTGGATTGAATTATTGAATGATTACGACTTTGAGATTCGTTACCACCCGGGGAAGGCAAATGTGGTAGCCGATGCCTTGAGCAGGAAGGACAGAGAACCCATTCGAGTAAAATCTATGAATATAATGATTCATAATAACCTTACTACTCAAATAAAGGAGGCGCAACAAGGAGTTTTAAAAGAGGGAAATTTAAAGGATGAAATACCCAAAGGATCGGAGAAGCATCTTAATATTCGGGAAGACGGAACCCGGTATAGGGCTGAAAGGATTTGGGTACCAAAATTTGGAGATATGAGAGAAATGGTACTTAGAGAAGCTCATAAAACCAGATACTCAATACATCCTGGAACGGGGAAGATGTACAAGGATCTCAAGAAACATTTTTGGTGGCCGGGTATGAAAGCCGATGTTGCTAAATACGTAGGAGAATGTTTGACGTGTTCTAAAGTCAAAGCTGAGCATCAGAAACCATCAGGTCTACTTCAACAACCCGAAATCCCAGAATGGAAATGGGAAAACATTACCATGGATTTCATCACTAAATTGCCAAGGACTGCAAGTGGTTTTGATACTATTTGGGTAATAGTTGATCGTCTCACCAAATCAGCACACTTCCTGCCAATAAGAGAAGATGACAAGATGGAGAAGTTAGCACGACTGTATTTGAAGGAAGTCATCTCCAGACATGGAATACCAATCTCTATTATCTCTGATAGGGATGGCATATTTATTTCAAGATTCTGGCAGACATTACAGCAAGCATTAGGAACTCGTCTAGACATGAGTACTGCCTATCATCCACAAACTGATGGGCAGAGCGAAAGGACGATACAAACGCTTGAAGACATGCTACGAGCATGTGTTATTGATTTCGGAAACAGTTGGGATCGACATCTACCGTTAGCAGAATTTTCCTACAACAACAGCTACCATTCAAGCATTGAGATGGCGCCGTTTGAAGCACTTTATGGTAGAAAGTGCAGGTCTCCGATTTGTTGGAGTGAAGTGGGGGATAGACAGATTACGGGTCCGGAGATTATACAAGAAACTACCGAGAAGATCATCCAAATTCAACAACGGTTGAAAACCGCCCAAAGTCGACAAAAGAGCTACGCTGACATTAAAAGAAAAGATATAGAATTTGAAATTGGAGAGATGGTCATGCTTAAAGTTGCACCTTGGAAAGGCGTTGTTCGATTTGGTAAACGAGGGAAATTAAATCCAAGGTATATTGGACCATTCAAGATTATTGATCGTGTCGGACCAGTAGCTTACCGACTTGAGTTACCTCAACAACTCGCGGCTGTACATAACACTTTCCACGTCTCAAATTTGAAGAAATGTTTTGCAAAAGAAGATCTCACTATTCCGTTAGATGAAATCCAAATCAACGAAAAACTTCAATTCATCGAAGAACCCGTAGAAATAATGGATCGTGAGGTTAAAAGACTTAAGCAAAACAAGATACCAATTGTTAAGGTTCGATGGAATGCTCGTAGAGGACCCGAGTTCACCTGGGAGCGTGAAGATCAGATGAAGAAGAAATACCCGCATCTATTTCCAGAAGATTCGTCAACACCTTCAACAGCTTAAAATTTCGGGACGAAATTTATTTAACGGGTAGGTACTGTAGTGACCCGAACTTTTCCATGTTTATATATATTAATTGAGATTGATATTTACATGATTAAATGTTTCCAACATATTAAGCAATCAAACTTGTTAAGACTTGATTAATTGAAATAGGTTTCATATAGACAATTGACCACCCAAGTTGACCGGTGATTCACGAACGTTAAAACTTGTAAAAACTATATGATGACATATATATGGTTATATATATAGTTAACATGATATTATGATATGTAAACATATCATTAAGTATATTAACAATGAACTACATATGTAAAAACAAGACTACTAACTTAATGATTTTGAAACGAGACATATATGTAACGATTATCGTTGTAACGACATTTAATGTATATATATATCATATTAAGAGATATTCGTACATCATAATATCATGATAATATAATAATTTAAAATCTCTTTTGATATTATAAACATTGGGTTAACAACATTTAACAAGATCGTTAACCTAAAGGTTTCAAAACAACATTTACATGTAACGACTAACGATGACTTAACGACTCAGTTAAAATGTATATACATGTAGTGTTTTAATATGTATTCATACACTTTTGAAAGACTTCAAGACACTTATCAAAATACTTCTACTTAACAAAAATGCTTACAATTACATCCTCGTTCAGTTTCATCAACAATTCTACTCGTATGCACCCGTATTCGTACTCGTACAATACACAGCTTTTAGATGTATGTACTATTGGTATATACACTCCAATGATCAGCTCTTAGCAGCCCATGTGAGTCACCTAACACATGTGGGAACCATCATTTGGCAACTAGCATGAAATATCTCATAAAATTACAAAAATATGAGTAATCATTCATGACTTATTTACATGAAAACAAAATTACATATCCTTTATATCTAATCCATACACCAACGACCAAAAACACCTACAAACACTTTCATTCATCAATTTTCTTCATCTAATTGATCTCTCTCAAGTTCTATCTTCAAGTTCTAAGTGTTCTTCATAAATTTCAAAAGTTCTAGTTTCATAAAATCAAGAATACTTTCAAGATTGCTAGCTCACTTCCAATCTTGTAAGGTGATCATCCAACCTCAAGAAATCTTTGTTTATTACAGTAGGTTATCATTCTAATACAAGGTAATAATCATATTCAAACTTTGGTTCAATTTCTATAACTATAACAATCTTATTTCAAGTGATGATCTTACTTGAACTTGTTTTCGTGTCATGATTTTGCTTCAAGAACTTTGAGCCATCCAAGGATCCATTGAAGCTAGATCCATTTTTCTCTTTTCCAGTAGGTTCATCCAAGGAACTTAAGGTAGTAATGATGTTCATAACATCATTCGATTCATACATATAAAGCTATCTTATTCGAAGGTTTAAACTTGTAATCACTAGAACATAGTTTAGTTAATTCTAAACTTGTTCGCAAACAAAAGTTAATCCTTCTAACTTAACTTTTAAAATCAACTAAACACATGTTCTATATCTATATGATATGCTAACTTAATGATTTAAAACCTGGAAACACGAAAAACACCGTAAAACCGGATTTACGCCGTCGTAGTAACACCGCGGGCTGTTTTGGGTTAGTTAATTAAAAACTATGATAAACTTTGATTTAAAAGTTGTTATTCTGAGAAAATGATTTTTATTATGAACATGAAACTATATCCAAAAATTATGGTTAAACTCAAAATGGAAGTATGTTTTCTAAAATGGTCATCTAGACGTCGTTCTTTCGACTGAAATGACTACCTTTACAAAAACGACTTGTAACTTATTTTTCCGACTATAAACCTATACTTTTTCTGTTTAGATTCATAAAATAGAGTTCAATATGAAACCATAGCAATTTGATTCACTCAAAACGGATTTAAAATGAAGAAGTTATGGGTAAAACAAGATTGGATAATTTTTCTCATTTTAGCTACGTGAAAATTGGTAACAAATCTATTCCAACCATAACTTAATCAACTTGTATTGTATATTATGTAATCTTGAGATACCATAGACACGTATACAATGTTTCGACCTATCATGTCGACACATCTATATATATTTCGGAACAACCATAGACACTCTATATGTGAATGTTGGAGTTAGCTATACAGGGTTGAGGTTGATTCCAAAATATATATAGTTTGAGTTGTGATCAATACTGAGATACGTATACACTGAGTCGTGGATTGATTCAAGATAATATTTATCGATTTATTTCTGTACATCTAACTGTGGACAACTAGTTGTAGGTTACTAACGAGGACAGCTGACTTAATAAACTTAAAACATCAAAATATATTAAAAGTGTTGTAAATATATTTTGAACATACTTTGATATATATGTATATATTGTTATAGGTTCGTGAATCAACCAGTGGCCAAGTCTTACTTCCCGACGAAGTAAAAATCTGTGAAAGTGAGTTATAGTCCCACTTTTAAAATCTAATATTTTTGGGATGAGAATACATGCAGGTTTTATAAATGATTTACAAAATAGACACAAGTACGTGAAACTACATTCTATGGTTGAATTATCGAAATCGAATATGCCCCTTTTTATTAAGTCTGGTAATCTGAGAATTAGGGAACAGACACCCTAATTGACGCGAATCCTAAAGATAGATCTATTGGGCCTAACAAACCCCATCCAAAGTACCGGATGCTTTAGTACTTCGAAATTTATATCATATCCGAAGGGTGTCCCGGAATGATGGGGATATTCTTATATATGCATCTTGTTAATGTCGGTTACCAGGTGTTCACCATATGAATGATTTTTATCTCTATGTATGGGATGTGTATTGAAATATGAAATCTTGTGGTCTATTATTATGATTTGATATATATAGGTTAAACCTATAACTCACCAACATTTTTGTTGACGTTTTAAGCATGTTTATTCTCAGGTGATTATTAAGAGCTTCCGCTGTCGCATACTTAAATAAGGACGAGATTTGGAGTCCATGCTTGTATGATATTGTGTAAAAACTGCATTCAAGAAACTTATTTTGTTGTAACATATTTGTATTGTAAACCATTATGTAATGGTCGTGTGTAAACAGGATATTTTAGATTATCATTATTTGATAATCTACTTAAAGCTTTTTAAACCTTTATTGATGAAATAAAGGTTATGGTTTGTTTTAAAATGAATGCAGTCTTTGAAAAACGTCTCATATAGAGGTCAAAACCTCGCAACGAAATCAATTAATATGGAACGTTTTTAATCAATAAGAACGGGACATTTCAAAACCCCACAATTTTGGACAGCTGCAGAATGCAGTTTTTGTGTTCTTTTTACTTGATATATTTGCAAGTGTATCTTTCAAAATGAGTCAACTTGCATGTTATAGGAATTGGGAAAGCATGGGCATCAAATGGAATCTCTAGCATGCTTCTTAAACTCCCAATGCCACTTCAAGGATGATGTTATAATATACATTAATATATATAAAAAACTGATTTTATAAAATCAGTTTTTTTATAAAACTTAATTTTATAAAACACATTATATAAACATGTATATTATTTGTTATGTATATTTTATAAAACCGGTTTTATAAAATGTAACATAACTTAATTAATTATTTAACCTATAAATAATTAAATCCTTGTTATATAAGTTATTCCATAACTTATATATAAACATATCAAGTAACATTATTTAAGAAACCTTTTCCTTAAAGTTCAAGTGTCGTGTATTTAATCAACGATCCAACCGCTAAAATCAAATACGAATAAGGTGTCGGTAAGTTTGTTATTGGGTATGATCCGACTTGGATCAAAACATATTAGCCACGTTAATTTAATGTGTCTCTCGGGCATACGAAATATCTTCAATATCAAGTGTTATTTAAGAAACCATTTTTCTTAAAGTTCAAGTGTCGCGTATTTAATCAACGATCCAACCACTAAAATCAAATACGAATATGGTGTCGGTAAGTTTGTTATTGGGTATGACCCGACTTGGATCAAAACATTTTAGCCACGTTAATTTAATATGTCTCTCGGGCATAGGAAATACCTTCATTTACAAGTTTTAACGTTTGTGAATCACCGGTCAACTTGGGTGGTCAATTGTCTATATGAAACTCATTTCAAATAATCAAGTCTTAACAAGTTTGATTGCTTAACATGTTGGAAACATTTAATCATGCAAATATAGTTTTCAATTAATATATAATCATGGAAAATTTCGGGTCACTACAGTACCTACCCGTTAAATAAATTTCGTCCCGAAATTTTAAGCTGTTGAAGGTGTTGATGCATCTTCTGGAAATAGGTGAGGGTATTTTAGCTTCATCTGATCTTCACGCTCCCAGGTGAATTAGGGTCCTCTACGAGCATTCCATCGAACCTTAACAATTGGTATCTTGTTTTGCTTGAAAGGACCCGTCCTAATCCATCTGGACGAAGTCCATATCGATTATAAATGATTCACAATAGTTGATTACATCGCGAGGTACTTGACCTCTATATGATACATTTTACAAACTTTGCATTCGTTTTTGAAAAGACAATCTTTCATTCAATCAAAAGTTGATGGCATGCATACTATTTTATAATATATCTAACTATAATTGACTTAATAATAATCTTGATGAACTCGACGACTCGAATGCAACGTCTTTCGAAATATGTCATGAATGACTCCAAGTAATATGAGCAATTTCACAGCGGAAGACTTCTTTCATACCTGAGAATAAACATGCTTTAAAGTGTCAACCAAAAGGTTGGTGAGTTCATTAGTTTTAACATAAATAATCATTTCATAATTTTAATAGACCACAAGATTTCATATTTCTATTTCTCATAAACATACGTCCCATGCATAGGGATAAAAATATCATTCATATGGATTGAACACCTGGTAACCGACATTAACTAGATGCATATAAGAATATCCCCTATCATTCCGGGATCCTTCTTCGGACATGATATAAATTTCAAAGTACTAAAGCATCCGGTACTTTGGATGGGGCTTGTTCGGCCCGATAGATCTATCTTTAGGATTCGCGTCAATTAGGGTTTCTGTTCCCTAATTCTTAGATTACCAGACTAAAAAGGGGCATATTCGGTTTAATAATCCAACCATAGAATGTAGTTTCGATCACTTGTGTCTATTTCGTAAAGCATTTATAAAAGCGGCGCATGTATTCTCAGTCCCAAAAATATATATTGCAAAAGCATTTAAAAAGGGAGCAAATGAAACTCACCATAATTTATTTTGTAGTAAAAATACATATGACCATATTGAACAATGCAGGGTTAGCCTTGGATTCACGAACCTATATTAAGTATATATATATATATATATATATATTAACACTTATACATATAATCAACAACTAAAGTTTTAAGTTATGTTAATTATTGATTTGAATATATTTATTTTTATATATTATATATTACAATGTATAAATGTTTTCATACATAAGTATATTAATATCTTATAATGTATATATTCCTAGAGATAACATAAAATAATAATTATAAAAATGATAATTTTAATAAAAATACTTTTGTTAATAATAATAATTCTAAAAATAATAATTTTAATGATAATGCTAATAATAATAATAATAATAATACTTATAATAATAATAATAATAATAATAATATTAATACTATTAATAATAATAATAATAGTAATGATAATAATAAGAGTAATAATAATAATACTACATCACTTATGAAAAACCCCCAAAAAGAAAATAACTACCTTTGACAAGGCTCGAACCTAAGACCTCTAGCATACCCATAACACCCCTTAACCATTGCTCCAATTCTATTTTTCTGATTAATAGCCAAACTTTCATTTATTTAACCCGCTTATTTCTATTTCGGTCCAACAGATTAAATCCTACACGACCCAACTAAAATCACGTCTTATCTCGGTCTAGGAACAATTACGGCCCAGCATGCCCATGCTTATCAAGACAGGTTCTTTGGTTTAAAAAAAATATTTTGTTGTTGCCTGGTTTTGAACCCACGACCTCCTGTCCAACAAACCCACTACTAAACCAATGAACCATTAATTACTTTCTTGTTTTAACTCGCACTTTTATTTATTTAATACGTCGAAAGCAGTTTATCATTTATAATTGTAATTATAATTCTTATAGTGATTCTTTTAATAATGTTAATGATAATACTAATATTAAGGATAATGATGATAATAATAAAAATACTAATTATATTAATTAAAAAAATCATAGTAACATAATAATATTAATATTAATAAAAATAATAATAATAATAATAATAATAATAATAATAATAATAATAATAATAATAATAATAATAATAATAATAATAATAATTATTAAAAGTAACATAAAGGAGAAATGTACCAAAAAAACGCAAGTGGGATTCTGTAAAAACAAAATCACGACTTCTTTGGAGTTGGTATCATCATATTATTGTTGCAGTACATGATAATCATCATCATCATCTTCATCTTCATACCCACATCATCCTAATTATCCATGAATATCATCATCTTTTATCTTCATCATACATAACATCATCAAACATCTTATATCCTTCGTGACATCACAGAATCGTTGTTACTTTACCATCACCATCGTCTTTATCTTCGACACTATTCATCGTCCTCTCCATCATCCTCCACTTCCATGTACATCATTATCTTCAATTCTCCCATCATTCGGTATATACCAGCGTATGTGTAACAGTAGTAGTGTAATAACCGTACAGTGAAAAGAAAAGAAAAACATGGCGGTTTAGGGTGGCGTGAACAGCAGGAAAACGGGTTGCAGGTGTTTGTTGTGGTTGTACATGGTGGTTTGTGGTGGTCGAGGATGGTGTTTGTGTTATGTTGAATTCGAATGGAACTAGACAAGATTTTGTATAACCATCATCTTATCATCAACTTCAAAGTATCATCATCATTATCGAATCTTTATCGTTATCATCAATCATACGGTTTATTATCATTACATCATCTTCATCTCCTTTTGATCAGAAACAGAAAACACGAAGCATGATCGTCGTACCATCATCATTAATGTACTCTCGTCAATACCCATAACTGTTCATTATCTTCTTAAATTAATCATCATCATTTTCTCCTTCATAACCAGCTGCAGGAGAGTCATGATGGTTCTGGAGGTCTTCAAACATAAACCGAAACAACACTGCAGTAGACGTGTAGTATGGTGAGGGTTTGTGGTGTTTTCACGGTTTAATTGAGGAGGGAGAGAGAAGGATGGATGGTTGTTTGGGGTGGTTGTCGGTGGTTGTGGTGGAGGGTTTTAAGGTGATGAAGGTGATGGTCATAAAAGCCGAAGGTGTGGAAGGGTGAAGGATGTTTTTGTAGTGACCCGAACTTTTCCATGTTTATATATATATTAAATGAAATTGTTATTTACATAATTAAGTGTTTCCAACATGTAAAGCAATCAAATTTGTTAAGACTTGATTAATTGAAATAGGTTTCATATAGACAATTGACCACCCAAGTTGACCGGTGATTCACGAACGTTAAAACTTGTAAAAACTATACGATGACATATATATGGTTATATATATAGTTAACATGATTTTATTATAAATATGTATCTCATTAGGTATTTTAACAATGAGTTATATACATAAAAATGAGATTATTAATTTAAGAAACTCGAAAACGATATATATAACGATTATCGTTATAACAACGTCTTACTAGGTACATATGAATCATATTAAGATATTGATACACTTGGTTAATTATATTAAATGATAAGTAAATATATTATTAAGTGTATTAACAATGAAATACATATGTAAAAATAAGACTACTAACTTAATGATTTCGAAACGAGACATATATGTAATGATTATCGTTGTAACGGCATTTAACTGTATATATATCATACTAAGATATATTATATATCATAATATCATGATAATATAACAATTTAACATCTCATTTGTTATAATAAACAATGGGTTAACAACATTCAACAAGATCGTTAACCTAAATGTTTCAAAACAACATTTACATGTAACGACTAACGATGACTTAACGACTCAGTTAAAATGTATATACATGTAGTGTTTTAATATGTATTTATACACTTTTGAAAAAATTCAATACACTTATCAAAATACTTCTACTTAACAAAAATGCTTACAATTACATCCTCGTTCAGTTTCATCAACAATTCTACTCGTATGCACCCGTATTCGTACTCGTACAATACACAGCTTTTAGATGTATGTACTATTAGTATATACACTCCAATGATCAGCTCTTAGCAGCCCATGTGAGTCACCTAACACATGTGGGAACCATCATTTGGCAACTAGCATGAAATATCTCATAAAATTACAAAAATATGAGTAATCATTCATGACTTATTTACATGAAAACAAAATTACATATCCTTTATATCTAATCCATACACCAACGACCAAAAACACCTACAAAAACTTTCATTCTTCAATTTTCTTCATCTAATTGATCTCTCTCAAGTTCTATCTTCAAGTTCTAAGTGTTCTTCATAAATTCTACAAGTTTCAAGAATACTTTCAAGTTTGCTAGCTCACTTCCAATCTTGTAAGGTGATCATCCAACCTCAAGAAATCTTTGTTTCTTACAGTAGGTTATCATTCTAATACAAGGTAATAATAATATTCAAACTTTGGTTCAATTTCTATAACTATAACAATCTTATTTCAAGTGATGATCTTACTTGAACTTGTTTTCGTGTCATGATTCTGCTTCAAGAACTTCGAGCCATCCAAGGATCCGTTGAAGCTAGATCCATTTTTTTCTTTTCCAGTAGGTTTATCCAAGGAACTTAAGGTAGTAATGATGTTCATAACATCATTCGATTCATAAATATAAAGCTATCTTATTCGAAGGTTTAAACTTGTAATCACTAGAACATAGTTTAGTTAATTCTAAACTTGTTCGCAAACAAAAGTTAATCCTTCTAACTTGACTTTTAAAATCAACTAAAAACATGTTATATATCTATATGATATGCTAACTTAATGATTTAAAACCTGGAAACACGAAAAACACCGTAAAACCGGATTTACGCCGTCGTAGTAACACCGCGGGCTGTTTTGGGTTAGTTAATTAAAAACTATGATAAACTTTGATTTAAAAGTTGTTATTCTGAGAAAATGATTTTTATTATGAACATGAAACTATATCCAAAAATTATGGTTAAACTCAAAGTGGAAGTATGTTTTCTAAAATGGTCATCTAGACGTCGTTCGTTCGACTGAAATGACTACCTTTACAAAAATGACTTGTAACTTATTTTTCCGACTATAAACCTATACTTTTTCTATTTAGATTCATAAAATATAGTTCATTATGAAACCATAGCAATTTGATTCACTCAAAACGGATTTAAAATGAAGAAGTTATGGGTAAAACAAGATTGGATAATTTTTCTCATTTTAGCTACGTGAAAATTGGTAACAAATCTATTCCAACCATAACTTAATTAACTTGTATTGTATATTATGTAATCTTGAGATACCATAGACACGTATACAATGTTTCGACCTATCATGTCGACACATCTATATATATTTCGGAACAACCATAGACACTCTATATGTGAATGTTGGAGTTAGCTATACAGGGTTGAGGTTGATTCCAAAATATATATAGTTTGAGTTGTGATCAATACTGAGATACGTATACACTGGGTCGTGGATTGATTCAAGATAATATTTATCGATTTATTTCTGTACATCTAACTGTGGACAACTAGTTGTAGGTTACTAATGAGGACAGCTGACTTAATAAACTTAAAACATCAAAATATATTAAAAGTGTTGTAAATATATTTTGAACATACTTTGATATATATGTATATATTGTTATAGGTTCGTGAATCAACCAGTGGCCAAGTCTTACTTCCCGACGAAGTAAAAATCTGTGAAAGTGAGTTATAGTCCCACTTTTAAAATCTAATATTTTGGGGATGAGAATACATGTAGTTTTTATAAATGATTTACAAAATAGACACAAGTACGTGAAACTACATTCTATGGTTGAATTATCGAAATCGAATATGCCCCTTTTTATTAAGTCTGGTAATCTAAGAATTAGGGAACAGATACCCTAATTGACGCGAATCCTAAAGATAGATCTATTGGGCCTAACAAACCCCATCCAAAGTACCGGATGCTTTAGTACTTCGAAATTTATATCATATCCGAAGGGTGTCCCGGAATGATGGGGATATTCTTATATATGCATCTTGTTAATGTCGGTTACCAGGTGTTCTCCATATGAATGATTTTTATCTCTATGTATGGGATGTGTATTGAAATATGAAATCTTGTGGTCTATTGTTACGATTTAATATATATAGGTTAAACCTATAACTCACCAACATTTTTGTTGACGTTTAAAGCATGTTTATTCTCAGGTGAATACTAAGAGCTTCCGCTGTTGCATACTAAAATAAGGACAAGATTTGGAGTCCATGTTTGTATGATATTGTGTACAAACTGCATTCAAGAAAGTGATTTCGATGTAACATATTTGTATTGTAAACCATTATGTAATGGTCGTGTGTAAACAGGATATTTTAGATTATCATTATTTGATAATCTACGTAAAGCTTTTTAAACCTTTATTAATGAAATAAAGGTTATGGTTTGTTTTAAAAATGAATGCAGTCTTTGAAAAACGTCTCATATAGAGGTCAAAACCTCGCAACGAAATCAATTAATATGGAACGTTTTTAATCAATAAGAACGGGACATTTCAGTTTTCGTGTTCAAACATATATACATGTATATTATATATAGAGATGATAGATTAATGCATTTATCTATATGCCACATTATAATTACAATAGAATTTAAAAGATACAGATGTTTTAGTGTTGCAAGTTGAGTCCGAACAGTATATATATATATATATATATATATATATATATATATATATATATATATATATATTAATAATAATATAATAATTAATAAATAATAATTTAATACTAATCTAAAGTCTTGATGAAATGATATGTAATTGATTGAGTACAGTAAAGCAGCCTTCCTTATTGTTTTTATCTACCGACACTCCTCACGGGGTGTGTCCATTGCTAAACAGTTAACGCATAAAAGTGTTACTAAAAATCCCAAAATTTTAGATTAAATATATTTAATTATTTCACTCATTAATTGTTTGAAACCTAATCAAAAAGGTTCAATAATTATTTATTTTATGTTCCAATTTATATGTACGGAGTGCTAATATTTAATCTTAAAAGGGTAAAAATATTTTTGACAAATCTAAAATCTTCGTAATTAATTTACAGTTCAACTTTTATTGCAATCCTTCATGGACATGTACAATATCTATATTAAAACTAACAAATCGTCAACCGAGTACTACTGATGTTTACTAATTAGACTCAAAATCATTTATTTTTAATATATTCTCTTTCTATATATAAAGAGTTTTAAATAGCAAGTTTAACTACTAAATAAATATATTATATATCTTTAAACCATTGAATTTAATATAATTTATATATTTACAAGTAATATATTTATACATATTTATATATATAAATATATATCTATATAATTATAATAATAGTTTTCATTACATCGCATCTTATTTTTCATATTTATTCTCAACAATTAAATCATATATTATTTCAAATAATATTTTCAAATTAATGTATATGTATCTATTTATATATAGTTGTTCGTGAATCGTCGAGAATGGTCAAAGGTCAATTGAATATACAAAACAGTTCAAAGTTTTTGAGACTCAACATTACAGACTTTGCTTATCGTGTCAGAATCATATAAGAATTAAGTTTAAATTTTGTCGGAAATTCCCGGGTCATCACAGTACCTACCCGTTAAAGAAATTTCGTCCTGAAATTTGAGTGAGGTCGTCATAGCTAACAATAAATATGTTTCTCTGACGAATATGAGCTGAGAAATAAAGTTTTATCATTATTGAATAATACAGATAAAATAATTCGATTATTCGAAGAGCACGAGTGAAGCTATTACAAAAGAGTGAAATGTATAAATGAAGTTTCGTTTTAACTTTTGACGTAGTCAGGTTTGAATAAGGTGCATTACGTTGTCTTGGTTGAATTCCGTAATTCAAGGGATTTAAAGAAATTCTTGAAAATCTATAAGATCTGATTCTTTGGCGAATAAGGAAATTAAGATCTCTCTAATTAAAGCGGAAATCTGCCCTAATTTCTTTGTCTGGTATTTTCACTATAAATGAACTTCTTCCGTTCCATTACTTTCACCATTCCTATACTTTCTTCCTCTATTCCTACTTCTAAAATATTGTGGGAATGCTCCATCCAATTCTTATTCTTGATATTTTCCTATCTATGTATCTGTCATCCTTCTTTTCAATCTTCCACCAGAAAATCTGTTTACTTCTACTATTGCCTTGGGGGATACTATTCTTAATTATATCGTGTCTTTATATTGCTATTCGTATTAATATTTACGGTTTGTAACTTCTGTGTTGTTATTGGGTTTTATATCTTCCCTTATATTTCAATGTCCCTGTTTCAGTCTCCTATAATTATTGTCATCCACAGTTAATGCGCTCTCTTATTTGCTGCGATTTATACCCCCTTTCTTTTTCGGAGCTTCATGCTTTTGTTTACTTTTTGAAAGTAACGGTCCAGAATTCATAGGTATGGAGTTTTGAATTATCATAATATACAAGGTAGAAAGGAAAGGTAGTAGCACGATTTGTTTTGTCAAATTACATGTATCACTGAGAATAGAACTATCAAGAATATATTTTTCTTGATATGTTCAGAAATTAACTAGAATGAAAGAGTTTTGTAACATGGCACATGATGACGTTATAATCTGTGAATCATCATGTTCCATTTAGAAACTCAGCATGACTTACTGTAATATAATCACGTTGATCAAATGTCATTATATTATACTAATTCATGCATCAGTTCCCAACATTACTTCAATAACATTCATATTTTAAGCTTGAAAGTTTACAGAATATAGAAACTAACAGTTTCTATATGATGTAACACTGATATCATGATGAGATTAATGATTTCATATTAGAATAGTTATGTAAATATATTCAGAAATATGGAGGATATTTATAATGAAAGATACGATAATATTTCGGAATATCTAAGATCAGAGGATGATAGAGACTATTATCTGCAAGGGTTTAGAGTAAGGAGCAAAATATTCATTAAAGACTTTAGCAGACATTGAATCATTTGGATTTTTTTTTTTTGAAGTCAAACTTATTCTTTATGATTTGTCCACGGCTTTCTTCCTAGTTTCGTATAATCTGCTTTTCGGTAATAAATTTTCTATTGAAAGTTTCCAATATAATGATACACAAGAAACACAAGGAGGTATATAATTTTGGACGAGAATATTTATGACAATATCCTCAGAAATATCGAAGATATTGATGATGATATTTTTGAATTTCTAAGTTCGATAGTTGATGGAGAAAGATTTTCCGCAAGATTTTAACATGACTTCGGAGCAAGATATTCTCTAAAGATTTCAACGGATCCAGAATTACCTGAATCCTTTGAATATAGGGTTTGGTTCTTGTATTTGTCCTTGGTCTCCTTCATGGTTAGCTCAATCTGTTTTTTTTTTTCAATACCCAATTTTCTATCGAGCGTTCCTAACACTCCTTTCTTTATCATCAAACTTTTGGTCGTTTAGACCCTCTACCATTTTTCTGTTTCCTCTGCATTTAACGCTATGATATCTGAATCATCGGTTATTAATACGAGGTGGTTTCAGGAAAATTGTGTTTTTAGATGATTAAATGCTGATGGTAATATGGTGGAATATGAAAGGTTCCCTAGTAACAATAAAAGAGCACACGTATATATCAACGTTATAATAAGGTTGTTTTGTATGAAAAGCCGAAGTCGTCTTGCTGGAGCTGTGACAAAACTGGCTATCTCGAACAGTAGATGCAAAGTTATTTTCGGTAATAATAACGCTAAAGGAATTAGCACAGCTACGTTTTAAACGTTTACTCAGGTTCCGAGTGTTTTCAGGTGCATAACTATATGCATCAATCTTTTCTCCCATAAATGAAGTGAGGTTGGTTCATCCTCTCGATTGAGATGTTTTCAAGAATCATGAAAGTTTTGAACGCAAAATGTAATCGTGAAGATACAAATGAGGTTTAAGATGAAATCAAGTGGCAACTTGAAGACTTGTTTAGTTTCATATGTTATAATCAATATTTTAATTCATTTTAATTGTCCAATGTTATTAGTCCACAGTCGATAGTCCACAGTTGATAGTCCCATAATTCATATATAGTTTAATATATAATATTCGAATTAATTAATACGTGTCGTGACCCGTATACGTCTCAGACTCGATCACAACTCAAAGTATATATATTATTATAGAATCAAACTCAACCCTGTATAGAGAACTCGATCATTACTGCATATAGAGTGTCTATGGTGATTCCAAATAATATATATAGATGTGTCGATATGATATGTCAAAACTTTGTATACGTGTCCCGATATTTAAGGTGCGTAAAATAAATAACAGAAATTAAATGACGATAAATAAAGTGCGTAAAGTAAATAACAGAAATTAAATGACAATAAATAAAATTGCGAGAATATAAATTGCGATAAAATAAATTGCGATAATTAAATTGCGATAAATAAAATGTAATACGGAATTAACAGTTAGCTAGGAACCGTTAGCTAGGATTTTGTTAGCGTGGTTTCTTAATAAAATTTAATATTGTTAATTATTCTGTTTCTAATCAATTTTTATTGTGTCCATTATTTCTTCATTATGCCACTTGTTGGATTCTGATAGGTCAAAATCCAAATATGAAATTGAATTCAAATGAAAATAGTTATTCTTTGGTGAACGGATACGTATCTCGGTGGTTGTAAATAGGATAGTGAATAACTGTTGAATCAGATTCGAAAAATATACAGTGTAACTTATTAATGTGAAATTTAAATATTCCTCGGGTATTACCTACCCGTTAAAATATTTTCACCATTAACAGTTTGTACAAAAGAATTTTTAATTACAATCTTTTTGAAAACATATATATTTTCTTCAGATGTAATCATAGATTTAATGAGTCAATATAATATTAAACTCATTTGATTTATCGTTAGAACAAGAATATATAATCCCTAACATATTAGAGATTACATAATCACCATGTCGAACGAAGATAAATAATGTAGAACGATTCGTAGAACAATAATTATATCCGAGGTACAAAATGAGATGTCGAGGCATGGATTGTTGATGGTACTGGTGTTGTTACTGATGGTTCTGTTGATGCCGGTGATGTTGCTGAAGCTGGTAAGTTTTGCACCATATTCTCCAAATTGATTACTCGAGCGCGAAGCTCGTTGACTTCTTCGATTATCCCGGGATGATTGTCGGTCGGAACGAGCGGATGAATAAGGTTTAGAATCGGAGTTATGATATAGTCGTGGCGAGATATTTGGGAAATGAGGGTGAAATGGTGTTACAAACACGTTCGCTGGTAAGTGCTTCAGGTTCTTCGCCAAAAGGTGAATTCGGTTAGTGGATGGGATCGCCTTCTGTGCATCTCCATTGATTAAGTTGACTATGAATCCATCAGATGAATTGGGGATGGATGATTGGTTGATTCATTCTGGTGTCGTTGCTTCCGGAGCTTAGA
This sequence comes from Rutidosis leptorrhynchoides, assembly GCF_046630445.1. Classification (NCBI taxonomy): domain Eukaryota; kingdom Viridiplantae; phylum Streptophyta; class Magnoliopsida; order Asterales; family Asteraceae; genus Rutidosis; species Rutidosis leptorrhynchoides. The sequence continues at coordinate 197,260,533 of NC_092341.1, read as the reverse complement.
TGACTATCCATTCTGAATAACTGTCGGGATAACTATCGAAATAGCTATTGGAATCTGAGGAACTCGTACTGGTTGAGGAATTCATCTCGTACGATTGGATGAAAGATTTTTCGATATGAAATAGATTATAGGATGTAGATTAGTACCCTGCAATACATAATTTACATATGCATATATAATACTAAAATCCCATAAGTTACGGAGGAATCTACGGAAACTGTTAGGCAAGGTTTTACAGTAACAGATACACTAAAATATGAATTAGCAGATATGCTAAGATATGACTTTTGTCTATACATTATTTATGCAATCAATGCATTAAGATGTGTCTAGACTAAGAATGATAAGTAGGTAATTTCCTAAGGATGATAAGCAGATGATTTCCGACACGAAATGATAAGCAAAACTTTTGACATGCAGACACGGTCGAAGTCCAGACTCACTAATGCATCCTAACAACTATCATTTAGACGTACTAATGCAAGATCTGGTTCGCTAAGACCTCCGCTCTGATACCAACTGAAAGGACCCGTCCTAATCCATCTGGACGAAGTCCATATCGATTATAAACGATTCACAACAGTTGATTACATCGCGAGGTACTTGACCTCTATATGATACATTTTACAAACTTTACATTCGTTTTTGAAAAGACAATCTTTCATTACATAAAAAGTTGACGGCATGCATACTATTTTATAATATATCTAACTATAATTGACTTAATAATAATCTTGATGAACTCGACGACTCGAATGCAATGTCTTTCGAAATATGTCATGAATGACTCCAGGTAATATGAGCAATTTCACAGCGGAAGCCTTCTTTCATACCTGAGAATAAACATGCTTTAAAGTGTCAACTAAAAGGTTGGTGGGTTCATTAGTTTTAACATAAATAATCATTTCATAATTTTAATAGACCACAAGATTTCATATTTCTATTTCTCATAAACATACGTCCCATGCATAGAGACAAAAATATCATTCATATGGATTGAACACCTGGTAACCGACATTAACTAGATGCATATAAGAATATCCCCTATCATTCCGGGATCCTCCTTCGGACATGATATAAATTTCAAAGTACTAAAGCATCCGGTACTTTGGATGGGGCTTGTTGGGCCCGATAGATCTATCTTTAGGATTCGCGTCAATTAGGGTTTCTGTTCCCTAATTCTTAGATTAACAGACTAAAAAGGGGCATATTCGGTTTAATAATCCAGCCATAGAATGTAGTTTCGATCACTTGTGTCTATTTCGTAAAGCATTTATAAAAGCAGCGCATGTATTCTCAGTCCCAAAAATATATATTGAAAAAGCATTTAAAAAGGGAGCAAATGAAACTCACCATAATGTATTTTGTAGTAAAAATACATATGACCATATTGAACAATGCAGGGTTGGCATTAGATTCACGAACCTATATTAAGTATATATATCCATTAACACTTATACTTATAATCAACAACTAAAGTTTTAAGTTATGTTAATTATTGATTTGAATATATTTATTTTTATATATTATATATTACAATGTATAAATGTTTTCATACATAAGTATATTAATATCTTATAATGTATATATTCCTAGAGATAACATAAAATAATAATAATAAAAATGATAATTTTAATAAAAATACTTTTGTTAATAATAATAATTCTAAAATAATAATTTTAATGATAATACTAATAATAATAATAATAATAATAATAATAATAATAATAATAATAATAATAATACTTATAATAATAATAATAATATTAATACTATTAATAATAATAATAATAATAATAATAATAATAATAATAATAATAATAATAATAATAATAATAATAATAATAATAATAATAATAATAATAATAATAATAGTAATGATAATAATAAGAGTAATAATAATAATACTACCTCACTTATGAAAAACCTCCAAAAAGAAAATAACTACCTTTGACAGGGCTCGAACCTAAGACCTCTAGCTTACCCATAACACCCCTTAACCATTGCTCCAATTCTATTTTTCTGATTAATAGCCAAACTTTCATTTATTTAACCCGCTTATTTCTATTTCGGTCCAACAGATTAAATCCTACACAACCCAACTAAAATCATGTCTTATCTCGGTCTAGGAACAATTACGGCCCAGCAGGCCCATGCTTATCAAGACAGGTTCTTTGGTTTAAAAAAAATATTTTGTTGTTGCATGGTTTTGAACCCACGACCTCCTGTCCAACAAACCCACTACTAAACCAATGAACCATTAATTACTTTCTTGTTTTAACTCGCACTTTTATTTATTTAATACGTCGAAAGCAGTTTATCATTTATAATTGTAATTATAATTCTTATAGTGATTCTTTTAATAATATTAATGTAATACTAATATTAAGGATAATGATGATAATAATAAAATACTAATTATATTAATTAAAAAAATCATAGTAACATAATAATAATAATATCAATAAAAAATAATAATAATAATAATAATAATAATAATAATAATAATAATAATAATAATAATAATAATAATAATAATAATAATAATAATAATAATAATAATAATAATAATAATAATTAATATTAAAAGTAACATAAAGGAGAAATGTACCAAAAAAAAACTCAAGTGGGATCCTGTAAAAACAAAATCATGACTTCTTTGGAGTTGGTATCATCATATTATTGTTGCTGTACATGACAATCATCATCATCATCTTCATCTTCATACCCACATCATCCTAATTATCCATGAATATCATCATCTTTTATCTTCATCATACATAACATCATCAAACATCTTATATCCTTCGTGACATCACAGAATCGTTGTTACTTTACCATCACCATCGTCTTTATCTTCGACAATATTCATCGTCCTCTCCATCATCCTCCACTTCCATGTACATCATCATCTTCAATTCTCCCATCATTCGGTATATACCAGCGTTTGCGTTACAGTAGTAGTGTAATAACCGTACAGTGAAAAGAAAAGAAAAACATGGCGGTTTAGGGTGGCGTGAACAGCAGCAAAATGGGTTGCAGGTGTTTGTTGTGGTTGTACATGGTGGTTTGTGGTGGTCGAGGATGGTGTTTGTGTTATGTTGAATTCGAATGGAACTAGACAAGATTTTATATAACCATCATCTTATCATCAACTTCAAAGTATCATCATCATTATCGAATCTTTATCGTTATCATCAATCAAACGGTTTATTATCATTACATCATCTTCATCTCCTTTTGACCAGAAACAGAAAACACGAAGCATGATCGTCGTACCATCATCATTAATGTACTCTCGTCAATACCCATCACTGTTCATTATCTTCTTAAATTAATCATCATCATTTTCTCCTTCGTAACCAACTGCAGGAGAGTCGTGATGGTTTCGGAGGTCTTCAAACATAAACCGAAACAACATTGCAGTAGACGTGTAGTATGGTAAGGGTTTGTGGTGTTTTCACGGTTAAATTGAGAAGGGAGAGAGAAGGATGGATGGTTGTTTGGGGTGGTTTTCGGTGGTTGTGGTGGAGGGTTTTAAGGTGATGAAGGTGATGGTCATAAAAGCCGAAGGTGTGGAAGGGTGAAGGATGTTTTCGTGTTCAAACATATATACATGTATATTATATATAGAGATGATAGATTAATGCATTTATCTATATGCCACATTATAATTACAATAGAATTTAAAAGATACAGATGTTTTAGTGTTGCAAGTTGAGTCCGAACATTATATATATATATTCGAAATTTATATCATATCCGAAGGGTGTCCCGGATGCTTTAGTACTTCGAAATTTATATCATATCCGAAGGGTGTCCCGGAATGATGTGGATATTCTTATATATGCATCTTATTAATGTCGGTTACCAGGTGTTCACCATATGAATGATTTTTATCTCTATGTATGGGATGTGTATTGAAATATGAAATCTTGTTGTCTATTGTTGAAATGTCCCGTTCTTATTGATTAAAAACGTTCCATATTAATTGATTTTGTTGCGAGGTTTTGACCTCTATATGAGACGTTTTTCAAAGACTGCATTCATTTTTAAAACAAACCATAACCTTTATTTCATAGATAAAGGTTTTAAAAAGCTTTACGAAGATTATCAAATAATGATAATCTAAAATATCCTGTTTACACACGACCATTACATAATGGTTTACAATACAAATATGTTACAACAAAATAAGTTTCTTGAATGCAGTTTTTACACAATATCATACAAGCATGGACTCCAAATCTCGTCCTTATTTAAGTATGCAATAGCGGAAGCTCTTAATAATCACCTGAGAATAAACATGCTTAAAACGTCAACAAAAATGTTGGTGAGTTATAGGTTTAACCTATATATATCAAATCATAATAATAGACCACAAGATTTCATATTTCAATACACATCCCATACATAGAGATAAAAATCATTCATATGGTGAACACCTGGTAACCGACATTAACAAGATGCATATATAAGAATATCCCCATCATTCCGGGACACCCTTCGGATATGATATAAATTTTGAAGTACTAAAGCATCCGGTACTTTGGATGGGGTTTGTTAAGCCCAATAGATCTATCTTTAGGATTCGCGTCAATTAGGGTGTCTGTTCCCTAATTCTTAGATTACCAGACTTAATAAAAAGGGGCATTTTCAATTTCGATAATTCAACCATAGAATGTAGTTTCACGTACTTGTGTCTATTTTGTAAATCATTTATAAAACCTGCATGTATTCTCATCCCAAAAATATTAGATTTTAAAAGTGGGACTATAACTCACTTTCACAGATTTTTACTTCGTCGGGAAGTAAGACTTGGCCACTGGTTGATTCACGAACCTATAACAATATATACATATATATCAAAGTATGTTCAAAATATATTTACAACACTTTTAATATATTTTGATGTTTTAAGTTTATTAAGTCAGCTGTCCTCGTTAGTAACCTACAACTAGTTGTCCACAGTTAGATGTACAGAAATAAATCGATAAATATTATCTTGAATCAATCCACGACCCAGTGTATACGTATCTCAGTATTTATCACAACTCAAACTATATATATTTTGGAATCAACCTCAACCCTGTATAGCTAACTCCAACATTCACATATAGAGTGTCTATGGTTGTTCTGAAATATATATAGATGTATCGACATGATAGGTCGAAACATTGTATACGTGTCTATGGTATCTCAAGATTACATAATATACAATACAAGTTGATTAAGTTATGGTTGGAATAGATTTGTTACCAATTTTCACGTAGCTAAAATGAGAAAAATTATCCAATCTTGTTTTACCCATAACTTCTTCATTTTAAATCCGTTTTGAGTGAATCAAATTGCTATGGTTTCATATTGAACCCTATTTTATGAATCTAAACAGAAAAAGTATAGGTTTATAGTCGGAAAAATAAGTTACAAGTCGTTTTTGTAAAGGTAGTCATTTCAGTCGAAAGAACGACGTCTAGATGACCATTTTAGAAAACATACTTCCACTTTGAGTTTAACCATAATTTTTGGATATAGTTTCATGTTCATAATAAAAATCATTTTCTCAGAATAACAACTTTTAAATCAAAGTTTATCATAGTTTTTAATTAACTAACCCAAAACAGCCCGCGGTGTTACTACGACGGCGTAAATCCGGTTTTACAGTGTTTTTCGTGTTTCCAGGTTTTAAATCATTAAGTTAGCATATCATATAGATATAGTACATGTGTTTAGTTTATTTTAAAAGTCAAGTTAGAAGGATTAACTTTTGTTTGCGAACAAGTTTAGAATTAACTAAACTATGTTCTAGTGATTACAAGTTTGTGATTACAAGTTTAAACCTTCGAATAAGATAGCTTTATATGTATGAATCGAATGATGTTATGAACATCATTACTACCTTAAGTTCCTTGGATAAACCTACTGGAAAAGAGAAAAATGGATCTAGCTTCAATGGATCCTTGGATGGCTCGAAGTTCTTGAAGCAGAATCATGACACGAAAACAAGTTCAAGTAAGATCATCACTTAAAATAAGATTGTTATAGTTATAGAAATTGAACCAAAGTTTGAATATGATTATTACCTTGTATTAGAATGATAACCTACTGTAAGAAACAAAGATTTCTTGAGGTTGGATGATGTAATGACCCGAAATTTTCTGACCAAATTATACTTATGAGATTAATATTTACATAAATTAAACCATACCAACATGATAAGCAATCCAAATTGTTGAGACTTGTGTTTTTGAAAAGAGTTTTACACAACGTTTGACCGTCCAATATGATCGATGATATCACGAACTATATAACATATGATAATTATACGTTTGTGTATATATATGTATTTATATATATTTAACATGATCTAAGGATGGTTTAACATCTCATTGTGTACTAATGACAATGAGTTATAAGTATATTTTGAAACTACTAACTTAAGTTTTCAAAACGTTAACTATAAGTAACATTCTTTGATATATATACTTATAATCTATAATGCTTATACATGTATCGTATATATAATGTATTTAATCACTTTTTAAGGACTTAAATACATAAAACAATATAAGTATATTCACAAAGGATAGCTATATTTGAATTCTCGTTCCGTTTCCTCAATATTTCTATACGTATATCTAGGCTATATGTACCCGTATCATACCCAGCTTCTATACGTATTTACTATTGGTATATACACATCAAATCAACATCCTAATCAACATTATTACTGCCCTAGATATGAGGTAACTAGAATTTGTCAAGTAGTATGAATTATTAGTAAGAAAACAAAATTAGGAATCCTTTTCTTTCTTTATAAACTAAAAACGTTTTTATAAATGAACACCATTTCTTCACTCCATTTTCTCATAACTACACCCTCATTTCTCTCTCAAAATACTCCTAAATTCATACTTTATCATCTCCAAGCATTTTTCCCATCATTTAGCTTCAATTACAAGCCTTAAACACCATAAGAAAACTCTTTCAAGAACATATCAAAATAACCACCCATTTGAAGAAGTTTACTTCCAACCTTTTGATCTAACTCCACCACTCTTTGATTCCAAGATTATTTCTTATCTTTTGCAGTAACTTTGTCCAAGTAACTTGAGGTAGTAACCTTGTTCATAATCTTATTCAATTCATATTCATATAGCTATCTTATTTTGTGGTATAAAATTTTAACAACAAGAACATAGTTTGAATGATTTCAAACTTGTTCGCAAACTAAATAGATCCTTCTAACTTGACTTTTAAAACACTTCAAGACCTGTAATATATCATAATGATATGCTAACCTAACAAGATATAACTTGGTTTTACAAAGAACATCTTAAAAACTGAATCTACGTCGTCGGAGTGCAACCGGGGGCTGTTTTGGGTTGGATAATTAAAAACCATCTTGAACTTTGAATTGGAAGTTCATGTTCTGGAAAAATGATATTTCTTATGAATATGTTAACACATAAAAATTTCATGGTTTAACTCAAAGTGTAAGTATTTTTAGAAAAATGATCATTAAATGTTGTTTTTATGATGGAAAATGATCACTTTCATAAGTTTCACCAAAGTTTGACCTATAACCTATGATTTTGAATACAAACTAAGGTATTTTCAGTTCATATTCTTAAAATTTGACTCGATCCAAGGAAGTGGCAAGTTGAACCAACAAAAACGGAGTTGTAATGAAGAAACTACGACTAAAACAAGATTGGGTATCCGAAGCTAGTTTAGCTACGAAAATATTTGGAGAAAAAGTAAATTAATCATATCTTTTCTAATTAATATGATATTTTATATATAATTACTTATGATTTGATTTTATATATTTCAGGACCACCCGTAAACAACACGAGAAGATTAATCATAAGACCTCATGATTGTACGCAACACGTCATTTGACAACACGGTACTTTATGTACGCAATACGTCATTTGACAATATGGTACCATGGGTCAAGATTAATCCTGATCAATACGAATACGATGGGGTCTTTATTTATTTTATTTAAGCAACTAATTGTGGACCACTAACATCGGACTGCTAACTACGGACTAAGAAAATATTAAAAGTATATATATATGTAACGATTACCTAAAAAGAAAATATGTTGATATATTATATATATGGTTAGGTTCGTGATATCTATCGGAGACCAAGTCGAATTAAATACCTTCAAGGCAAAAGTACGAATTAAGTCTTCCGCTGTGCATTTGCTCAATATAAGGACATTACTTGGAGCCGATCATCGCAATGGGACCAAATATTGATGACTTCGTCCAGGTGGATTAGGACGGGTCCTTTCAGTTGGTATCAGAGCGGTGGTCGTAACGAACCAGGTCTTGCATTAGTGTGTCTAACTAGTAGTTGTTAGGATGCATTAATGAGTCTGGACTTCGACCGTGTCTACATGTCAAAAGTTTTGCTTATCATTTCTAGTCGGAAATCATCTGCTTATCATCCTTAGGAAATTACCTGCTTATCATTCATAAGTCTAGACACGTTTTACTGCATTTACTGCATTGATAGTGTATAGACGAATTCTTATCTTAGCATATATGTTATTGCGAACTTTGACTGATATCTTTTCAAAGATTCTCCGTAATTTACGGGATTTTGGTATTATATATACATATGTAAATTATGTATTGAAGAGTACCAAATCTAACTCCTATAATCTATTCCATACCAAAAATTCATTTTCCCCATTATACAAGATGGATTCCGCATCTAGTTCGAATTCTTCAGATTCCGACAGTTATGCCGATATGGATTTCCATTCGGGCTCTGAAAGCAGCGTCACCGGAATGGATCAACCAATTTCCCATCATCTATTCTGGATGAATTGGGGATGGGTTCGTAATATACTAAATCACTGGAGACAAGAAGAAGGTGATCCATTCCATCCACCAAATTGCCCTCTTGGCGATGAACCTGAAGCACTTACCGGCGAACCTATTCGAAACACCATTTTCTCTCTCATTTCTAGAGTATCTCATCACGGTTATATACTATCCCATATTACAAATCTTGTTCATTCGCTCGCTCCAACCGCCAATCATCCCGGTGTACTAGCAGAAGTTAACGAACTTCACGCTCGCGTGACGGCTTTGGAGAACATGGTGTGAAGGTTGCAAACACCAGCAGCAGCACCAGCAGCATAATCAGCACCACCATCAATAACATCAACAATACCATCATCACCACTAACAAACAACATCCGCATCACACGTCTCGACATCATAATCTGTCCCATAAACATCAACATCATACGCACCATGGATACCAAGGAGTACCAACAATAATGAACGATGAAGTATTGATCCATAACTTCATTGATATTCTGCAAAGAATATGTGGTTTCAAAAAGTTTTAGAGATTTCTTATTCTAGCTCAAACCGAAAAGCAAATGAGATTAATATCATATTAACTCATTAAATTCATGATTTCATCTGAAGAAAATATATATGTATATATGTTTTCATAAAGATTGTAATTAAAAGTTCTTTTGTACAAAATATTAATGGTGAAATTTTTTTTTTAACGGGTAGGTAATACCCGAGGAATAATTAGATTTCATCTTAATAAGTTACATTGTACATTCGTCGAAGCTGATTCAATAGTCATTTACTATCCTACTTACAACCACTGATATACGTATCTGTTCACCGCAGAATAACCATTTTCATTCAATTTCATATTTGGATTTTGACTTCCCAGAATCCAACAAGTGGCATATGAAAAAAACATATGACAAAATAAAATCTGTTAGAAATAAACAAATTAACTATGAAAAATTTTGTTAAGAATCCACGCTAACTGTTCCAGCTAACTATTCCTAGCTAACTGATTACATTTTATTTATCGCAGTTTATTTATCGTAATTTAATTATCGCACTTTTATTTATCGTCATTTAATTTCTGTAATTATTTTACGCACTTTAAATATCGGGACACGTATACAATGTTTTGACATATCATATCGACGCATCTATATATATTATTTGGAATCACCATAGACACTCTATATGCAGTAATGATCGAGTTCTCTATACAGGGTTGAGGTTGATTCTACAATAATATATATAGTTTGAGTTGTGATCGAGTCTGAGACGTATACGGGTCACGACACGTATTAATTAATTCGCATATTATATATTAAACTATATATGAATTATTGGACTGTTACTGTGGACTATTGACTGTGGACTAATGACATTGGACAATTAAAATGAATTAAAATATTGATTATAACATATGAAACTAAACATTTCTTCAAGATTGCCACTTGATTTCATCTTAAACCTCATTGTATCTCGACGATTACAATCAGCGTTCAAATCTATCATGATTCTTAAAAATACCTCAATCGAGAGGATAAACCAACCGCACTTCATCTACGAAAGAAAAGATTGATGCATATAGTTATGCACCTGAAAAACCCTCGGAAACTGAGTAAACGTTTGACACGTATCTGTTCTAGTTCCTTTGGCATTGTTATTACCGAAGATCGTTTTGCAATCTCTTTCCAAAGTAGCTAATTTTGTCACGGCTCCAGCAAGTCAACTCCGACTTTTCTTCCGAAATAACTTTATTATAATCGCGATATATATGCGTACTCTTTATTGTTACTGGGGAACCTTTTATATTCCACAATATTACCATCAGTGATTAATCATTCTAAAAAACACAATTCTCCTGAAACTACCTCGGTTTGATAACCGATGACCCAGATCAGTTAACTTTGAAAATGCTGACGAAGCAGCATGTTGTAGATGATCTTAATGACCAAAAGTTTGATGATAAAGAAAGGAGTGTTAGGAACGCTCGATAGAAAATTTAGTACCGAAAAGCGGATTATGTGAAACTATGAAGAAAGCCGTGGACAAATCACAAAGAATAAGTTTGCCTTCAAAGAATCCAAATGATTCTGTGCCTGCTGAAATCGTTAGCAAATATCTTTTTTCTCATTCTAAACCTTCACAGACAAATCTTCTTCATCATCCATTGATATTAGAAATTCTAAGATATTCTCGTATGTTCTATTATAAATATCCTCCATATTTCTGGCGATATTTTCACAACTATTCTTATCTGAGATCATTTATCTCTCCGTAATATCTGCAACATAAAAGAAACTGTGTTAGTTTCTAAATTCTGAAACCTTCGAGTTTAAAATATGAATGTTTTGAAGTAGTGTTGGGAACTGAAGCATGGATTAGTATAATATAATGACACTTGATCAACGTCATTATATTATAGTAAGTCATGCTGAGTTTCTAATGAAGCATGATGATTCACAGTACCGTCATCATGTGCTATTTACACGACTCTTACATTCTATCTAATCTCTAAACATATCAAGAGAATATTTTTCTGGATGACTCGGTCTTCTCCAGGGTATTCTGGTAATTTAACAAATCAAAATCGTTCTATTACCATTTTCTTCTTAGAGCATTAGCTATGTTCATTCTGAATTTCATATCTACGAATTTCGGACCATTACTCGCTTGACTCGAAGTCGGGAAGAGAAAACAAAAGCATGAAGCTCCGAAAAATAATGAAGAATATAAACTCCGATAATAACCCCGAAATTACAAACCGTGTATATCGATGCAGATAGCAATATAGAGACACGGGAGAATTAGAAACACTATAAACACAAGAGTATAGTAGAAGTAAATAGATTCTTCTAGTGGTAGATGAAAAAGAAGAATGACAGATATAAAAGTTAGGAGTATATCAAGAATCAGGACTGGATGGAGCATATTGATGAATGCTTTAAAGTAAGAATCAAGGGAGAAAGAATAGAAGGTGTGAGTCGTGGAAAATAAGGAAACGAAGGGGTGAATTTATAGTGAAATATCCGACAGAGCAATCGAAACAGATTATTGCATATAATCAAAGAAGATCCTGATTTCCTTAATCACCAAAGAACCAAATCTTATTACGTAAGATTCTCTTTAAATCCCTTAAATCTCGGAAATCAATCATAACTACGTCATCGGTTAAGAAGAATATATTTTACTCATCTCACTCTTTTACGATAGTCTCATTTATATTCTTCGCATAATCGAATCTTTTTATCTACATTACTCAATAATGATAAAACTCCATTATCACCTTATATTTGTCATGAAAACCTTTTTATTGTTATCCATAACAACCTCTATCAAATTTCGGGGACGAAATTTCTTTAACGGGTAGGTACTGTAATGACCCGAAATTTTCTGACCAAATTATACTTATGAGATTAATATTTACATAAATTAAACCATACCAACATGATAAGCAATCCAAATTGTTGAGACTTGTGTTTTTGAAAAGAGTTTTACACAACGTTTGACCGTCCAATATGATCGATGATATCACGAACTATATAACATACGATAATTATACGTTTTTGTATATATATGTATTTATATATATTTAACATGATCTAAGGATGGTTTAACATCTCATTGTGTACTAATGACAATGAGTTATAAGTATATTTTGAAACTACTAACTTAAGTTTTCAAAACGTTAACTATACGTAACATTCTTTGATATATATACTTATAATCTATAATGCTTATACATGTATCGTATATATAATGTATTTAATCACTTTTTAAGGACTTAAATACATAAAACAATATAAGTATATTCACAAAGGATAGCTATATTTGAATTCTCGTTCCGTTTCCTCAAGATTTCTATACGTATATCTAGGCTATATGTACCCGTATCATACCCAGCTTCTATACGTATTTACTATTGGTATATACACATCAAATCAACATCCTAATCAACATTATTACTGCCCTAGATATGAGGTAACTAGAATTTGTCAAGTAGTATGAATTATTAGTAAGAAAACAAAATTAGGAATCCTTTTCTTTCTTTATAAACTAAAAACGTTTTTATAAATGAACACCATTTCTTCACTCCATTTTTTCATAACTACACCCTCATTTCTCTCTCAAAATACTCCTAAATTCATACTTGATCATCTCCAAGAATTTTTCCCATCATTTAGCTTCAATTACAAGCCTTAAACACCATAAGAAAACTCTTTCAAGAACATATCAAAATAACCACCCATTTGAAGAAGTTTACTTCCAACCTTTTGATCTAACTCCACCACTCTTTGATTCCAAGATTATTTCTTATCTTTTGAAGTAACTTTTTCCAAGTAACTTGAGGTAGTAACCTTGTTCATAATCTTATTCAATTCATATTCATATAGCTATCTTATTTTGTGGTATAAAATTTTAACAACAAGAACATAGTTTGAATGATTTCAAACTTGCTCGCAAACTAAATAGATCCTTCTAACTTGACTTTTAAAACACTTCAAGACCTGTAATATATCATAATGATATGCTAACCTAACAAGATATAACTTGGTTTTACAAAGAACATCTTAAAAACTGAATCTACGTCGTCGGAGTGCAACCGGGGGCTGTTTTGGGTTGGATAATTAAAAACCATCTTGAACTTTGAATTGGAAGTTCATGTTCTGGAAAAATGATATTTCTTATGAATATGTTAACACATAAAAATTTCATGGTTTAACTCAAAGTGTAAGTATTTTTAGAAAAATGATCATTAAATGTTGTTTTTATGATGGAAAATGATCACTTTCATAAGTTTCACCAAAGTTTGACCTATAACCTATGATTTTGAATACAAACTAAGGTATTTTCAGTTCATATTCTTAAAATTTGACTCGATCCAAGGAAGTGGCAAGTTGAACCAACAAAAACGGAGTTGTAATGAAGAAACTACGACTAAAACAAGATTGGGTATCCGAAGCTAGTTTAGCTACGAAAATATTTGAAGAAAAAGTAAATTAATCATATCTTTTCTAATTAATATGATATTTTATATATAATTACTTATGATTTGATTTTATATATTTCAGGACCACCCGTAAACAACACGAGAAGATTAATCATAAGACCTCATGATTGTACGCAACACGTCATTTGACAACACGGTACTTTATGTACGCAATACGTCATTTGACAATATGTACCATGGGTCAAGATTAATTCTGATCAATACGAATACGATGGGGTCTTTATTTATTTTATTTAAGCAACTAATTGTGGACCACTAACATCGGACTGCTAACTACGGACTAAGAAAATATTAAAAGTATATATATATGTAACGATTACCTAAAAAGAAAATATGTTGATATATTATATATATGGTTAGGTTCGTGATATCTATCGGAGACCAAGTCGAATTAAATACCTTCAAGGCAAAAGTACGAATTAAGTCTTCCGCTGTGCATTTGCTCAATATAAGGACATTACTTGGAGCCGATCATCGCAATGGGACCAAATATTGATGACTTCGTCCAGGTGGATTAGGACGGGTCCTTTCAGATGATCACCTTACAAGATTGGAAGTGAGCTAGCAAACTTGAAAGTATTCTTGATTTTATGTAACTAGAACTTGTAGAATATATGAAGAACACTTAGAACTTGAAGATAGAACTTGAGAGAGATCAATTAGATGAAGAAAATTGAAGAATAAAAGTGTTTGTAGGTGTTTTTGGTCGTTGGTGTATGGATTGGATATAAAGGATATGTAATTTTGTTTTCATGTAAATAAGTCATGAATGATTACTCATATTTTTGTAATTTTATGAGATATTTCATGCTAGTTGCCAAATGATGGTTCCCACATGTGTTAGGTGACTCACATGGGCTGCTAAGAGCTGATCATTGGAGTGTATATACCAATAGTACATACATCAAAAAGCTGTGTATTGTACGAGTACAAATACGGGTGCATACGAGTAGAATTGTTGATGAAACTGAACGAGGATGTAATTGTAAGCATTTTTGTTAAGTAGAAGTATTTTGATAAGTGTATTGAAGTCTTCCAAAAGTGTATAAATACATATTAAAACACTACATGTATATACATTTTAACTGATTCGTTAAGTCATCGTTAGTCGTTACATGTAAGTGTTGTTTTGAAACCTTTAGGTTAACGATCTTGTTAAATGTTGTTAACCCAATGTTTATAATATAAAATGAGATTTTAAATTATTATATTATCATGATATTATCATGTATGAATATCTCTTAATATGATATATATACATTAAACGTCTTTACAACGATAATCGTTACATATATGTCTCGTTTAAAAATCATTAAGTTAGTAGTCTTGTTTTTACATATGTAGTTCATTGTTAATATACTTAATGATATGTTTACTTATCATAGTATCATGTTAACTATATATATATATCCATATATATGTCATCATATAGTTTTTACAAGTTTTAACGTTCGTGAATCACCGGTCAACTTGGGTGGTCAATTGTCTATATGAAACATATTTCAATTAATCAAGTCTTAACAAGTTTGATTGCTTAACATGTTGGAAACATTTAATCATGTAAATATCAATCTCAATTAATATATATAAACATGGAAAAGTTCGGGTCACTACAGTACCTACCCGTTAAATAAATTTCGTCCCGAAATTTTAAGCTGTTGAAGGTGTTGAAGAATCTTCTGGAAATAGATGCGGGTATTTCTTCTTCATCTGATCTTCACGCTCCCAGGTGAACTCGGGTCCTCTACGAGCATTCCATCGAACCTTAACAATTGGTATCTTGTTTTGCTTAAGTCTTTTAACCTCACGATCCATTATTTCGACGGGTTCTTCGATGAATTGAAGTTTTTCGTTGATTTGGATTTCATCTAACGGAATAGTGAGATCTTCTTTAGCAAAACATTTCTTCAAATTCGAGACGTGGAAAGTGTTATGTACAGCCGCGAGTTGTTGAGGTAACTCAAGTCGGTAAGCTACTGGTCCGACACGATCAATAATCTTGAATGGTCCAATATACCTTGGATTTAATTTCCCTCGTTTACCAAATCGAACAACGCCTTTCCAAGGTGCAACTTTAAGCATGACCATCTCTCCAATTTCAAATTCTATATCTTTTCTTTTAATGTCAGCGTAGCTCTTTTGTCGACTTTGGTCGGTTTTCAACCGTTGTTGAATTTGGATGATCTTCTCGGTAGTTTCTTGTATAATCTCCGGACCCGTAATCTGTCTATCCCCCACTTCACTCCAATAAATCGGAGACCTGCACTTTCTACCATAAAGTGCTTCAAATGGCGCCATCTCAATGCTTGAATGGTAGCTGTTGTTGTAGGAAAATTCTGCTAACGGTAGATATCGATCCCAACTGTTTCCAAAATCAATAACACATGCTCGTAGCAAAAATGTTTCTTGAGATCCTTGTACATCTTCCCCGTTCCAGGATGTATTGAGTATCTGGTTTTATGAGCTTCTCTAAGTACCATTTCTCTCATATCTCCAAATTTTGGTACCCAAATCCTTTCAGCCCTATACCGGGTTCCGTCTTCCCGAATATTAAGATGCTTCTCCGATCATTTGGGTATTTCATCCTTTAAATTTCCCTCTTTTAAAACTCCTTGTTGCGCCTCCTTTATTTGAGTAGTAAGGTTATTATGAATCATTATATTCATAGATTTTACTCGAATGGGTTCTCTGTCCTTCCTGCTCAAGGCATCGGCTACCACATTTGCCTTCCCCGGGTGGTAACGAATCTCAAAGTCGTAATCATTCAACAATTCAATCCACCTACGCTGCCACATATTCAGTTGTTTCTGATTAAATATGTGTTGAAGACTTTTGTGGTCGGTATATATAATACTTTTGACCCCGTATAAGTAGTGCCTCCAAGTCTTTAATGCAAAAACAACCGCGCCTAATTCCAAATCATGCGTGGTATAATTTTGCTCGTGAATCTTCAATTGTCTAGAGGCATAAGCAATCACCTTCGTTCGTTGCATTAATACACAACCGAGACCTTGCTTTGATGAGTCACAATAAATCACAAAATCATCATTCCCTTCAGGCAATGACAATATAGGTGCCGTAGTTAGCTTTTTCTTCAATAACTGAAACGCTTTCTCTTGTTCATCATTCCATTCAAATTTCTTCCCTTTATGCGTTAATGCAGTCAAGGGTTTTGCTATTCTGGAAAAGTCTTGGATGAACCTTCTGTAGTAACCAGCTAGTCCTAAAAACTGGCGTATGTGTTTCGGAGTTTTCGGGGTTTCCCACTTTTCAACAGTTACTATCTTTGCCGGATCCACCTTAATACGTTCATTGTTCACTATGTGACCGAGGAATTGAACTTCTTCCAACCAAAATGCACACTTTGAAAACTTAGCGTACAATTCTTCCTTCCTCAATACTTCTAACACCTTTCTCCAATGTTCACCGTGTTCTTGGTCATTCTTTGAGTAAATAAGTATGTCATCAATGAAAACAATGACAAACTTGTCAAGGTATGGTCCACACACTCGGTTCATAAGGTCCATGAACACAGCTGGTGCATTAGTTAAACCAAACGGCATGACCATAAACTCGTAATGACCGTAACGTGTTTTGAAAGCAGTCTTTGGAATATCATCTTCTTTCACCCGCATTTGGTGATACCCGGAACGTAAGTCAATCTTTGAATAAACAGACGAGCCTTGTAGTTGATCAAATAAGTCGTCGATTCTCGGTAGTGGGTAGCGGTTCTTGATGGTAAGTTTGTTCAACTCTCGGTAGTCGATACACAACCTGAATGTACCATCTTTCTTCTTGACAAACAAAACAGGAGCTCCCCACGGTGATGTGCTTGGTCGAATGAAACCACGCTCTAAAAGTTCTTGTAATTGGCTTTGCAGTTCTTTCATCTCGCTGGGTGCGAGTCTGTAAGGAGCACGAGCTATTGGTGCAGCTCCTGGTACAAGATCTATTTGAAATTCAACGGATCGCTATGGGGGTAATCCCGGTAATTCTTTCGGAAATACATCGGGAAATTATTTTGCAATGGGAACATCATTGATGCTCTTTTCTTCAGTTTGTACTTTCTCGACGTGTGCTAGAACAGCATAGCAACCTTTTCTTATTAGTTTTTGTGCCTTCAAATTACTAATAAGATGTAGCTTCGTGTTGCCCTTTTCTCCGTACACCATTAAGGGTTTTCCTTTTTCTCGTATAATGCGAATTGCATTTTTGTAACAAACGATCTCTGCTTTCACTTCTTTCAACCAGTCCATACCGATTATCACATCAAAACTCCCTATCTCTACTGGTATCAAATCAATCTTAAATGTTTCGCTAACCAGTTTAATTTCTCGATTCCGACATATATTATCTGCTGAAATTAATTTGCCATTTGCTAATTCGAGTAAAAATTTACTATCCAAAGGCGTCAATGGACAACTTAATTTAGCACAAAAATCTCTACTCATATAGCTTCTATCCGCACCCGAATCAAATAAAACGTAAGAAGATTTATTGTCAATAAGAAACGTACCCGTAACAAGCTCCGGGTCTTCCTGTGCCTCTGCCGCATTAATATTGAAAACTCTTCCGCGGCCTTGTCCATTCGTGTTCTCCTGGTTCGGGCAATTTCTAATAATGTGGCCCGGTTTTCCACATTTATAACAAACTACATTGGCATAACTTGCTCCGACACTATTTGCTCCGCCATTAATCGTTCCGACACCATTTGTTCCTTTCGTTCTATTAACCCCTGGTCCGTAGACCTCACACTTCGCCGCGCTATGACAATTTCTTTTACACTTGTTGCAAAATTTGTTGCAGAACCCTGAGTGATACTTTTCACACCTTTGGCATAGCTGCTTCTGATTGTTGTTGTTGTTGCGGTTATTATTGTTGTTGGGATGATTGTTGTAGTTGCTGTTGTTGTTGTTGTTGTTGTTGTTGTTGTTGGGTCGTTTGTTGTAGTTGCGATTGATGTTGCTATTGTTGGGATAATTGTTGCGATTATTGTTGTAATTGCTGTTGTTGTTGTATTGGTGATTCTTATCACCGTTTTCCTCCCACTTTCTTTTGACTTGCTTCACATTGGCCTCTTCAGCAGTCTGTTCTTTAATTCTTTCTTCAATCTGGTTCACTTGTTTGTGAGCCATTCTACATGCCTGTTGTATGGAGGCAGGCTCGTGTGAACTTATATCTTCTTGGATTCTTTCCGGTAATCCTTTCACAAACGCGTTGATCTTCTCTTCCTCATCTTCGAATGCTCCCGGACATAATAGGCACAATTCTGTGAATCGTCTTTCGTACGTGGTAATATCAAATCCTTGGGTTTGTAACCCTCTAAGTTCTGTCTTGAGCTTATTGACCTCGGTTCTGGGACGGTACTTCTCGTTCATCAAGTGCTTGAATGCTGACCACGGTAGTGCGTACGCATCGTCTTGTCCCACTTGCTCTAGATAGGTATTCCACCATGTCAACGCAGAACCTGTGAAGGTATGCGTAGCGTACTTCACTTTGTCCTCTTCAGTACACTTACTTATGGCAAACACCGATTCGACCTTCTCGGTCCACCGTTTCAATCCGATTGGTCCTTCGGTTCCATCAAATTCCAAAGGTTTGCAGGCAGTGAATTCTTTGTAGGTGCATCCTACACGATTTCCTGTACTGCTAGATCCAAGGTTATTGTTGGTATGTAGCGCAGCCTGTACTGCGGCTATGTTTGAAGCTAAAAAAGTACGGAATTCCTCTTCATTCATAATCACGGTGTGTCGAGTAGTCGGTGCCATTTCCTTCAAAATAGTCAAATGGAACAAGTTAATCATACAGAATATTAAGAGTAGTTAATAGTATTTCGTAGCATAATATGAACTTATTTATAAAAGCTTTTTCTTCATATTAGCGTTTTATAATTTTAAATTCGGGTAGTACCTACCCGTTAAGTTCATACATAGTAGCTAATATACAATTCAACTACTACAATTCTATATGAAAAACTGATTATAATAATATTTTGCGTTCAAACTTTTATACAATATTTTACAAACTTACAATACCGCTTATTTTACATAAAGCATGAAATATAGCACACAATAACTTTGATACAAGATAGTTGTGAAGATAATTCTAGCTAGTACACAAGTCGTTCAGCAAAGGCAATAAAGACACGTAATTCATACATCCAGAAACAAGTCATGCATTCTGGTTTTACTAGGACTACTTCCCATCCTTGGTCTTGTGGAACATAACCGTTATGGCCGTTGATAAGACAGCGTGTTGGAACGTCATCAAAGGGGCGAGGGTTACGTAATGTCCAACAGTCCCGTAACAATCTAAAAACCTCATTTCTTACCCCAATTACCGACTCTGTCACTTGTGGGAACATTTTGTTTAATAGTTGTAGCCCGATGTTCTTGTTCTCACTTTGGTGAGAAGAGAACATTACTAATCCGTAAGCATAACATGCTTCTTTATGTTGCATGTTAGTCGCTTTTTCTAAATCACGAAGTCCAATATTCGGATATATTGAGTCAAAATAATTTCTTAACCCATTGCGTAAAATAGCATTTTGGTTCCCCGCAATATATGCGTCAAAGTAAACACATCGTAACTTATGGATTTCCCAATGTGATATCCCCATCTTTCGAACGAAAGCCTTTTATAAACCAAGACATTCTTGGAACGTTCTTCGAATTTCTTACAAACTGATCTCGCCTTAAATAGTTGTGCCGAAGAATTCTGACCGACTCTAGACAAGATTTCATCAATCATGTCTCCGGGTAGGTCTCTTAAAATATTGGGTTGTCTATCCATTTTGTGTTTTTATACTGTAAAATAGACAAGAGTTAGATTCATAAAAAAAAATACTTATTAATACAAGTAATTTTTACATATATCATAAAGCATAAGCACACTATATTACATATATTACACCACACGAATACAACTATCTTATTCCGACTTGCTTGTTTCTTCTTCTTCGGTTTTGGTTCGTTTTGCCAAGTTTCTAGGGATATATGATGTTCCCCTAATACGAGCCGTCGTTTTTCACATTGGTTTAGAAAAACCTGGTGGTTTAGAGGTCCCGGGTCATTGTTACAACTTAAGGACTTCGGGGGTTGACGATACATATAAAGTTCATCGGGGTTGGAATTAGATTTCTCTATTTTTATGCCCTTTCCTCTATTATTTTCTTTTTCCTTTTTAAATTCAGTTGGGGTAATTTCTATAACATCATCGGAATTCTCGTCGGAATCCGATTCATCGGAGAATTGGTAATCCTCCCAATATTTTGATTCCTTGGCGGAAACACCATTGACCATAATTAACCTTGGTCGGTTGGTTGAGGATTTTCTTTTACTTAATCGTTTTATTATTTCCCCCACCGGTTCTATTTTTTCATCCGGTTTCGATTCTTCTTCCGGTTCCGATTCTTCTTCCGGTTCCGACTCTTCTTCCGGTTCCTCTTCGGGAACTTTTGAATCAGTCCACGAATCATTCCAATTTACATTTGACTCTTCATTATTATTAGGTGAGTCAATGGGACTTGTTCTAGAGGTAGACATCTATCACATAATATCAAACGCGTTAAGAGATTAATATATCACATAATATTCACATGTTAAAAATATATAGTTTCCAACAAAATTTGTTAAACAATCATTTTTCAAGTAAATACGGTCGAAGTCCAGACTCACTAATGCATCCTAACAAACTCGATAAGACACACTAATGCAAAATTCTGGTTCTCTAAGACCAACGCTCGGATACCAACTGAAATGTCCCGTTCTTATTGATTAAAAACGTTCCATATTAATTGATTTCGTTGCGAGGTTTTGACCTCTATTTGAGACATTTTTCAAAGACTGCATTCATTTTAAAATAAACCATAACCTTTATTTCATCAATAAAGGTTTAAAAAGCTTTACGTAGATTATCAAATAATGATAATCTAAAATATCATGTTTACACACGACCATTACATAATGGTTTACAATACAAATATGTTACAATAAAATAAGTTTCTTGAATGCAGTTTTTACACAATATCATACAAGCATGGACTCCAATTCTCGTCCTTATTTAAGTATGCAACAGCGGAAGCTCTTAGTATTCACCTGAGAATAAACATGCTTTAAACGTCAACAAAAATGTTGGTGAGTTATAGGTTTAACCTATATATATCAAATCGTAACAATAGACCACAAGATTTCATATTTCAATACACATCCCATACATAGAGATAAAAATCATTCATATGGTGAACACCTGGTAACCGACATTAACAAGATGCATATATAAGAATATCCCCATCATTCCGGGACACCCTTCGGATATGATATAAATTTCGAAGTACTAAAGCATCCGGTACTTTGGATGGGGCTTGTTGGGCCCAATAGATCTATCTTTAGGATTCGCGTCAATTAGGGTGTCTGTTCCCTAATTCTTAGATTACCAGCCTTAATAAAAACGGGCATATTCGATTTCAATAATTCAACCATAGAATGTAGTTTCACGTACTTGTGTCTATTTTGTAAATCATTTATAAAACCTGCATGTATTCTCATCCCAAAATATTAGATTTTAAAAGTGGGACTATAACTCACTTTCACATATTTTTACTTCGTCGGGAAGTAAGACTTGGCCACTGGTTGATTCACGAACCTATAACAATATATACATATTTATCAAAGTATGTTCAAAATATATTTACAACACTTTTAATATATTTCGATGTTTTAAGTTTATTAAGTCAGCTGTCCTCGTTAGTAACCTACAACTAGTTGTCCACAGTTAGATGTACAGAAATAAATCGATAAATATTATCTTGAATCCATCCACGACCCAGTGTATACGTATCTCAGTATTGATCACAACTTAAACTATATATATTTTGGAATCAACCTCAACCCTGTATAGCTAACTCCAACATTCACATATAGAGTGTCTATGGTTGTTCCGAAATATATATAGATGTGTCGACATGATAGGTCGAAACATTGTATACGTGTCTATGGTATCTCAAGATTACATAATATACAATACAAGTTGATTAAGTTATGGTTGGAATAGATTTGTTACCAATTTTCACGTAGCTAAAATGAGAAAAATTATCCAATCTTGTTTTACCCATAACTTCATCATTTTAAATCCGTTTTGAGTGAATCAAATTGCCATGGTTTCATATTGAACTCTATTTTATGAATCTAAACAGAAAAAGTATAGGTTTATAGTCGGAAAAATAAGTTACAAGTTGTTTTTGTAAAGGTAGTCATTTCAGTCGAAAGAACGACGTCTAGATGACCATTTTAGAAAACATACTTCCATTTTGAGTTTAACCATAATTTTTGGATATAGTTTCATGTTCATAATAACAATCAATTTCTCAGAATAACAAATTTTAAATCAAAGTTTATCATAGTTTTTAATTAACTAACCCAAAACAGCCCGCGGTGTTACTACGACGGCGTAAATCCGGTTTTACGGTTTTTTTCGTGTTTCCAGGTTTTAAATCATTAAGTTATCATATCATATAGATATAGAACATGTGTTTAGTTGATTTTAAAAGTCAAGTTAGAAGGATTAACTTTTTTTTGCGAACAAGTTTAGAATTAACTAAACTATGTTATAGTGATTACAAGTTTAAACCTTCGAATAAGATAGCTTTATATGTATGAATCGAATGATGTTATGAACATCATTACTACCTTAAGTTCCTTGGATAAACCTACTGGAAAAGAGAAAAATGGATCTAGCTTCAACGGATCCTTGGATGGCTCGAAGTTCTTGAAGCAGAATCATGACACGAAAACAAGTTCAAGTAAGATCATCACTTGAAATAAGATTGTTATAGTTATAGAAATTGAACCAAAGTTTGAATATGATTATTACCTTGTATTAGAATGATAACCTACTGTAAGAAACAAAGATTTCTTGAGGTTGGATGATCACCTTACAAGATTAGAAGTGAGCTAGCAAACTTGAAAGTATTCTTGATTTTATGTAACTAGAACTTGTAGAATTTATGAAGAA
This sequence comes from Rutidosis leptorrhynchoides, assembly GCF_046630445.1. NCBI lineage: Eukaryota > Viridiplantae > Streptophyta > Magnoliopsida > Asterales > Asteraceae > Rutidosis > Rutidosis leptorrhynchoides. The sequence goes on along the minus strand of NC_092341.1, from coordinate 197,236,671 downwards.
CACTTAGAACTTGAAGATAGAACTTGAGAGAGATCAATTAGATGAAGAAAATTGAAGAATGAAAGTGTTTGTAGGTGTTTTTGGTCGTTGGTGTATGGATTAGATATAAAGGATATGTAATTTTGTTTTCATGTAAATAAGTCATGAATGATTACTCATATTTTTGTAATTTTATGAGATATTTCATGCTAGTTGCCAAATGATGGTTCCCACATGTGTTAGGTGACTCACATGGGCTGCTAAGAGCTGATCATTGGAGTGTATATACCAATAGTACATACATCTAAAAGCTGTGTGTTGTACGAGTACGAATACGGGTGCATACGAGTAGAATTGTTGATGAAACTGAACGAGGATGTAATTCTAAGCATTTTTGTTAAGTAGAAGTATTTTGATAAGTGTATTGAAGTCTTTCAAAAGTCTATATATACATATTAAAACACTACATGTATATACATTTTAACTGAGTCGTTAAGTCATCGTTAGTCGTTACATGTAAGTGTTGTTTTGAAACCTTTAGGTTAACGATCTTGTTAAATGTTGTTAACCCAATGTTTATAATATCAGATGAGATTTTAAATTATTATATTATCATGATATTATCATGTATGAATATCTCTTAATATGATATATATACATTAAATGTCTTTACAACGATAATCGTTACATATATGTCTCGTTTAAAAATCATTAAGTTAGTAGTCTTGTTTTTACATATGTAGTTCATTGTTAATATACTTAATGATATGTTTACTTATCATAGTATCATGTTAACTATATATATATCCATATATATGTCATCATATAGTTTTTACAAGTTTTAACGTTCGTGAATCACCGGTCAACTTGGGTGGTCAATTGTCTATATGAAACATATTTCAATTAATCAAGTCTTAACAAGTTTGATTGCTTAACATGTTGGAAATATTTAATCATGTAAATATCAATCTCAATTAATATATATAAACATGGAAAAGTTCGGGTCACTACAAGATGTACAGAAATAAATCGATATATATTATCTTGAATCAATCCACGACCCAGTGTATACACGTCTCAGGCTAGATCACAACTCAAAGTATATATATTTTTGGGATCAACCTCAACCCTGTATAGCTAACTCAAACATTACTGTATATAGAGTGTCTATGGTTGTTCCAAATAATATATATACTTGGGTCGATATGATATGTCAAAACATTTTCATACGTGCCTATGGTATCCCAAGATTACATAATATATTAGAATACATGTATAATACAATATAAGTTAGCTAGGATATGATTTGTATAGAATTGTTACAAGATTGCTATGATTACATAATCCGTTTTGAGTGAATTAAATTGCTATGATTTCATATTGAACTCTATTTTATGAATCTAAACAGAAAAAGTATAGGTTTTTCGTCAAAAATATAAGTTACAAGTCGTTTTTGTAAGAGGTAGTCATTTCAGTCGAAAGAACGACGTCTTGATGACCATTTTGAAAAATATACTTCCAATTTGAGTTTAACCAAGATTTTTGGATATAGTTTCATGTTCATAAGAAAAATAATTTTCCCAGAAGAACAACTTTTAAATCAAAGTTTATTATAGTTTTTAATTATCAAGCCCAAAACAGCCCGCGGTGTTACTACGACGGCGTATATCCGGTTTTACGGTGTTTTTTCGTGTTTTCAGGTTTTAAATCATTAAGTTAGCATATCATATAGATATAGAACATGTGTTTAGTTGATTTTAAAATTCAAGTTAGAAGGATTAACTTTTATTTGCGAACAAGTTTAGAATTAACTAAACTATGTTCTAGTGATTACAAGTTTAAACCATCGAATAAGGTAGTTTTTGTTGAGATTTAACAAGTTTCATAATACATAAAACCTTTTTAAGTATCAAATTAAAGCGGAAGCATTTCGTAATTACCATTTTAAACTTGTTAATCTTTGACCAATAAAGTTGAATCCCAATAAGGATCAAGTTGTGAAATATGCTTACAATAAAAGGATGTTTAGAGATGTACCTACTCCAAGTTAGGAGGTAAATAGATGAAGAAGAGGATTAGTAAGCGTGTAAAACTCCAAGCTTGTGATGCACCAACACCACCCTTAAGTTATGTTAGGATTAACACACTTAAACACTTACAAAACCAAGCTAGAAACCTCTTGTATATGCTGTGAAAATTCAGTCAGCAGCAACTTGGAATGATGATGAATACAAGTCTCAAAATGATGAAACCTCAAGAGATTATACCCCAAACAAGACACCAACACCTAGTACTTTTTTTAGGATTTGTTGACACTTAAAATTAGCCTTTAAAAGAGCTTGAAGTACACCCTCTTGCACCTCAAAACCCACGGCCTGAATACAGCAGAATGGTGCAGTTTTTTTTGCTAGTTCACTTGATGTAATTGCATGTGTATGTGTACTTCTAGTCAAGGAACATGCATATATGGAATTGTGTTATAGAAAGCAACAAGAATAAGCATGGGATGGTCTTTCTTGGGGCTCCAAAATCAGCCCACCCTCACCATATTTTATAAATAAACTTTGTTATTTATATAAACTTTGTTATTTATAAAACTTGTATAAAACCCATTTAATGTTATGCTACTTAAATATTTTATAAACCTTTTATAAAATATAACACAATATAATTATTTAAATTTATAAATAATCAAATATAAATCATCCAAATAATTTATCTCAAGTGATAATATTTTAGAAAACCGATTTTCTAAAATCCAAGTGTCGCGTATTTACTTAACGATCCAATCGTTAGGATTAAATGCATATAAGGTGTCGGTAAGTTTGTTATTGGGTATGACCCGACTTGGATCACAACACATTAGCCACATTAATTTAATATATCTCTCGGGCATACGAAATACCTTCAATCTCCCACTTGCACGAGAAACATAAGAAATTAATGCAAGTGATGGATACCACCTAACGACCGTCCATCACCCCCAATATGTTATGTCTTTGTGCCATTCAATAACATCATTCCTTTCGAGTTCCCATCTCGAATATGAATAGGTGAATCTTTTCATTATATCCTTTCGTCCTAGATGTCATGTTAAATCCAAGAGACATAGAGTGATCACTCTCTTCTAGATTTAACTTTATCAGGCCTTAGACATCTGACTCTCAACGAATAAGAGGGACAAATTCCATCTTGACTACATATGTCGTAGACATATACTATGCATTACACCTGAGCTCTTCCTTATGAACTACCATATTTCAGAATAGTGAAGGAAAGAATCAAGGCACAATACTTAGTGAATGTCCGAACCCAATATGTATCTCAGGTCAGAGGATACAATGATATTCGCCTTTACTCAAGATTACATGTGATCAACCACAAAGGCTCCATTTAGTAAGTCTTGAGGGCAGGTCTTCCAATATTTGTATCCCACAAATATCTATGAACCTTGGTTGCAACCTTGCACCACATTCATCCCGTGAATGTATACCAATCCGAGTTCATAATAGTCTAAACCTCACATTTGCTCCCACAAACGTGATCGACTACGGAATTTAGAATAATTACTTATTCATGGATAAAATATGCAAAATAGGAACATAACTCAAAATAAATTAATACCATAATTATATTAATGAGTTTGAACAATTTTGTTCCGTTACAATACTTAAAACAGATCATGACCAATCACTAGAATATCGAAGTCCTAATGCACTAACATGCCCTTGATGTTTTGCACCATGTAAGAGCTTCGTGAGTGGATCCGCTATATTTAGATCTGTGTGAACTTTGCGAATACATATCTTTCCTTTTTCAACTTCATCCCTTATGTAGTTGAATCTCCGCTCAATGTGACGGGTCTTTTGGTGAGCACGAGGTTCCTTGTTTGAGCAATCGCACCTTCGTTGTCACAAAAGATCTCAAGAGGGTCTTGAATGGTAGGGACCACTCCTAAGTTGTCGATGAATTTCTTCATCCATGCAGCTTCCTGAGCTGCCAATGAGGCGGCAATGTACTCTGACTCTGTAGTGGATAATGCAACAACATCCCGTTTTGAACTCTTCCAAGAGACCGCACCTCCATTTAATGTGAAGACATAACCGGATTGTGATCGAGAATCATCTCGATCAGTTTGGAAACTCGCATCTACGTAACCCTTTACAGCGATTTCCTCCTCACCAGACCCATATATCAGAAACATATCCTTAGTCCTCCTAAGGTATTTAAATATACTTTTAACAGCAATCCAATGACTGTTTCCTGGGTTATTCTGGTATCTACTTGTCAGGCTAAGAGCGCATGACACATCCGGTCTAGTGCATATCATTGCATACATGATTGACCCAATGGCAGAAGCATATGGGACTTTCTTCATTCTCTCCCGTTCATCTTTCGTGGTGGGGCACTGAGATGAACTGAGAAGTGTTCCCTTTTGAATAGGTACCAAACCTTTCTTAGAGTTCTCCATCTTGAACCTTTTCAAGATTTTTTCAATGTATGCACTTTGATTTAAACCTATTAGTTTCTTAGATCTATCCCTGTAGATCCCAATCCCCAAAACGTATTGTGCTTCTCCAAGATCCTTAATGGAGAAGCATTTGCTTAACCAAGTTTTAACACCTTGCATTGCCGGAATATCATTTCCAAATAACAATATATCATCCACATATAGTACAAGGAACATGATAGTGCTCCCACTAGATTTCTTGTATACACAAGCTTCATCACCATTTTTAATGAAGCCAAATTTCTTGGCCTCCTCATTAAAACGATGATTCCACATTCTAGATGCTTGTTTCAATCCGTAGATTGACTTCTTTAACTTACATACCTTTTTAGGTTATTTCGGATCAACAAACCCCTCAGGCTGAACCATATAGACATCTTCCTCAAGATGTCCGTTTAGGAAAGCGGTCTTGACATCCATCAGCCATATTTCATAATCATAATGAGCAGCAATGGCAAGTAATATCCTAATAGACTTTAGCATCGCCACAGGCGAAAAAGTTTCATCATAGTCAACCCCTTGAGTTTGAGTGAAACCTTTTGCTACAAGTCTAGCTTTATATGTATCCAAGTTTCCATGTATGTCGGTTTTCATTTTGAATAGCCATTTACAATCAACTAGCCTAGAGACAGGAGGTTGCGCAACAAGTTCCCAAACTTGGTTGTCATACATGGATTGCATCTCAGCGTTCATGGCTTCCTGCCATTTATCTTTATCAATCCTTGATAAAGCATCATGGTAGTTTATTGGTTCATCCAAATCAACCACATAGCAACCATCCATGAGAAACCCATATCTCTCAGGAGGATTACTAATCCTACCAGATCTGCGAACGTCTTGTGTATTTTGATCATCCATCTGATCACTCTCAACATTTTCATGTTGAGTGCTAGTGTCAGCCAATTGTGTATCATCTACTTGATCTTGAACCTCTTCAAGATCTATCTTCCTTTCACTTTTGCCTTCCATTAGGAACTTAGTTTCAAGGAATTCAGCCTTCCGAGCAACAAATACATTCTGCTCGGAAGGATCATAGAAATAGTATCCCATATCATCCTTGGGATATCCTATGAAGATACACTTCATGGATCGAGCATTCAACTTATTAGGGACGTAACACTTAGGGTAAGCTTCACATCCCCATACCTTTAAGTATGATAGAGATGGAGGTTTTCCAAACCACATCTCATGAGGTGTTCGTTCCACTTTCTTAGTTGGGGCCATATTTAAAATACGAGCCGCTGAGCATAGACAATAACCTCAGAATGATAGAGGTAACGAGCTTCTAGCCATCATAGATCGAACCATATCCATTAGGGTTCGGTTCCTCCTTTCGGACACACCATTAAGCTGTGGTGTCCCGGGTGGAATAAGTTGCGAGATAATCCCACAACTTCTAAGATGATCTTGGAAGGCATCGCTTAGGTATTCACCTCCTCTATCGGTTCGAAGTACCTTAATTGTCTTATTGAGTTGATTTTGTACTTCATTTTGATACTCTTTGAATGCTTCAAAAGTTTCGTCCTTATGTCTTAACAAGTAGACATTTTCGAAACGACTGAAGTCATCAATGAAAGTAACGAAGTATCTTTCACCATTCCTAGCTATGGGCTTAAAGGGTCTACATACATCCGAATGTATTAATCCCAATAAGTCCTTAGCCCTTTCGTAGGTCCCTTTGAAAGGTGCTTTAGTCATTTTGCCTTGTAAACATGATTCACATACATCAAACGAGTCTAGTTCATTTGATTTCAAAAGGCCATTCTTTTGGAGTGTATGCATTCGATTCTTGTTTATGTGACCAAGGCGACAATGCCATAAGTAGGAATCACTCAAATCCCTTTTGAGTTTCTTGGTGCTAGTATGGTATATTGAGCTACTAGATGATGTGTCATCATGAACCAATTCATAAATTCCATTTGAAGGCGAAGCCTTAAAATAAAATACATTATCTAAATAAACGTGGATATCATCATTAACAAAATTAAGATAAAACCCACATTGTTTTAAACGGGAAACTGAAATAATGTTTCGACATAAATCCGGTGCATACAAAACATTGTTCAAAATAAGTTCCAAACCACTTGGAAGTTTTAATACAAAGTCTCCTTGAGCCTTCACTTGCACTTTGGCTCCATTACCCATAAAGAGACTTGATGTTCCCGTTTGCTTGCTACTTCTTTTGAACCCCTGCAAAGAATTGCAAATGTGAGTTCCACATCCAGTGTCTAATACCCATGTATTAGAAGAAGTAATACTAAGCTCTATATATACCATATATATGTTACCTGAGGATTGCCTCGCATCCCTCTTATCCTTCAACTCCTTAAGGTAGACCGGGCAATTGCATTTCTAGTGACCCATTTCACCGCAATCGAAGCACGGGTCTTCCTTGGGGTTTGCTTGTCCTGCAACCTTTTGCTTCTTGTTCTTGTTTTTGGTTGGGGTAACCATCCTCCCCTTTCCCTTGCCTTGATGGGTGGGTCCTTTCTTCTTAGCCGCCTTTGGCTTAGAGGTGTTGTTACCTTTGGACCCACCATGATTGATCATTAGCACGAGTGAAGCCCTCTTACCCATGCTAGTTTCGGCCGTCCTTAACATGCCATGAAGTTCACCAATGGTCTTATCCATCCCATTCATATTGTAATTAATTACAAATTGGTCAAACCTCTTTGACAGGGAGTTTAGGATAAGATCAGTGGCTAGCTCATTAGATATGTTGAGATTAAGACGGTTTGCGCGATCAATAAGGCTTTTCATTTTGAGGACATAAGAGGATACGGATTGGGTGTCATCCATACGACATGCATGTAACGCTCGAACCGTTTTAAAGCGCTCGACACGTGCTTGTTGAAGGAACATCTCCTTCAATTGCGTAATCATGTCATATGCACTATGATGTTCGAAATCCTTTTGGAGTTCGGGTATCATAGTCCCAAGCATTAGGCAAGCGACTTGCACCGAATCAGCGCAATACTTGTCATAATAAGCCATGCCCTCTAGATCTTCCTCATCCGGTTGGTCGGGAATAGGGTCCTCCAACACATACGCTTTATCCTCAAGTTTGAGGACAATTCTAAGATTACGGAACCAATCCATAAAGTTCATATGGTTGAGTTTGTCTTTCTCGAGGAGAGACCTTAATGATAGGTTGTTTAGGTTAAGTGGTGCATTTTGTATGTTGTTGTTATTTGTGGCCATCTACAAAATTAACAAAGTTCATTTAAGTATCGATTTTAAAATTAATAAATAATACCCTTTTATATATAATTGTTTTATTAAATATTAGAATCCAACGGTAAATTAAATTTCGGTTAGGTGACCTTTATCCCGTTATTTGATCTAGCTAGGTAGTCATTTATATGACAATTGCAATCCTTTTGCAACTTCTAAATTATGGGATCATGCAATCCTTTTGCTTGGCATATTTATCCCATCAACGCCTATTTGTTCCTCATGCTTTGGTGACCCTAAGTTCATGATTCCCAAATCAAGTCGTCCTACTTGTGTAAACATGTAAAATTAACGTACAAGTGGTTAGGTGACCTTTATCCCACAAGCATGCGAATTTTACCTTAACCATATTAGTTAGCTCATAACGGTTAGGTGACCTTTATCCCATTATGAGTTCCCTACTACGTTTAAGTGTCCCACAAAAGGATGGCGTTAAACTTGTTTACCTTGTCGATTAAGGGATTTTAAGTTTTCGTTAATTCTAGTTTAAGAAAACATTTATGCCATACACCAACATGCATTTAGTGTATGGTTCATTTGAAATCCATTTTCAAGTCTTGTAATTTGCCAATTACTTGATATAAACCATTTTATATATATGTGATCCTTTTCTTGTTCTTAATAACCATTTATTAAGGTCTTTAGTTGCTTTTAATTTAACCAATTAAATTGTCGTCTTGCATGTTTTTATCTTGTGATTAATTGTATCAACCAAACATACAATACAATAAACAAACAAACAACCACACATGCAAAACAAGTATGTTCACAATCTAGCCATTTTGGTGGACATTTGTTTAGCCGAAAACAAATGTCACCGGGTTAAGGGGTAATAATACAAAGTAGGAGATTTCAAATCTCCCACTTAACCTTGCATCGATATGTTCCTTGTGTTCTTCAAGTCTTCATCATCTTGTATCTTCATTTTACAAAATATGTATCCTAATACATTTTTATCTAGAAAATGAAAATACAACCTATTCTATTTTACATACCAAATGTAAAACAAATTACATAGCCAAAATAAATATTACATCCAATTGAATGAATTAATATTACATACCAAATGAATATTACAAATTAACCAAACATACAACCATAACATGCATTCAACACAAGGTCAAGGCTATGATTGTGAACATGAACATGCAACCAAATATGACCAAATGAAAGAGCCCAAAACCCACTTTTGGAACCCAAACAATTTGGCCTAACACATAAACCCACCCAAAACCGAAAATTTTTGCATTCTACTATTATGCATGTTCATAAAATGCAAAAATCTAGCGGGTTTAAAATCTTCACGAAGCATATTTCAACAACTTCGGCTCTAGATACCATTGTTGAGATTTAACAAGTTTCATAATACATAAAACCTTTTTAAGTATCAAATTAAAGCGGAAGCATTTCGTAATTACCATTTTAAACTTGTTAATCTTTGACCAATAAAGTTGAATCCCAATAAGGATCAAGTTGTGAAATATGTTTACAATAAAAGGATGTTTAGAGATGTACCTACTCCAAGTTAGGAGGTAAATAGATGAAGAAGAGGATTAGTAAGCGTGTAAAACTCGAAGCTTTTGATGCACCAACACCACCCTTAAGTTATGTTAGGATTAACACACTTAAACACTTACAAAACCAAGCTAGAAACCTGTTGTATATGCTGTGAAAATTCAGTCAGCAGCAACTTGGAATGATGATGAATACAAGTCTCAAAATGATGAAACTTCAAGAGATTATACCCCAAACAAGACACCAACACCTAGTACTTTGGTTAGGATTTGTTGACACTTAAAATTAGCCTTTAAAAGAGCTTGAAGTACACCCTCTTGCACCTCAAAACCCACGGCCTGAATACAGCAGAATGGTGCAATTTTTTTTGCTAGTTCACTTGATGTAATTGCATGTGAATGTGTACTTCTAGTCAAGGAACATGCATATATGGAATTGTGTTATAGAAAGCAACAAGAATAAGCATGGGATGGTCTTTCTTGGGGCTCCAAAATCAGCCCACACTCACCATATTTTATAAATAAACTTTGTTATTTATAAAACTTGTATAAAACCCATTTAATGTTATGCTACTTATATATTTTATAAACCTTTTATAAAATATAACACAATATAATTATTTAAACCTATAAATAATCAAATATAAATCATCCAAATAATTTATCTCAAGTGATAATATTTTAGAAAACCGATTTTCTAAAATCCAAGTGTCGCCTATTTACTTAACAATCCAATCGTTAGGATTAAATGCATATAAGGTGTCGGTAAGTTTGTTATTGGGTATGACCCGACTTGGATCACAACACATTAGCCACATTAATTTAATATATCTCTCGGGCATACGAAATACCTTCAGTTTTATATATATGAATCGAATGATGTTATGAACATCATTACTACCTCAAGTTTAGTAGGTAAACCTACTGAAAATGATGAAAAAAAAACTTAAGCTTCAAAGGATCTTTGGATGGCTTGAAAGTTCTTGAAGCAGAATCATGACATGAAAACAAGTTCAAGTAAGATTTCCACTCGAAATAAGATTGTTATAGTTATTGAAATTGAATCAAAGTTTGAATATGAGTATTACCTTGTATTAGAAACATATCTTATAGTAAATAAGAAAGATTTCTTGAGGTTTAATGATCACTTTACAAGATTAGAAGTAAGCTAGCAAACTTGGAAGTATTCTTGATTTTATGAAACTAGAACTTATAGAATTCATGAAGAACACTTAGAAGTTGAAGATAGAACTTGAGAGAGATCAATTAGATGAAGAAAATTGAAGAATGAAAGTGTTTGTAGGTGTTTTTAGTCGTTCGTATATGGATTAGATATAAAGGATGTGTAATTTTGTTTACATGTAAATAAGTCATGAATGATTACTAATGTTTTTGTAATTTTATGAGATATTTCATGCTAGTTGCCAAATGATGGTTCCCACATATGTTAGGTGACTCACATTGGCTGCTTAGAGCTGATAATTGAAGTGTATATACCAATAGTACATACATCTAAAAGCTGTGTATTGTACGAGTACGAATAAGGGTGCATACGAGTAGAATTGTTGATGAAACTGAACGAGGATGTAATTTTAAGCATTTTTGTTAAGTAGAATTATTTTGATAAGTGTCTTGAAGTCTTTCAAAAGTGTATGAATACATATTAAAACACTACATGTATATACATTTTAACCGAGTCGTTAAATCATCGTTAGTCGTTACATGTAAATGTTGCTTTGAAACCTTTAGGTTAACGATCTTGTTAAATGTTGTTAACCCATTGTTTATTATATCTAAAGAGACGTTAAATTATTACATTATCATGATATTATGATATATTAATATATCTTAGTATGATATATATATACAGTTAAATGTTGTTACAACGATAATCGTTACATATATGTCTCGTTTCGAAATAATTATGTTAGTAGTCTTCTTTTTACATATGTAGTTCATTGTTAATACACGTAATGACATGTTTACTTATAATTTATCATGATTAAACATAGTGTATCAATATCTTAATATGATTCATATGTATTTAGTAAGACGTTGTTATAACGATAATCGTTATATATATCGTTTCGAGTTTCTTAATTCAATAAACTCAATTTTATGTATACAACTCATTGTTAAAATACCTAATGAGATACTTACTTATCATAATATCATGTTAACTATATATATAATCATACATATGTCATCATATAGTTTTTACAAGTTTTAACGTTCATGAATCACCGGTCAACTTGGGTGATCAATTGTTTATATGAAACTCATTTCAAATAATCAAGTCTTAACAAGTTCGATTGCTTAACATGTTGGAAACATTTAATCATGCAAATATAGTTTTCAATTAATATATAATCATGGAAAAGTTCGGGTCACTACAACTAGCATGAAATATCTCACAAAATTACAAAAAATATTATAAATCATTCATGAATTATTTACATGAAAACAAACTTACACATCCTTTGTAACTAATCCATATACCAACGACCAAAAACACCTACAAACACTTTCATTCTTCAATTTTCTTCATCTAATTGATCTCTCTCAAGTTCTGTCTTCAAGTTCTAAGTGTTCTTCATAAATTCTATAAGTTCTAGTTTCATAAAATCAAGAATACTATAAAGTTTGCAAGATTACTTCCAAGCTTTCTAACCCAATCCAAGTAATCATCTAAGCTCAAGAAATCTTTCTTATTACAGTAAGATATCTTTCTAATACAAGTTAATACTCATATTCAAACTTTGATTCAATTTCTATAACTATAACTATCTTATTTCGAGTGGAAATCTTACTTAAACTTGTTTTCGTGTCATGATTCTACTTCAAGAACTTTCAAGCCATCCAAGAATCCTTTGAAGCTAGATCAATTTTTGTCACTTTAATTAGGTTTACCTACTAAACTTGAGGTAGTTATGATGTTCATAACATCATTCGATTCATGAAATGTCCCGTTCTTATTGATTAAAAACGTTCCATATTAATTGATTTCGTTGCGAGGTTTTGACCTCTATATGAGACGTTTTTCAAAGACTGCATTCATTTTAAAACAAACCATAACCTTTATTTCATCAATAAAGGTTTAAAAAGCTTTACGTAGATTATCAAATAATGATAATCTAAAATATCCTGTTTACACACGACCATTACATAATGGTTTACAATACAAATATGTTACAACAAAATAAGTTTCTTGAATGCAGTTTTTACACAATATCATACAAGCATGGACTCCAAATCTCGTCCTTATTTAAGTATGCGACAGCGGAAGCTCTTAATAATCACCTGAGAATAAACATGCTTAAAACGTCAACAAAAATGTTGGTGAGTTATAGGTTTAACCTATATATATCAAATCATAATAATAGACCACAAGATTTCATATTTCAATACACATCCCATACATAGAGATAAATATCATTCATATGGTGAACACCTGGTAATCGACATTAACAAGATGCATATATAAGAATATCCCCATCATTCCGGGACACCCTTCGGATATGATATAAATTTCGAAGTACTAAAGCATCCGGTACTTTGGATGGGGTTTGTTAGGCCCAATAGATCTATCTTTAGGATTCGCGTCAATTAGGGTGTCTGTTCCCTAATTCTTAGATTACCAGACTTAATAAAAAGGGGCATATTCGATTTCGATAATTCAACCATAGAATGTAGTTTCACGTACTTGTGTCTATTTTGTAAATCATTTATAAAACCTGCATGTATTCTCATCCCAAAAATATTAGATTTTAAAAGTGGGACTATAACTCACTTTCACAGATTTTTACTTCGTCGGGAAGTAAGACTTGGCCACTGGTTGATTCACGAACCTATAACAATATATACATATATATCAAAGTATGTTCAAAATATATTTACAACACTTTTAATATATTTTGATGTTTTAAGTTTATTAAGTCAGCTGTCCTCGTTAGTAACCTACAACTAGTTATCCACAGTTAGATGTACAGAAATAAATCGATAAATATTCTCTTGAATCAATCCACGACCCAGTGTATATGTATCTCAGTATTGATCACAACTCAAACTATATATATTTTGGAATCAACCTCAACCCTGTATAGCTAACTCCAACATTCACATATAGAGTGTCTATGTTTGTTCCGAAATATATATAGATGTGTCGACATGATAGGTCGAAACATTGTATACGTGTCTATGGTATCTCAAGATTACATAATATACAATACAAGTTGATTAAGTTATGGTTGGAATAGATTTGTTACCAATTTTCACGTAGCTAAAATGAGAAAAATTATCCAATCTTGCTTTACCCATAACTTCTTCATTTTAAATCCGTTTTGAGTGAATCAAATTGCTATGGTTTCATATTGAACTCTATTTTATGAATCTAAACAGAAAAAGTATAGGTTTATAGTCGGAAAAATACGTTACAAGTCATTTTTGTAAAGGTAGTCATTTCAGTCGAAAGAACGACGTCTAGATAACCATTTTAGAAAACATACTTCCACTTTGAGTTTAACCATAATTTTTGGATATAGTTTCATGTTCATAATAAAAATCATTTTCTCAGAATAACAACTTTTAAATCAAAGTTTATCATAGTTTTTAATTAACTAACCCAAAACAGCCCGCGGTGTTACTACGACGGCGTAAATCCGGTTTTACGGTGTTTTTCGTGTTTCCAGGTTTTAAATCATTAAGTTAGCATATCATATAGATATAGAACATGTGTTTAGTTGATTTTAAAAGTCAAGTTAGAAGGATTAACTTTTGTTTGCGAACAAGTTTAGAATTAACTAAACTATGTTCTAGTGATTACAAATTTAAACCTTCGAATAAGATAGCTTTATATGTATGAATTTAATGATGTTATGAACATCATTACTACCTTAAGTTCCTTGGATAAACCTACTGGAAAAGAGAAAAATGGATCTAGCTTCAACGGATCCTTGGATGGCTCGAAGTTCTTGAAGCAGAATCATGACACGAAAACAAGTTCAAGTAAGATCATCACTTGAAATAAGATAGTTATAGTTATAGAAATTGAACCAAAGTTTGAATATGATTATTACCTTGTATTAGAATAATAACCTACTGTAAGAAACAAAGATTTCTTGAGGTTGGATGATGACCTTACAAGATTGGAAGTGAGCTAGCAAACTTGAAAGTATTCTTGATTTTATGTAACTAGAACTTGTAGAATAAATGAAGAACACTTAGAACTTGAAGATAGAACTTGAGAGAGATCAATTAGATGAAGAAAATTGAAGAATGAAAGTGTTTGTAGGTGTTTTTGGTCGTTGGTGTATGGATTAGATATAAAGGATATGTAATTTTGTTTTCATGTAAATAAGTCATGAATGATTACTCATATTTTTGTAATTTTATGAGATATTTCATGCTAGTTGCCAAATAATGGTTCCCACATGTGTTAGGTGACTCACATGGGCTGCTAAGAGCTGATCATTGGAGTGTATATACCAATAGTACATACATCTAAAAGATGTGTATTGTACAAGTACGAATACGGGTGCATACGAGTAGAATTGTTGATGAAACTGAACGAGGATGTAATTGTAAGCATTTTTGTTAAGTAGAAGTATTTTGATAAGTGTATTGAAGTCTTTCAAAAGTGTATAAATACATATTAAAACACTACATGTATATACATTTTAACTGAGTCGTTAAGTCATCGTTAGTCGTTACATGTAAGTGTTGTTTTGAAACCTTTAGGTTAACGATCTTGTTAAATGTTGTTAACCCAATGTTTATAATATCAAATGAGATTTTAAATTATTATATTATCATGATATTATCATGTATGAATATCATTAAATGTCTTTACAACGATAATCGTTACATATATGTCTCGTTTAAAAATCATTAAGTTAGTAGTCTTGTTTTTACATATGTAGTTCATTGTTAATATACTTAATGATATGTTTACTTATCATAGTATCATGTTAACTATATATATATATCCATATATATGTCATCATATAGTTTTTACAAGTTTTAACGTTCGTGAATCTCCGGTCAACTTGGGTGGTCAATTGTCTATATGAAACATATTTCAATTAATCAAGTCTTAACAAGTTTGATTGGTTAACATGTTGGAAACATTTAATCATGTAAATATCAATCTCAATTAATATATATAAACATGGAAAAGTTCGGGTCACTACAATTCATATATATAAAACTATGTTATTCAAAGATTTGAACATGTAATCACTAGAACATAGTTTAGTTAATTCTAAACTTGTTCGCAAACAAAGTTAATCCTTCTAATTTGACTTTTAAAATTAACTAAACACATGTTATATATCTATATGATATGCTAACTTAATGATTTAAAACCTGGAAACACAAAGAACACCGTAAAACCGGACATACGCCGTCGTAATGAAATCGGTGGTTGTTTTGGGTTAAAAAAATAAAAAGTATCTTAATCTTTGAATTGGAAGTCTTTTTTTTTCTAGAAAAATGATATTACATATGAACATGATACTATATCCAAAAATCATGATTGAACAAAAAGTGGAAGTATGTTTTTTAAAATGGTCATCAAGATGTCGTTTTTTCGACGGAAATGACTAGCTCTTTAAAAAATGACCTGTAACCTGTATTTTCTACTATAAACTTATAATTTTTCTGTTTAGTTTCATAAATTTCAGTTCATTATGAAACCATAGCAACTTGAATCACTCAAAACGGATTTGAAACGAAGAAACGACGGGTAAAACAAAATTGGATAAACTTGCTAGTTTTAGCTACGAAAATTTTGTAACAAATCTAGACTAAACATATCCTAACTAATTTATATTGTATTATACATATTATGTAATCTTGGGATACCATAGACACGTATACAATGTTTTGACATATCATATCGACCCATCTATATATATTATTTGGAACAACCATAGACACTCTATATGCAGTAATGTTTGAGTTAGCTATACAAGGTTGAGGTTGATTCCAAAAATATATATATGTTGAGTTGTGATCTAGCCTGAGACATGTATACACTGGGTCATGGATTGATTCAAGATATAAATATTGATTTATTTCTGTACATCAAACTGTGGACAACTAGTTGTAGGTTACTAACGAGGACTGCTAACTTAACAAATTTAAATCATAAAAACGTAATAAAAAATGTTGTGAATATATTCCGATAATAAATTGATATATATGTACATATTTGTTATAGGTTCGTGAATCGACCAGTGACCAAGTCTTACTTCCCGACGAAGTAAAAATCTGTGAAAGTCAGTTATAGTCCCACTTTTTAAATCTAATATTTTTGGGATGAGAATACATGCAGTTTTATAAATGTTTTACAAAATAGACACAAGTATGTGAAACTACATTCTATGGTTAAATTATTAAACTGAATATGGGAACAGACACCCTAATTGACGCGAATCCTAAAGATATATCTATTGGGCCCAACAAGCCCCATCCAAAGTATCGGATGCTTTAGTACTTCTATATGCATCTTGTTAAGGTCAGTTACCAGGTGTTCACCATATGAATGATTTTTATCTCTATACAGTTTGCGAAATGTCTGATACGAGATGTGAATTTATGAGAAATGAAATCTTGTGGTCTATTATTACAAATTGATAAATATATAGGTTAAACCTATAACTCACCGACATTTTTTGTTGACGTTTTAAGCATCTTTATTCTCAGGTTATTGTTAAGAGCTTCCGCTGTTGCATACTAAATTAAGGACAAGATTTGGAGTCCATGCTTATATAATATTGTGTAAAAACTGCATTCGAAGGCATATATTGATGTGTAATATTATTGTAAACCATTATGTAATGGTCGTGTGAAAATGCTATATTTTAGATTATCATTATTTGATAATCGTCGTAATATTTTAAAAGTTATGGTTTGTTTTAAAATCGAATGCAGCCTTTGAAAAACGTCTCATATAGAGGTCAAAACCTCGCAACGAAATCAATTAATATGGAACATTTATAATCAATATGAATGGGACATTTCATCTTACCCTTGTGAGTCAATGCGGTCAACAGTCGGGCAATAGTAGAAAATCCTTCAATGAATCTTCTGTAATAACCGGCGAGACCTAAGAATTGACAAATCTGCATCCGTGACCTGGGAATCTTCCACTTCTTGAACGTTTCTATCTTCGCAGGATCAACTTGAATACCATTGACTCCTACGATATGACCCAAGAATTGAACTTCTCGTAACCAGAAGTCACACTTT
Organism: Rutidosis leptorrhynchoides; assembly: GCF_046630445.1. Lineage (NCBI taxonomy): Eukaryota > Viridiplantae > Streptophyta > Magnoliopsida > Asterales > Asteraceae > Rutidosis > Rutidosis leptorrhynchoides. The sequence continues at coordinate 197,219,184 of NC_092341.1, read as the reverse complement.
AAAAACATAGCATACAGCTGCTCCTTTCTGAGCATCTCGAGTATCAAATGGAGATGTTGTTCGTGCTCCTTCTCGTTCTTCGAATATACCAAAATATCATCAATGAACACAATAACAGACTTGTCTAGGTATGGCTTACACACACGGTTCATGAGATCCATGAACACAGCTGGTGCGTTCGTCAAACCAAAGGGCATTACTGTAAATTCATGATGTCCATAGCGTGTTCTGATCGTTGTCTTCGGTATATCAATCTTTTTTACTCTCATCTGATGATAACCTGATCTTAGGTCAATTTTAGAGTAACATCCAGATCCTTGAAGCTGATAAAATAGATCATCGATCCTCGACAATGGATACCTTTTTTGATAGTCAGCTTATTCAGTTCTCTGTAATCAATACAAAGTCTCATCGATCCATCTTTCTTCTTGAAAAATAGCACAGGGGCTCCCCATGGTAAAGTACTCGGTCTGATGAATCCCTTGTCTAGAAGTTCTTGTAGCTGGCTAAATAACTCTTGTAATTCATAAGGTGCGAGTCTATACCGTGCTTGGGCTACAGGTGCCGCTCTAGGCATTAGGTCAATCTGAAATTCCACATCTCTATGCGGTGGAAGACCTGGTAATTCTTTCGGAAAAACATTGGGAAAATCTCGAACAATCGGTACATCTTCAAGTTTCTTGACTTCAGGTTCAGTTTTGCTCACATGAACCAACATTGCAAGACAACCCTTCCTAATGTGTTTCTGCGCTTTCAAACTATTAATCAAATGTAATGGCGTACAACTTCGTTCTCTGTACACCATCAAAGGTTCACTATCAACGATAGGAATGCGAATAGATTTTTGGTCGCAGACGATCTCGGCTCTATTATCGGATAACCAGTCCATTCCGACCACTAGGTCAAAACTTCCCAGTTGTATCGGTATCACATCAATACTAAAAGATTTCTCAACTATGTTTAAAGTACACTCGTGGTAAATTCGGTTAGCGTTCATTAGATTACCATTCCCTAATTCTATAGAGTATAAGTTTTCTAATGATGATACAAGATTCTTAATATTATGGCAGAAGTCTTTAGACACAAAACTCCTATCAGCATCAGAATCAAAAAGTACATAAGCATGATTATTGTCGAGTAAGAACGTACCCGTAACTAGCTTTGGATCGTCACGAGCTTCATTGGAATTGATGTTAAATGCCCTACCTTTAGCAGGCTCGACATTCTTTTTAGCATTTGGGCAATCTTTCATAAAATGGCCTGGCTTACCACATTTAAAACAATTTCGTGATCCAGCTTTACATTCTATAGTAGTGTGTCCACTCTTGTTGCACTTGTCACAGAATATTCTGCAATCTCCCGGGTGATGCCTATTGCATTTGTTACATAGCTTGAACTTTCCTTTATACCCAAAATTGGTATTAGGAGCAGTAGTGTTACCCTTACTAGTATTCGGTTTCTTGTTGAACTGCTGGCTGTAATTCTTGTCAGAATTGTTGTTCCACTTCCTTTTATGATCAGACGATCTTGCCTCATTGAACACGGGAGCTTTTCCTCCTTGCTCGATCTGATCCAACAACTCACTAGTCATTTCGATAGCTTCCTGAATAGTCTTTGGTTAGAAGAAGTCACACCACTTCAGATGTTCTCAGTTAAACCCTTTACATACAGAGTGATCTTCCTGCGTTCTGGAGTAACCATACTTGGACACATAAGAGCAAGTTCATAGAATCTCTTATTATAGCTAGCTGAATTAGTACCAACCAATTTCAAGTTCTGGAGTTCTCGCTCCATTTTCATGATTTCAGTATAAGGACAGTACTCTTCAACCATTCTTTGTTTCAAGTCTTCCCAGGGCATTTCATAAGCATGATCATAACCTATGGATGAAACAAGTGTGTTCTACCAAGTTAACGTGATGTCGGTCAACTTACTGGAAGCAAAATGTGTTATATCAGTATCTCTACATCTACTAATACGAAAGACGGATTCGAGCTTCTCGAACCAATGGGTTAGGCCTACTGGTCATTCAGTACCCGCAAATGAATGTGGTCTGTAGCTCATAAAAGTCTTGTAAGAACACCCTCCTTGAATAGTGTTGTTGGTATTCGGATGGTTCTTGTTGTTCAGGGCGTTAGTGGTGTGCTGAGGATTATTAGCGTTCAGGTTACTGGTGTTGGGAGTGTAATTGTTGTTGTTCCCATTTCTTAGCTCATCCATAATGTCAGTGAGACCCTCAGTAATCTACTGACGGACATTAGCTTGTGTGATCTTCTTGGGCGGCATTATCTTCAAGACAAGATAACACACCAGGTTAGGGGTAATGAAATTAGTAAGAAAATATACTAGCAACGAGCAGTGATGCATAGTAAGTAGTAGTGAATCATAAAGATTCTAGTAGTGATGTGCAGTAAATAGTAGTGAGTAGTGTTATAAGGTGTTGAGTATATCCAAGGAGTGTCTTCGTAGCATCCAGTAGTGATAGGTGATGACGAGTAGTGTCGAGTAGTGACGAGTCGTGAAGTGTATGTGTGCTAAATAGACATTTATGTGATACAATATCAAGCAACAGTATAAGCATATCATGTATAGTTCAACTAACCTACGGTTACAGGTTAGTCCCAAGTATGTGTCCTACAGTCAGACACTCTAATGCAGCCTAATCCTAGGTAACTGTTACGCTCTGATACCAAATGTAACACCCCGTCAGAATCAACTAACTGCATGTTAACCTCTGGTCCCACAGTTAACGGTCACGCCCTCTATATGAGACGTTTCCGAAAATCATTTGCATTAAAGTTTCAATATCATTAAAAGAAAAGTAATCCAAACACACTTGACATTATTAATCAAACATAGTAATTAAGTTTATACACTTGTTTAAAGTAAAATGTTTTAAAATGGGAATGCGAGTTCTTGAAAATAAAGTGACTATGCTGGAATCCATCTAGTTTATGCAAGCAATCAACAAACATAGCAGAAATCAGCAAACATATCGGTAACAATGGAAGCTAACGTTCTTAAGCACCTGAGATAAAACATGCGAGAGGTCAACAAAGTGTTGAGTGAATCTACAGGTTTAGTAAAATAGTTATCTTTAGTTAGGCCACGAGATTTCTTAGGAAGCATTGTAAAAGTGTTATACATCTGTTATGAGCACTTGAATATAAAGCTTTAACCTTGCGGATAGCTTAAGATGTAACAACCCAACTTTTTCCGTTACTTTAGTTAACTGTCCATTAGTTTGTTAATGGAACTTACGTGAAACTTTTTCGTATTTAAAGAAATTAAATGCGTACTTGATCCTTAGTGGATTACTTGAATTAATATGTTATATTAATTAGTGAACTTAATTCGGTTGACGAATTAAACTAGAAACAGCACGATTAAAGTTAATCGCCTAGAAAACTTTTCAGTTAACGGAACTCAGAAAAATGATAGAATAATTATTGTTAATAATTATTAAACTTACAAAAGAAATTTAATTTATTATTTACTTAATGAATTAAACACGGTGATTTTGTTTCAACAACTAGTTAACGTTCCGGAGATTCGGTACGGTTTACGGCACTCGAAACGAACCACGCGCGAACGAGCTTTTACACAAAATGAGCTCGAGACCTGAGCCCGAGGCCACATGGCCGTGACCTCATACCTCATCATCCTTGGTCCCATGATTAGTCCATGCATGTTGACTATTAGTTTTAGGCCCATGCATGTTGACTATTAGTTTTAGGCCCATGTTTGTTGACTTTTAGTTTTTAAACACTAAATAACTAACTAGATAATTCTCTAAACAATTATTACACCCTCATTCTATCCTACATCCATAAAAGTGCAGCTCATCCCTCCTCCCTCTCTTCTTCTTCAAGTCAAACACACACACACATACAAAAATTGAAATGTCCCGTTCATATCGATTATAAACGTTTCATATTAATTGATTTCGTTGCGAGGTTTGACCTCTATATGAGACGTTTTTCAAAGACTGCATTCGTTTTATTTAAAACAAACCATAACCTTTATAATGGTTCAAAAACCATAACGTAGATTATCAAGTAATGATAATCTAAAAAATAACGTTTTACACACGAATATTACATATTGGTTTACAACAATATTACACATCAATTTAAATCTCCGAATGCAGTTTTTAAACAATATATTACAAGCATGCTGACTCCAATTCTTGTCCTTAAATTAGCATGCAACAGCGGAAGCTCTTAATAATCACCTGAGAATAAAATACTTAAAAGTCAACAAAAATGTTGGTGAGTTATAGGTTTAACCTATATATTTATCAAATCGTAATAATAGACCACAAGATTTCCATTTCCATTTTTCAATAACATGCGAACTGCATAAAAACCATTCATATGTTGAACACCGGGTAACCGACATTAACAAAATGCGTATAGAATATCTCCAAAACAGAAATCCATCTGTATTAATAACTCGAAGCACTAAAGCATACCATTTTCCAGTATGGGGGGAGTTAGTGCCCGTAGATCTACCTTTAGGATTCGCTTCAATTAGGGTGTCTGTTCCCTAATTCTTAGGTTACCAAGCTAAAAGGGTGATATTCGGTATTCATAATCCAACATAGAATGTAATTTCAAGTACTTGTGTCTATTTTGTAAAACATTTACAAAACTGCATGTATTCTCATCCCAAAATATTAGATAGCAAAAATGAGACTATAACTCACTTTCACAGATTATCACTTCGTCGAAAAATAACACTAGGCCACTGGTCGATTCACGAACCCATATTTTATTATGTTTTAACGATTTAAGTTTGTTAAGTTGATAGTCCAACGTTTGTAGTCCACGGTTAGTAGTACAGAAATAAATCAATATATATATATTATCTCGAATCAATCCACGACCCAGTGCATACAATTTTCAGACTCGATCATAACTCAAAGTATATATATTATTTTGGAATCAACCTCAACCCTGTATAGCTAACTTGATCATTACTGCATATAGAGTGTCTATGGTTGTTCCCAAATAATATATATATATATGGGTCAATATGATATGTTAAAACATTGTATACGTGTCTATGGTATCCCAAGATTACATAATATATGTTAGAATATATGTATAATACAATATAAGTTAGTTAAGTTATGATTTGTATAGATTTGTTACAAATTTCACGTAGCTACAACAAGCAAAATTATCCAATCTTGTTTTACCAATAACTTCTTAGTTTTAAATCCATTTTGAGTGATTCAAGTTGCTATGGTTTCATAATGAACTAAAATTTATGAAATTAAACAGAAAAAGTATAAGTTTATAGTCAGAAATACAGGTTACAAGTCAATTTTGTAAGAGGTAGTAATTTCAGTCGAAAAACGACGTCTTGATGACCATTTTGAAAAACATACTTCCACTTTGAGTTTAGCCATGATTTTTGGATATAGTTTCATGTTCATAAGAAAAATCATTTTCCCAGAAGAACAACTTTTAATTCAAATTTTATCAAAGTTTTTAATTATCTAATCCAAAACAGCCCCCGGTTTCACTACGACGGCGTATGTCCGGTTTTATGGTGTTCTTCGTGTTTCCAGGTTTTAAATCATTTAGTTAGTATATCATATAGATATATAACATGTGTTTAGTTGATTTTAAAAGTCAAGTTAGAAGGATTAACTTTGTTTGCGAACAAGTTTAGAATTAACTAAAATATGTTCTAGTGATTACAAGTTTAAATCTTCGAATAAGATAGTTATATATATATATATATATATATATATGAATCGAATGATGTTATGAACATCATTACTACCTCAAGTTTAGTAGGTAAACCTACTGGAAGTGACAAAAATGATCTAGCTTCAAAGGATCTTGGATGGCTTGAAAGTTCTTGAAGTATAATCATGACACGAAAACAAGTTCAAGTAAGATTTTTACTCGAATTAAGATAGTTTATAGTTATAGAAATCGAATCAAAGTTTGAATATGAATATTACCTTGAATAAGAAAGATAAACTACTATAAATAACAAAAGTTTCTTGATCTTGGATGATTACTTGGATTGGATTAGAAAGCTTGGAAGTAATCTTGTAAACTTGGAAGTATTCTTGATTTTATGAAACTAGAACTTATAGAATTTATGAAGAACATTTAGAACTTGAAGATATAACTTGAGAGAGATTAATTAGATGAATAAAATTGAAGAATGAAGGTGTTTGTATGTGTTTTAGGTCGTGATATATGGATTAGATATAAAGGATATGTAAGTTTGTTTTCTTATAAATAAGTCATGAATGATTACTAATATTTTTGTAATCTTGCTGAATAATTCATACTAGATTACAAAGAATGGTTCCCACATGTTTGATGACTCATTAAGGGCTGCTAAGATCTGATAATTGAAGTGTATATACCAATAGTATGTACATCTAGGAGCTGTGTATTGTACGAGTATGAATACAGGTGCATAAGAGTAGAATTTTGATGAAAATGAATGAGAATGTAATTGTAAGCATTTTTGTTAAGTAGAAGTACTTTAATATGTGTCATGAACTCTTTCAAAAGTGTAACAATACATCTTAATACATTACATGTATATACATTTTAACTGAGTTGTTAAGTCATCGTTAGTCGTTACATGTAAGTGTTGTTTTGAAACCTATAAGTTAACGATCTTGTTAAATGTAATTTATCCATTGTTATTATACTTAAATGAGATGTTTAAATTGTTATGTTATCATGATAACATAATGTATGAATATATCTTAATATCATATATATATATATATATATATATATATATATATATATATATATATATATATATATGTATATATATATGTTAAAATACTATTACAACGAAAATCGTTACATATATATATTGTTTCGAAATCCTTAAGTCAGTAGTCTCATCTTACTTGTGTATTTCATTGTTAATACACTTAATGATATAATTAATTATCATTTTATCATGTTAAACATAATGTATTCATATCTTAATACAATTCATATGTATTTATTTTAATTAAAACGTTGTTATAACGATAATCGTAATATATATCGTTTTGAGTTTCTTTAATTCAGTAGTTTCATTTTATGCATATAACCCTTTGTTAATATACTTTGTAAGATACTTACTTATCATAATATCATGTTAAATATATATATATATATATATATATATATATATATATATATATATATATATATATATATATATATATATATATATATATATATATTCATATATATATCGTCATGTCATTTTACAAGTTTTAACGTTCGTGAATCGTCGGTCAACTTGGGTAGTTAATTGTCTACATGAAACTCATTTCAAATAATCAAGTCTTAACAAGTTTGATTGCTTAACATGTTGGAAACATTTATTCATGTAAATATTAATCTCATGTAATTTATAATCATGGAAAAGTTTGGGTCACTACAGTACCTACCCGTTAAATAAATTTCGTCCCGAAATTTTAAAAAGTTGGAGGTGTTGACGCATCTTCTGGAAATAAGTGCGGGTATTTCTTCTTCATCTAATCTTCACGTTTCCAGGTGAACTCGGGTCCTCTACGAGCATTCCATCGAACCTTAACAATTGGTATTTTGTTTTGCTTAAGTCCTTTAACCTCACGATACATTATCTCGACAGGTTCTTCAATGAATTGAAGTTTTTCATTGATTTGAATTTCATCTAAAGGAATAGTGAGTTCTTCTTTGGCTAAGCATTTATTCAGATTCGATACGTGAAAAGTATCATGTACGCCGGCGAGTTTTTGAGGTAATTCAAGTCGGTAAGCTACAGGTCCGACACGATTAATAATCTTGAATGGCCCAATGTACCTTGGATTTAGTTTCCCCCGTTTACCAAATCGAACAACGCCTTTCCAAGGTGAAACCTTAAGCATGACCATCTCTCCAATTTCAAATTCTATATCTTTTCTTTTAAGGTCCGCGTAACTCTTTTGTCGACTTTGGACGGCTTTCAATCGTTGTTGAATTTGAATGATTTTCTCGGTAGTTTCTTGGATTATCTCTGGACCCGTAATTTGTCTATCCCCAACTTCACTCCAACAAATCAGAGACCTGCACTTTCTACCATAAAGTGCCTCAAACAGTGCCATCTCAATACTCGAGTGGTAACCCATTGTTGTAGGAAAACTCTGCTAATGGTAGATGTCGCTCCCAACTGTTTCCAAAATCAATAACGCATGATTGTAGCATGTCTTCAAGCGTTTGTATTATCCTTTCACTCTGCCCATCAGTTTGTGGGTGATAGGCAGTACTCATGTTTGACGAGTTCCCAATGCTTGTTGTAACGTCTGCCAAAATCTTGAAACAAATCTGTCATCCCTATCAGAGATAATAGAGACTGGTACTCTATGTCTGGAGACTACTACTTTCAAGTATAGTCGTGCTAACTTCTCCATTTTATCATCTTCTCTCATTGGCAGAAAGTGCGCTGATTTGGTGAGATGATCGACTATTACCCAAATAATATCATAACCACTTGCAGTCCTTGGCAATTTAGTAATGAAATCCATGGTAATATTTTCCCATTTTCATTCCGGGATTTCAGGTTGTTGAAATAGACCTGATGGTTTCTGATGTTCAGATTTTACCTTAGCACACGTCAAACATTCTTCTACGTACCTAGCAATATCGGCTTTCATACACGGCGACCAAAAATGCTTCTTGAGATTCTTGTACATCTTTCCCGCTCCGGGATGTATTGAGTATCTGGTTTTATGTGCTTCTCTAGGTACCATTTCTCTCATATCTCCAAACTTTGGTACCCAAATTCTTTCATCTCTATACCGGGTACCGTCTTCCCGAATATTAAGATGTTTCTCCGATCCTTTGGGTATTTCATTCTTCAAATTTCCCTCTTTCAAAACTCCCTGTTGCGCCTCCTTTATTTGAGTAGTAAGGTTAGTATGAATAATTATATTCATAGCTTTTACTCGTGTAGGTTCCCTGTCCTTTCTGCTCAAGGCTTCGGCCACCACATTTGCCTTCCCCAGGTGGTAAAGAATTTCAAAGTCGTAATCATTCAACAATTCAATCCACCTACGCTGCCTCATGTTCAGTTGTTTCTGATCAAATATATGTTGGAGACTTTTGTGGTCGGTATATATGATACTTTTGACCCCATATAAGTAGTGCCTCCAAGTTTTTAATGCAAAAACAACAGCGCCCAATTCTAAATCGTGAGTCGTATAATTTTGCTCGTGAATCTTCAATTGTCTGGACGCATAGGCAATTACTTTCGTTCATTGCATTAATACACAACCGAGACCTTGCTTTGAAGCATCACAATAAATCACAAAATCATTATTCCCTTCAGGCAATGACAATATAGGTGCCGTAGTTAACTTTTTCTTCAACAATTGAAATGATTTCTCCTGCTCATCCTTCCATTCAAATTTCTTCCCATTATCCGTTAATGCAGTCAAGGGTTTTGCTATTCTGGAAAAGTCTTGGATGAACCTTCTGTAGTAACCAGCTAGTCCTAAAAACTGGCGTATGTGTTTCGGAGTTTTTGGGGCTTCCCACTTTTCAACGGTTTCAATCTTTGCTGGATCCACCTGAATACCTTCTTTGTTCACTATGTGACCGAGGAATTGAACTTCTTCCAACCAAAATGCACACTTTGATAACTTATCGTACATTTTTTCTTTTCTCAGCAACTCTAGCACTTTTCTCAAATGTTCTTCGTGCTCTTGATCATTCTTCGAGTAAATAAGTATGTCATCGATGAAAACAATGACAAACTTGTCAAGATATGGCCCACACACTCGATTCATGAGGTCCATGAACATAGCTGGTGCGTTAGTCAATCCAAACGGCATAACCATAAACTCGTAATGACCGTAACGCGTCCTAAAAGCAGTATTTGGAATATCATCCTCCTTCACCCCGCATTTGATGATATCCAGAATGTAAATCGATCTTTGAATAAACAGACGAGCCTTGTAGTTGATCAAATAAGTCGTCAATTCTCGGTAGTAGGTAGCGGTTCTTGATGGTAAGTTTGTTCAACTCTCGGTAGTCAATACACAACCTGAATGTACCATATTTCTTCTTGACAAACAAAATAGGAGCTCCCCATGATGATGTGCTTGGTCGAATGAAACCACGCTCTAAAAGTTCCTATATCTAACTTTGTAATTCTTTCATTTCGTTGGGTGCGAGTCTGTATGGAGCACGAGCTATTGGTGCAGCTCCTGGTACAAGGTCTATTTGAAATTCAACGGATCGATGTGGGGGTAATCCCGGAAATTCTTTCGGAAATACATCGGGAAATTCTTTTGCGACGGGAACATCACTGGTGTTCTTTTCTTCAGGTTTAACTTCCTCGATGTGTGCTAGAATGACGTAACAACCTTTTCTTATTAGTTTTTGCGCCTTCAAACTAATAATAAGATTTAATTTTGCGTTGTTCTTTTCTCCGTACACCATTAAAGGTTTTCCTTTTTCACGCATAATGCGAATCGCATTTTTGTAACAAACGACTTCTGCTCTCACCTTTTTCAACCAGTCCATGCAAATTATTACATCAAAACTCCCTAACTCGACTGGTATTAAATCAATTTTAAATGTTTCATCCCCTAGTTTAATTTCTTTCTCCCGACATATATTATCTGCTGAAATTAATTTACCGTTTGCTAATTCGAGTAAAAATTTACTATCCAAAGGCATCAATGGGCAACTTAATTTAGCACAAAATTCTCTACTCATATAGCTTCTATCCGCACCCGAATCAAATAAAACATAAGCAGATTTATCGTCAATAAGAAACGTACCCGTAACAAGCTCCGGTTCTTCCTGTGCTTCTGCCGCATTAATATTGAAAACTCTTCCACGGCCCTGCCCATTAGTATTCCCCTGATTCGGGCAATTTCTAATAATGTGGCCACGGGCAACCAAATTTATAACAAACAGCGTTGGTATTACTTGCTCCGACACTATTCCTTTCGGCATTACTTGTTCCGACATTATTTGTTCCTTTAGTTCTGTTAAACTTTGGTCCGTAGACCTCACACTTTGTCGTGCTATGACCATTTCTTTTACACCTGTTGCAAAATGTCGTGCAAAACCCCTGATGATTTTCTTAACACCAATGACATGGCTGTTTTTGGTTTTTGTTGCCGTTGTTGTTATTGAGGTTGTTGTTGGGATTGTTATTGTTGATGAAACGTTTGTTGTAGTTGTTGTTGGGATGTTTGTTGTAGTTATTGTTAAGATTGCAGTTATTGTTGCGATTGTTGTTGCGGTTGTTGGGATAGTTGTTGCGATTGTGGTTGTAATTGTTGTTGTTGTTGTACTAGTGACTCTTGTCACCGTTTTCCTCCCACTTCCTCTTGAGTTGTTTCGTGTTGGCTTCTTCGACCGCCTGCTCTTTAATTCTTCCCTCAATCTGATTTATGAGTTTATGAGCCATTAAACTTGCCTTCTGTATAGAAGCGGGCTCGTGTGAACTCACATCTTCTTGAATCCTAAGTTAGATGTACAGAAAAAAATTGATATATATTATCTTGAATCAATCTACGGCCCAGTGTATACACGTCTCAGGCTAGATCACAACTCAAAGTATATATATTTTTGGAATCAACCTCAACCCTGTATAGGTAACTCCAACATTACTGCATATAGAGTGTCTATGGGTGTTTCAAATAATATTTATACATGGGTCGATATGATATGTCAAAACATTTGCATACGTGTCTATGGTATCCCAAGATTACATAATATATTAGAATACATGTATAATATAATATAAGTTAGCTAGGATAAGATTAATATAGATTTGTTACCAATTTTCGCGTAGCTACAACAAGAAAAATTATCCAATCTTGTTTTACCCATAACTTCTTCGTTTTAAATCCGTTTTGAGTGAATCAAATTGCTATAGTTTCATATTGAACTCTACTTTATGAATCTAAACAGAAAAATTATAGGTGTATAGTCAGAAATATAAGTTAAAAGTCATTTTTGTAAGAGGTAGTCATTTCAGTCTAAAGAACGACGTCTTGATGACCATTTTGAAAAACATACTTCCACTTTGAGTTTAACCATGATTTTTGGATATAGTTTCATGTTCATAAGAAAAATTATTTTATCAGAAGAAAAACTTTTAAATCAAAGTTTATCATAGTTTTTAATTAACTAACCCAAAACTGCCCGCGGTGTTACTACGAAGGCGTAAATCCGGTTTTACGATGTTTTCGTGTTTCCAGGTTTTAAATCATTAAGTTAGCATATCATATAGATATAGAACATGTGTTTAGTTAATTTTAAAAGTTAATTTAGAAGGATTAACTTTTTTTGCGAACAAGTTTAGAATTAACTAAACTATGTTCTAGTGATTATAAGTTTAAACCTTCGCATAAGGTAGCTTTATATATATGAATCGAATGATGTTATGAACATCATTACTATCTTAGGTTTTGTGGATAAACCTACTAGAAATGAGAAAAATAGATCTAGCTTCAAAGGATCCTTGGATGGCTTGAAAGTTCTTGAAGCAGAATCATGACACGAAAACAAGTTCAAGTAAGATTTCCACTCGAAATAAGATTGTTATAGTTATAAAAATTGAATCAAAGTTTGAATATGAGCATTACCTTGTATTAGAAAGATATCTTACTGTAAATAAGAAAGATTTCTTGAGGTTGGATGATCACTTTACAAGATTGGAAGTAAGCTAGCAAACTTGGAAGTATTCTTTATTTTATGAAACTAGAACTTATAGAATTTATGAAGAACACTTAAAACTTGAAGATAGAACTTGAGAGAGATCAATTAGATGAAGAAAATTGAAGAATGAAAGTGTTTGTAGGTGTTTTTGGTCGTTGGTATATGGATTAGATATAAAGGATGTGTAATTTTGTTTATATGTAAATAAGTCATGAATGATTACTAATATTTTTGTAATTTTATGAGATATTTCATGCTAGTTGCCAAATGATGGTTCCCACATGTGTTAGGTGACTCACATGGGCTGCTAAGATCTGATCATTGGAGTGTATATAACAATAGTACATACATCTAAAAGCTGTGTGCATACGAGTAGAATTGTTGATGAAACTGAACGAGGATGTAATTGTAAGCATTTTTGTTAAGTAGAAGTATTTTGATAAGTGTCTTGAAGTCTTTAAAAAGTGTATGAATATATATTAAAACACTACATGTATATATATTTTAACTGAGTCGTTAAGTCATCATTAGTCGTTACATGTAAGTGTTGTTTTGAAACCTTTAGGTTAACGATCTTCTTAAATGTTGTTAACTTATTGTTTATTATATCAAATGAGATGTTAAATTATTACATTATCATGATATCATGATGTATTAATATATCTTAATATGATATATATACATTAAATGTCGTTACAACGATAATCGCTACATATATGTCTCGTTTCGAAATCATTAAGTTACTAGTCATGTTTTTACATATGTAGTTCATTGTTAATATACTTAATGATATGTTTGCTTATCATAATATCATTTTAACTATAAATATATCCATATATATGTCATCATATAGTTTTTACAAGTTTTAACGTCCGTGAATCACCGGTCAACTTGGGTGGTCAATTGTCTATATGAAACCTTTTTCAATTAATCAAGTCTTAACAAGTTTGATTGCTTAACATGTTGGAAACACTTAATCATGTAAATATCAATTTCATTTAATATATATAAACATGGAAAAGTTCAGGTCACTACAGCTGAAATGTCCCGTTCTTATTGATTAAAAACGTTCCATATTAATTGATTTCGTTGCGAGGTTTTGACCTCTATATGAGACGTTTTTCAAAGACTGCATTCATTTTTAAAACAAACCATAACCTTTATTTCATAGATAAAGGTTTTAAAAAGCTTTACGTAGATTATCAAATAATGATAATCTAAAATATCCTGTTTACACACGACCATTACATAATGGTTTACAATACAAATATGTTACAACAAAATAAGTTTCTTGAATGCAGTTTTTACACAATATCATACAAGCATGGACTCCAAATCTCGTCCTTATTTAAGTATGCGACAGCGGAAGCTCTTAATAATCACCTGAGAATAAACATGCTTAAAACGTCAACAAAAATGTTGGTGAGTTATAGGTTTAACCTATATATATCAAATCATAATAATAGACCACAAGATTTCATATTTCAATACACATCCCATACATAGAGATAAAAATCATTCATATGGTGAACACCTGGTAACCGACATTAACAAGATGCATATATAAGAATATCCCCATCATTCCGGGACACCCTTCGGATATGATATAAATTTCGAAGTACTAAAGCATCCGGTACTTTGGATGGGGTTTGTTAGGCCCAATAGATCTATCTTTAGGATTCGCGTCAATTAGGGTGTCTGTTCTCTAATTCTTAGATTACCAGACTTAATAAAAAGGGGTATATTCGATTTCGATAATTCAACCATAGAATGTAGTTTCATGTACTTGTGTCTATTTTGTAAATCATTTATAAAACCCGCATGTATTCTCATCCCAAAAATATTAGATTTTAAAAGTGGGACTATAACTCACTTTCACAGATTTTTACTTTGTCGGGAAGTAAGACTTGGCCACTGGTTGATTCACGAACCTATAACAATATATACATATATATCAAAGTATGTTCAAAATATATTTACAACACTTTTAATATATTTTTATGTTTTAAGTTTATTTAGTCAGCTGTCCTCGTTAGTAACCTACAACTAGTTGTCCACAGTTAGATGTACAGAAATAAATCGATAAATATTATCTTGAATCAATCCACGACCCAGTGTATACGTATCTCAGTATTGATCACAACTCAAACTATATATATTTTGGAATCAACCTCAACCCTGTATAGCTAACTCCAACATTCACATATAGAGTGTCTATGGTTGTTCCGAAATATATATAGATGTGTCGACATGATAGGTCAAAACATTGTATACATGTCTATGGTATCTCAAGATTACAGAATATACAATACAAGTTGATTAAGTTATGGTTGGAATAGATTTGTTACCAATTTTCACGTAGCTAAAATGAGAAGAATTATCCAATCTTGTTTTACCCATAACTTCTTCATTTTAAATCCGTTTTGAGTGAATCAAATTGATATGGTTTCATATTGAACTCTATTTTATGAATCTAAACAGAAAAAGTATAGGTTTATCGTCGGAAAAATAAGTTAGAAGTCATTTTTGTAAAGGTAGTCATTTCAGTCGAAAGAACGACGTCTAGATGACCATTTTAGAAAACATACTTCCACTTTGAGTTTAACCATAATTTTTGGATATAGTTTCATGTTCATAATAAAAATCATTTTCTCAGAATAACAACTTTTAAATCAAAGTTTATCATAGTTTTTAATTAACTAACCCAAAACAGCCCGCGGTGTTACTACGACGGCGTAAATCCGGTTTTACGGTGTTTTTCGTGTTTCTAGGTTTTAAATCATTAAGTTAGCATACCATATAGATATAGAACATGTGTTTAGTTGATTTTAAAAGTCAAGTTAGAAGGATTAACTTTTGTTTGCGAACAAGTTTAGAATTAACTAAACTATGTTCTAGTGATTACAAGTTTAAACCTTCGAATAAGATAGCTTTATATTTATGAATCGAATGATGTTATGAACATCATTACTACCTTAAGTTCCTTGGATAAACCTACTGGAAAATAGAAAAATGGATCTAGCTTCAACGGATCCTTGGATGGCTCGAGGTTCTTGAAGCAGAATCATGACACGAAAACAAGTTCAAGTAAGATCATCACTTGAAATAAGATTGTTATAGTTATAGTAATTCTACTAAAGTTTAAATATGATTATTACCTTGTATTAGAATGATAACCTACTGTAAAAAACAAAGATTTCTTGAGGTTGGATGATTACCTTACAAGATTGGAAGTGAGCTAGCAAACTTGAAAGTATTCTTGATTTTATGTAACTAGAACTTGTAGAATATATGAAGAACACTTAGAACTTGAAGATAGAACTTGAGAGAGATCAATTAGATGAAGAAAATTGAAGAATAAAAGTGTTTGTAGGTGTTTTTGGTCGTTGGTGTATGGATTAGATATAAAGGATATGTAATTTTGTTTTCATGTAAATAAGTCATGAATGATTACTCATATTTTTGTAATTTTATGAGATATTTCATGCTAGTTTCCAAATGATGGTTCCCACATGTGTTAGGTGACTCACATGGGCTGCTAAGAGCTGATCATTGGAGTGTATATACCAATAGTATGAAATGTCCCGTTCTTATTGATTAAAAACGTTCCATATTAATTGATTTTGTTGCGAGGTTTTGACCTCTATATGAGACGTTTTTCAAAGTCTGCATTCATTTTAAAATAAACCATAACCCTTATTTCATCAATAAAGGTTTAAAAAGCTTTACGTAGATTATCAAATAATGATAATCTAAAATATCCTGTTTACACACGACCATTACATAATGGTTTACAATACAAATATGTTACAACAAAATAAGTTTCTTGAATGCAGTTTTTACACAATATCATACAAGCATGGACTCCAAATCTCGTCCTTATTTAAGTATGCGACAGCGGAAGCTCTTAATAATCACCTGAGAATAAACATGCTTAAAACGTCAACAAAAATGTTGGTGAGTTATAGGTTTAACCTATATATATCAAATCATAATAATAGACCACAAGATTTCATATTTCAATACACATTCCATACATAGAGATAAAAATCATTCATATGGTGAACACCTGGTAACCGACATTAACAAGATGCATATATAAGAATATCCCCATCATTCCGGGACACCCTTCGGATATGATATAAATTTCGAAGTACTAAAGCATCCGGTACTTTGGATGGGGTTTGTTAAGCCCAATAGATCTATCTTTAGAGTTCGCGTCAATTAGGGTGTCTGTTCCCTAATTCTTAGATTACCAGACTTAATAAAAATGGACATATTCGATTTCGATAATTCAACCATATAATGTAGTTTTGATCACTTGTGTCTATTTCGTAAAGCATTTATAAAAGCAGCGCATGTATTCTCAGTCCCAAAAATGTAAAGAGTAAAAGGGAATCAAATGAAACTCACTTTCACAGATTTTTACTTCGTCGGGAAGTAAGACTTGGCCACTGGTTGATTCACGAACCTATAATAATATATAAATATATATCAAAGTATGTTCAAAATATATTTACAACACTTTTAATATATTTTGATGTTTTAAGTTTATTAACTCAGCTGTCCTCGTTAGTAACCTACAACTAGTTGTCCACAGTTAGATGTACAGAAATAAATCGATAAATATTATCTTGAATCAATCCACGACCCAGTGTATACGTATCTCAGTATTGATCACAACTCAAACTATATATATTTTGGAATCAACCTCAACCCTGTATAGATAACTCCAACATTCACATATAGAGTGTCTATGGTTGTTCCGAAATATATATAGATGTGTCAACATGATAGGTCAAAACATTGTATACGTGTCTATGGTATCTCAGGATTACATAATATACAATACAAGTTGATTAAGTTATGGTTGGAATAGATTTGTTACCAATTTTCACGTAGCTAAAATGAGAAAAATTATCCAATCTTGTTTTACCCATAACTTCTTCATTTTAAATCCGTTTTGAGTGAATCAAATTGCTATGGTTTCATATTGAACCCTATTTTATGAATCCAAACAGGAAAAGTATAGGTTTATAGTCGGAAAAATAAGTTACAAGTCGTTTTTGTAAAGGTAGTCATTTCAGTCGAAAGAACGACGTCTAGATGACCATTTTAGAAAACATACTTCCACTTTGAGTTTAACCATAATTTTTGGATATAGTTTCATGTTCATAATAAAAATCATTTTCTCAGAATAACAACTTTTAAATCAAAGTTTATCATAGTTTTTAATTAACTAACCCAAAACAGCCCGCGATGTTACTACGACGGCGTAAATCCGGTTTTACGGTGTTTTTCGTGCTTCCAGGTTTTAAATCATTAAGTTAGCATATCATATAGATATAGAACATGTTTTTAGTTTATTTTAAAAGTCAAGTTAGAAGGATTAACTTTTGTTTGCGAACAAGTTTAGAATTAACTAAACTATGTTCTAGTGATTACAAGTTTAAACCTTCGAATAAGATAGCTTTATATGTATGAATAGAATGATGTTATGAACATCATTACTACCTTAAGTTCCTTGGATAAACCTAATGGAAAATAGAAAAAATGGATCTAGCTTCAATGGATCCTTGGATGGCTCGAATTCTTGAAGCAGAATCATGACACGAAAACAAGTTCAATATGATTATTATCTTGTATTAGAATGATAACCTACTGTAAGAAACAAAGATTTCTTGAGGTTGGATGATCACCTTACAAGATTGGAAGTGAGCTAGCAAACTTGAAAGTATTCTTGATTTTATGAAACTAGAACTTTTGGAATTTATGAAGAACACTTAGAACTTGAAGATAGAACTTGAGAGAGATCAATTAGATGAAGAAAATTGAAGAATGAAAGTGTTTGTAGGTGTTTTTGGTCGTTGGTGTATGGATTAGATATAAAGGATATGTTATTTTGTTTTCATGTAAATAAGTCATGAATGATTACTCATATTTTTGTAATTTTATGAGATATTTCATGCTAGTTGCCAAATGATGGTTCCCACATGTGTTAGGTGACTCACATGGGCTGCTAAGAGCTGATCATTGGAGTGTATATACCAATAGTACATACATCTAAAAGCTGTGTATTGTACGAGTACGAATACGGGTGCATACGAGTAGAATTGTTGATGAAACTGAACGAGGATGTAATTGTAAGTATTTTTGTTAAGTAGAAGTATTTTGATAAGTGTATTGAAGTCTTTCAAAAGTGTATAAATACATATTAAAACACTACATGTATATACATTTTAACTGAGTCGTTAAGTCATCGTTAGTCGTTACATGTAAGTGTTGTTTTGAAACCTTTAGGTTAACGATCTTGTTAAATGTTGTTAACCCAATGTTTATAATATCAAATGAGATTTTAAATTATTATATTATCATGATATTATCATGTATGAATATCTCTTAATATGATATATATACATTAAATGTCTTTAGAACGATAATCGTTACATATATGTCTCGTTTAAAAATCATTAAGTTAGTAGTCTTGTTTTTACATATGTAGTTCATTGTTAATATACTTAATGATATGTTTACTTATCATATTATCATGTTAACTATATATATATCCATATATATGTCATCATATAGTTTTTACAAGTTTTAACGTTCGTGAATCACCGGTCAACTTGGGTGGTCAATTGTCTATATGAAACCTATTTCAATTAATCAAGTCTTAACAAGTTTGATTGCTTAACATGTTGGAAACATTTAATCATGTAAATATCAATCTCAATTAATATATATAAATATGGAAAAAGTTCGGGTCACTACAGTACCTACCCGTTAAATAAATTTCGTCCCGAAATTTTAAGCAGTTGGAGGTGTTGACGAATCTTCTGGAAATAGATGCGGGTATTTCTTCTTCATCTGATCTTCATGCTCCCAGGTGAACTCGGGTCCTCTACGAGCATTCCATCGAACCTTAACAATTGGTATCTTGTTTTGCTTAAGTCTTTTAACCTCACGATCCATTATTTCGACGGGTTCTTCGATGAATTGAAGTTTTTCGTTGATTTGGATTTCATCTAACGGAATAGTGATATCTTCTTTAGAAAAACATTTCTTCAAATTCGAGACGTGGAAAGTGTTATGTACAGCTGCAAGTTGTTGAGGTAACTCAAGTCGGTAAGCTACTGGTCCGACACGATCAATAATCTTGAATGGTCCAATATACCTTGGATTTAATTTCCCTCGTTTACCAAATCGAACAACGCCTTTCCAAGGTACAACTTTAAGCATGACCATCTCTCCAATTTCAAATTCTATATCTTTTCTTTAAATGTCAGCGTAGCTCTTTTGTAGACTTTGGGCGGTTTTCAACCGTTGTTGAATTTGGATGATCTTCTCAGTAGTTTCTTGTATAATCTCCAGACCCGTAATCTGTCTATCCCCCACTTCACTCCAACAAATCGGAGACCTGCACTTTCTACCATAAAGTGCTTCAAACGGCGCCATCTCAATGCTTGAATGGTAGCTGTTGTTGTAGGAAAATTCTACTAACGGTAGATGTCGATCCCAACTGTTTCCGAAATCAATAACACATGCTCGTAGCATGTATTCAAGCGTTTGTATCGTCCTTTCGCTCTGCCCATCAGTTTGTGAATGATAGGCAGTACTCATGTCTAGACGAGTTCCTAATGCTTGCTGTAATGTCTGCCAGAATCTTGAAATAAATCTGCCATCCCTATCAGAGATAATAGAGATTGGTATTCCATGTCTGGAGATGACTTCCTTTAAATACAGTCGTGCTAACTTCTCCATATTGTCATCTTCTCTTATTGGCAGGAAGTGTGCTGATTTGGTGAGACGATCAACTATTACCCAAATAGTATCAAAACCACTTGCAGTCCTTGGCAATTTAGTGATGAAATCCATGGTAATGTTTTCCCATTTCCATTCTGGGATTTCGGGTTGTTGAAGTAGACCTGATGGTTTCTGATGCTCAGCTTTGACCTTAGAACACGTCAAACATTCTCCTACGTATTTAGCAACATCGGCTTTTATACCCGGCCACCAAAAATGTTTCTTGAGATCCTTGTACATCTTCCCCGTTCCAGGGTGTATTGAGTATCTGGTTTTATGAGCTTCTCTAAGTACCATTTCTCTCATATCTCCAAATTTTGGTACCCAAATCCTTTCAGCCCTATACCGGGTTCCGTCTTCCCGAATATTAAGATGCTTCTCCGATCCTTTGGGTATTTCATCCTTTAAATTTCGCTCTTTTAAAACTCCTTGTTCCGCCTCCTTTATTTCAGTAGTAAGGTTATTATGAATCATTATATTCATAGATTTTACTCGAATGGGTTCTCTGTCCTTCCTGCTCAAGACATCGGCTACCACATTTGCCTTCCCCGGGTGGTAACGAATCTCAAAGTCGTAATCATTCAATAATTCAATCCACCTACGCTGCCTCATATTCAGTTGTTTTTGATTAAATATGTGTTGAAGACTTTTGTGGTCGGTATATATAATACTTTTAACCCCATATAAGTAGTGCCTCCAAGTCTTTAATGCAAAAACAACTGCGCCTAATTCCAAATCATGCGTCGTATAATTTTGTTCGTGAATCTTCAATTGTCTAGACGCATAAGCAATCACCTTCGTTTGTTGCATTAATACACAACCGAGACCTTGCTTTGATGCGTCACAATAAATCACAAAATCATCATTCCCTTCAGGCAATGACAATATAGGTGCCGTAGTTAGCTTTTTCTTCAATAACTGAAACGCTTTCTCTTGTTCATCATTCCATTCAAATTTCTTCCCTTTATGCGTTAATGCAGTCAAGAGTTTTGCTATTCTGGAAAAGTCTTGGATGAACCTTCTGTAGTAACCAGCTAGTCCTAAAAACTGGCGTATGTGTTTCGGAGTTTTCGGAGTTTCCCACTTTTCAACAATTTCTATCTTTGCCGGATCCACCTTAATACCTTCTTTGTTCACTATGTGACCGAGGAATTGAACTTCTTCCAACCAAAATGCACACTTTGAAAACTTAGCGTACAATTCTTCCTTCCTCAATACTTCTAACACCTTTCTCAAATGTTCACCGTGTTCTTGGTCATTCTTTGAGTAAATAAGTATGTCATCAATGAAAACAATGACAAACTTGTCAAGGTATGGTCCACACACTCGGTTCATAAGGTCCATGAACACAGCTGGTGCATTAGTTAAACCAAACGGCATGACCATAAACTCGTAATGACCGTAACGTGTTCTGAAAGCAGTCTTTGGAATATCATCTTCTTTCACCCGCATTTGATGATACCCGGAACGTAAGTCAATCTTTGAATAAACAGACGAGCCTTGTAGTTGATTAAATAAGTCGTCGATTCTCGGTAGTGGGTAGCGGTTCTTGATGGTAAGTTTGTTCAACTCTCGGTAGTCGATACACAACCTGAATGTACCATCTTTCTTCTTGACAAACAAAACAGGAGCTCCCCACGGTGATGTGCTTGGTCGAATGAAACCACGCTCTAAAAGTTCTTGTAATTGGCTTTGCAGTTCTTTCATCTAGCTGGGTGCGAGTCTGTAAGGAGCACGAGCTATTGGTGCAGCTCCTGGTACAAGATCTATTTGAAATTCAACAGATCGATGTGGGGGTAATCCCGGTAATTCTTTCGGAAATACATCGGGAAATTCTTTTGCAATGGGAACATCATTGATGCTCTTTTCTTCAGTTTGTACTTTCTCGACGTGTGCTAGAACAGCATAGCAACCTTTTCTTATTAGTTTTTGTGCCTTCAAATTACTAATAAGATGTAGCTTCGTGTTGCCCTTTTCTCCGTACACCATTAAGGGTTTTCCTTTTTCTCGTATAATGCGAATTGCATTTTTGTAACAGACGATCTCTGCTTTCACTTCTTTCAACCAATCCATACCGATTATCACATCAAAACTCCCTAACTCTACTGGTATCAAATCAATCTTAAATATTTCGCTAACCAGTTTAATTTCTCGATTCCGACATATATTATCTGCTGAAATTAATTTACCATTTGCTAATTCAAGTAAAAATTTACTATCCAAAGGCGTCAATGGACAACTTAATTTAGCACAAAAATCTCTACTCATATAGCTTCTATCCGCACCCGAATCAAATAAAACGTAAGCAGATTTATTGTCAATAAGAAACGTACCCGTAACAAGCTCCGGGTCTTCTTGTGCCTCTGCCGCATTAATATTGAAAACTCTTCCGCGGCCTTGTCCATTCGTGTTCTCCAGGTTCGGGCAATTTCTAATAATGTGGCCCGGTTTTCCACATTTATAACAAACTACATTGGCATAACTTGCTCCGACACTACTTGCCCCGCCATTACTCGTTCTGACACCATTTGTTCCTTTCGTTCTATTAACCCCTGGTCCGTAGACCTCACACTTCGCCGCGCTATGACCATTTCTTTTACACTTGTTGCAAAATTTGGTGCAGAACCCCGAGTGATACTTTTCACACCTTTGGCATAGCTGCTTCTGATTGTTGTTGTTGTTGCGGTTATTATTGTTGTTGGGATGATTGTTGTAGTTGCTGTTGTTGTTGTTGTTGTTGTTGTTGTTGTTGGGCCGTTTGTTGTAGTTGCGATTGATGTTGCGATTGTTGGGATAATTGTTGCGATTATTGTTGTAATTGCTGTTGTTGTTGTATTGGTGATTCTTATCACCGTTTTCCTCCCACTTTCTTTTGACTTGCTTCACATTGGCCTATTCAGCAGTCTGTTCTTTAATTCTTTCTTTAATCTGGTTCACTAGTTTGTGAGCCATTCTACATGCCTGTTGTATGGAGGCGGGCTCGTGTGAACTTATATCTTCTTGGATTCTTTCCGGTAATCCTTTCACAAACGCGTCGATCTTCTCTTCCTCATCTTCGAATGCTCCCGGACACAATAGGCACAATTCTGTGAATCGTCTTTCGTACGTGGTAATATCAAATCCTTGGGTTCGTAACCCTCTAAGTTCTGTCTTGAGCTTATTGACCTCGGTTCTGGGACGGTACTTCTCGTTCATCAAGTGCTTGAATGCTGACCACGGTAGTGCGTACGCATCGTCTTGTCCCACTTGCTCTAGATAGGTATTCCACCATGTTAACGCAGAACCTGTGAAGGTATGCGTAGCGTACTTCACTTTGTCCTCTTCAGTACACTTACTTATGGCAAACACCGATTCGACCTTCTCGGTCCACCGTTTCAATTCGATCGGTCCTTCGGTTCCATCAAATTCCAAAGGTTTGCAGGCAGTGAATTCTTTGTAGGTGCATCCTACATGATTTCCTGTACTGCCAGATCCAAGGTTATTGTTGGTATGTAGCGCAGCCTGTACTGCGGCTATGTTTGAAGCTAGAAAAGTACGGAATTCCTCTTCATTCATATTCACGGTGTGTCGAGTAGTCGGTGCCATTTCCTTCAAAATAGTCAAATGGAACAAGTTAATCATACAGAATATTAAGAGTAGTTAATAGTATTTTGTAGCATAATATGAACTCATTTATAAAAGCTTTTTCTTCATATTAGCATTTTATAAGTTTAAATTCGGGTAGTACCTACCCGTTAAGTTCATACTTAGTAGCTAATATACAATTCAACTACTACAATTCTATATGAAAAACTAATTATAATAATATTTCGCGTTCAAACTTTTACACAATATTTTACAAACTTACAATACCTCTTATTTTACATATAGCATGAAATATAGCACACAATAAATTTGATACAAGATGGTTGTGAAGATAATTCTAACTAGTACACAAGTCGTTCAGCAAAGGCAATAAAGACACGTAATTCATACGTCCAGAAACAAGTCATGCATTCTGGTTTTACTAGGACTACTTCCCATCCTTGGTCTTGTGGAACATAACCGTTATGGCCGTTGATAAGACAGCGTGTTGTAACGTCATCAAAGGGAAGAGGGTTACGTAATGACCAACAGTCTCGTAATAACCTAAAAACATCATTTCTTACCCCAATTACCGACTCCGTCACATGTGGGAACGTTTTGTTTAATAGTTGTAGCCCGATGTTCTTGTTCTCACTTTGGTGAGAACCGAACATTACTAACCCGTAAGCATAACATGCTTCTTTATGTTGCATGTTAGCCGCTTTTTCTAAATCACGAAGTCCTATATTCGGATATACTGAGTCAAAATAATTTCTTAACCCGTTGCGTAAAATAGCATTTGGGTTCCCCGCAATATATGCGTCAAAGTAAACACATCGTAACTTATGGATTTCCCAATGTGATATTCCCCATCTTCCGAACGAAAGCCTTTTATAAACCAAGGCATTCTTGGAACGTTCTTCAAATGTCTTACAAACTGATCTCGCCTTAAATAGTTGTGCCGAGGAATTCTGATCGACTCTAGACAAGATTTCATCAATCATGTCTCCGGGTAGGTCTCTTAAAATATTGGGTTGTCTATCCATTTTGTGTTTTTATACTGTAAAATAGACAAGAGTTAGATTCATAAAAAATATACTTATTAATACAAGCAATTTTTACATATATCATAAAGCATAAGCACACTATATTACATATATTACACCACACGAATATAACTATCTTATTACGACTCGCTCGTTTCTTCTTGTTCGGTTTTGGTTCGTTTTGCCAAGTTTCTAGGGATATATGATGTTCCCCTAATACGAGCCGTCGTTATCCACATTGGTTTAGAAAAACCGGGTGGTTTAGAGGTTCCCGGGTCATTGTTACAACTTAAGGACTTCGGGGGTTGACGATACATATAAAGTTCATCGGGGTTGGAATTAGATTACTCTATTTTTATGCCCTTTCCCTTATTATTTTCTTTTGCCTTTTTAAATTCAGTTGGGGTAATTTCTATAACATCATCGGAATTCTCGTCGGAATCCGATTCATCGGAGAATTGGTAATCCTCCCAATATTTTGCTTCCTTGGCGGAAACACCATTGACCATAATTAACCTTGGTCAGTTGGTTGAGGATTCTCTTTTACTTAACCGTTTTATTATTTCCCCCACCGGTTCTATTTCTTCTTCCGGTTCCGATTCTTCTTCCGGTTCCGATTCTTCTTCCGGTTCTGACTCTTCTTCCGGTTCCTCTTCGGGAACTTGTGAATCAGTCCACGAATCATTCCAATTTACATTTGACTCTTCATTATTATTAGTTGAGTCAATGGGACTTGTTCTAGAGTTAGACATCTATCACATAATATTAAACACGATAAGAGATTAATATATCACATAATATTCTTATGTTAAAAATATATAGTTTCCAACAAAAATGTTAAGCAATCATTTTTAAAGAAAACACGGTCGAAGTCCAGACTCACTAATGCATCCTAACAAACTCGATAAGACACACTAATGCAAATTTTCTGGTTCTCTAAGACCAACGCTCTGATACCAACTGAAATGTCCCGTTCTTATTGATTAAAAACGTTCCATATTAATTGATTTCGTTGCGAGGTTTTGACCTCTATATGAGACGTTTTTCAAAGACTGCATTCATTTTAAAATAAACCATAACCTTTATTTCATCAATAAAGGTTTAAAAAGCTTTACGTAGATTATCAAATAATGATAATCTAAAATATCCTGTTTACACACGACCATTACATAATGGTTTACAATACATATATGTTACAACAAAATAAGTTTCTTGAATGCAGTTTTTACACAATATCATACAAGCATGGACTCCAAATCTCGTCCTTATTTAAGTATGCGACAGCGGAAGCTCTTAATAATCACCTGAGAATAAAAATGCTTAAAACGTCAACAAAAATGTTGGTGAGTTATAGGTTTAACCTATATATATCAAATCATAATAATAGACCACAAGATTTCATATTTCAATACACATCCCATACATAGAGATAAAAATCATTCATATGGTGAACACCTGGTAACCGACATTAACAAGATGCATATATAAGAATATCCCCATCATTCCGGGACACCCTTCGGATATGATATAAATTTCGAAGTACTAAAGCATCCGGTACTTTGGATGGAGTTTGTTAAGCCCAATAGATCTATCTTTAGAGTTCGCGTCAATTAGGGTGTCTGTTCCCTAATTCTTAGATTACCAGACTTAATAAAAAGGGGCATATTCGATTTCGATAATTCAACCATATAATGTAGTTTTGATCACTTGTGTCTATTTCGTAAAGCATTTATAAAAGCAGCGCATGTATTCTCAGTCCCAAAAATGTAAAGAGTAAAAGGGAATCAAATGAAACTCACTTTCACAGATTTTTACTTCGTCGGGAAGTAAAACTTGGCCACTGGTTGATTCACGAACCTATAACAATATATACATATATATCAAAGTATGTTCAAAATATATTTACAACACTTTTAATATATTTTGATGTTTTAAGTTTATTAAGTCAGCTGTCCTCGTTAGTAACCTACAACTAGTTGTCCACAGTTAGATGTACAGAAATAAATCGATAAATATTATCTTGAATCAATCCACGACCCAGTGTATACGTATCTCAGTATTGATCACAACTCAAACTATATATATTTTGGAATCAACCTCAACCCTGTATAGCTAACTCCAACATTCACATATAGAGTGTCTATGGTTGTTCCGAAATATATTTAGATGTGTCGACATGATAGGTCAAAACATTGTATACGTGTTTATGGTATCTCAAGATTACATAATATACAATACAAGTTGATTAAGTTATGGTTGGAATAGATTTGTTACCAATTTTCACGTAGCTAAAATGAGAAAAATTATCCAATCTTGTTTTACCCATAACTTCTTCATTTTAAATCCGTTTTGAGTGAATCAAATTGCTATAGTTTCATATTGAACCCTATTTTATGAATCTAAACAGGAAAATTATAGCTTTATAGTCGGAAAAATAAGTTACAAGTCGTTTTTGTAAAGGTAGTCATTTCAGTCGAAAGAACGACGTCTAGATGACCATTTTAGAAAACATACTTCCACTTTGAGTTTAACCATAATTTTTGGATATAGTTTCATGTTCATAATAAAAATCATTTTCTCAGAATAACAACTTTTAAATCAAAGTTTATCATAGTTTTTAATTAACTAACCCAAAACAGCCCGCGGTGTTACTACGACGGCGTAAATCCGGTTTTACGGTGTTTTTCGTGTTTCCAGGTTTTAAATCATTAAGTTAGCATATCATATAGATATAGAACATGTGTTTAGTTTATTTTAAAAGTCAAGTTAGAAGGATTAACTTTTGTTTGCGAACAAGTTTAGAATTAACTAAACTATGTTCTAGTGATTACAAGTTTAAACCTTCGAATAAGATAGCTTTATATGTATGAATTGAATGATGTTATGAACATCATTACTACCTTAAGTTCCTTGAATAAACCTACTGGAAAAGAGAAAAAATGGATCTAGCTTCAATGGATCCTTGGATGGCTCGAAGTTCTTGAAGCAGAATCATGACACGAAAACAAGTTCAAGTAAGATTATCACTTAAAATAAGATTGTTATAGTTATAGAAATTGAACCAAAGTTTGAATATGATTATTACATTGTATTAGAATGATAACCTACTGTAAGAAACAAAGATTTCTTGAGGTTGGATGATCACCTTACAAGATTGGAAGTGAGCTAGCAAACTTGAAAGTATTCTTGATTTTATGAAACTAGAACTTTTGGAATTTATGAAGAACACTTAGATCTTGAAGATAGAACTTGAGAGAGATCAATTAGATGAAGAAAATTGAAGAATGAAAGTGTTTGTAGGTGTTTTTGGTCGTTGGTGTATGGATTAGATATAAAGGATATGTTATTTTGTTTTCATGTAAATAAGTCATGAATGATTACTCATATTTTTGTAATTTTATGAGATATTTCATGCTAGTTGCCAAATGATGGTTCCCACATGTGTTAGGTGACTCACATGGGCTGCTAAGAGCTGATCATTGGAGTGTATATACCAATAGTACATACATCTAAAAGATGTGTATTGTACGAGTACGAATACGGGTGCATACGAGTAGAATTGTTGATGAAACTGAACGAGGATGTAATTGTAAGTATTTTTGTTAAGTAGAAGTATTTTGATAAGTGTATTGAAGTCTTTCAAAAGTGTATAAATACATATTAAAACACTACATGTATATACATTTTAACTGAGTCGTTAAGTCATCGTTAGTCGTTACATGTAAGTGTTGTTTTGAAACCTTTAGGTTAACGATCTTGTTAAATGTTGTTAACCCAATGTTTATAATATCAAATGAGATTTTAAATTATTATATTATCATGATATTATCATGTATGAATATCTCTTAATATGATATATATACATTAAATGTCTTTACAACGATAATCGTTACATATATGTCTCGTTTAAAAATCATTAAGTTAGTAGCCTTGTTTTTACATATGTAGTTCATTGTTAATATACTTAATGATATGTTTACTTATCATATTATCATGTTAACTATATATATATCCATATATATGTCATCATATAGTTTTTACATGTTTTAACGTTCGTGAATCACCGGTCAACTTGGGTGGTCAATTGTCTATATGAAACCTATTTCAATTAATCAAGTCTTAACAAGTTTGATTGCTTAACATGTTGGAAACATTTAATCATGTAAATATCAATCTCAATTAATATATATAAGTATGGAAAAGTTCGGGTCACTACATAGTACATGATAATGCTAAAAACGAACATATATTTCATAGCATTATTCCTCAAGAAAGACAAGCTTTTAGTTGCAATTGTTCTATTTACAAGTGATATTCGTTTAAATAATAAAAGGTGAAGACAAAAGACAGATTCGACGAATTGAAGACGCAAACGACCAAAAAGCTCAAAAGAACAAAAGACAATCAAAAAGGTTCCAATTATTGATAAGAAACGTCTCAAAATCACAAGAGTACAAGATTCAAAACGCAAAGTACAAGATATTAAATTGTACGCGAGGACGTTCGAAAAACCGGAACCGGGACCAGAGTCAACTCTTAACGCTCGACGCAACGGACTAAAAATTACAAGTTAACTATGTATATAAATATAATATAATATATAATTAATTATATTAATTATATATATATTATATATATATATTATTAAAACCGTCGGCAGCCAGAAACTCCAAGGGTGTGAAATGAAAATACCTCTCCGCGACTCGCGGAGTTTTAAGGCCATTTTGCCGCGAGTCGCGGAGCCCCAAATTTCACTTCTGGCTATAAAGCCAACCGAATTCTGATCGAATTTTACATCTTTTTTTTTCAATCTCTCTCTCAATATATACGTAATATATATTTATATTTATAATTTATATTTTAATTTTAATTATAATTCTAATAATAAGGGTATGTTAGCGAATGTTGTAAGGGTGTAAGTCGAAATTCTGTCCGTGTAACGCTACGCTATTTTTAATCATTGTAAGTTATGTTCAACCTTTTTATATTAATGTCTCGTAGCTAAGTTATTATTATGCTTATTTAAAACGAAGTAATCATGATGTTGGGCTAATTACTAAAATTGGGTAATTGGGCTTTGTACCATAATTGGGGTTTGAACAAAAGAACGACACTTGTGGAAACTAGACTATGGGCTATTAATGGGCTTTATATTTGTTTAACTAAATGAAAGTTTGTTAATGTTAATATAAAGATTTACAATTGGGCGTCCCTATAAATTACCATATACACTCGATCGGACACGATGGGCGGGGTATTTATATGTACGAATAATCGTTCATTTAACCGGACACGGGAATGGATTAATAGCCACTAGAATAATTAAAACAGGGGTGAAATTACATTCAAGGGTAATTGGTGTAATTGTTAACAAAGTAGTAAAACCTTGGTTTACACGCAGTCGATAACCTGGTGTATTCATTAAACAAAGTATTAAAACCTTGTTACAATTCGAATCCCCAATTAGTTGGAATATTTATCTTCGGGTATAATAATAATTTGACAAGGACACTTGCAATTTATATTTATGACTGATGGACTGTTATGGACAAAAACCAGACGGACATATTGAATAATCCAGGACAAAGGACAATTAACCCATGGGCATAAAACTAAAATCAACACGTCAAACATCATGATTACGGAAGTTTAAATAAGCATAATTCTTTTATTTCATATTTAATTTCCTTTATTTTATATTTAATTGCACTTCTAATTATCGCACTTTTATTTATTGTTATTTTATTTAATCGCACTTTTATTTATCGTACTTTTTAATTATCGCAATTTAATTTTATCGCATTTTTATTATTCGCAATTTCATTATCGTTATTTACTTTACGCTTTAATTTAAAGTCTTGTATTTATTTTATATTTTACATTAGGTTTTAACTGCGACTAAAGTTTAAAAATCGACAAACCGGTCATTAAACGGTAAAAACCCCCCTTTATAATAATAATATTACTTATATATATATTTGTATTTTTATAAAAGTAAACTAATATAGCGTTGAGCTTTGTTTAAAGATTTCCCTGTGGAACGAACCGGACTTACTAAAAACTACACTACTGTACGATTAGGTACACTGCCTATAAGTGTTGTAGCAAGGTTTAAGTATATCCATTCTATAAATAAATAAATATCTTGTGTAAAATTGTATCGTATTTAATAGTATTTTCTGCTAAAATTTAATAGTATTTTATACCCCTCTGCTTTGACATCAAGTATTTTTGGCGCCGCTGCCGGGGACTCATCTTAAAAGCCGGAAGCGCAACGCTAATATAAAAAAAAAAAAAAAAAAAAAAAAAAGATTTTTTTTTAGTTTAATTTTATTAAAATTCGTTTTTGTAAAAATACGTTTTAATTATTGAAAAATATAAAAAGAAAAACAAAAATATTAGTATTTTTAGGATTTTGTTAAATATTTAAGTTTTATAAGTTTCTTTATCTTTATTTTAATTTATAAAAATATAAATTTTATTAAAAATCGTTTATTTAAATTAAAAACAGAAAACAGAAAATAATAAAAAAAAAATAAATAAAGAAAACGCGTAAAAGTGAAACCTGTCAACTGTTTTTCTGAACCCCGCGACTTGCGGGGTTTTCCTCTTTATTTGCCGCGACTCGCGGAGGTCTTCTGACACACGGACAAAACCCTAAAGTTGCATTAATTACGGAGTTTTAATTTATTATTATTATTATTTAACTTAATTATTATTATTATTATTATTAATTTTAGTTTTATTTTTATTTTTTACTTTATATATGTATTTTGTTTAATTAGTTTTATTAAAATTATAAAATTAGTAGTTTTTATTAAATAAATAATATAAAAATAATATTTTTTATAAAAATTGTACTTTTTACAACTTTTTGTATATTTTTATATTTTGTACCTTTTTAATCGTTGTAGCGTAACTTTTGTATTTTTAGCTCATAATTAATTTTAAACTTAGTTTTAGCTATAGTTATTTTTACTCCTAGATTTTTAGGCTTTGCCGTAGAATTCCTTAAGTGCTTTTTCTTTAGACTAAGATTTAGGTGCTTTAGAATTTTGCGACGCCTTTTTAAGTTTTAGTTTCTTTTTAAGTTATTTCCATTTGGGATTTAGTTTTTCCTGTAAGCTTTAATATTTTTAGACCTTTTACTATGTATCAATTATCATTCCAATTAGTAATTTCAATTTGCGATTATAATTTTAAGTTAGTTATAGTAATAAGGTTAAATTAGTTAAGTATTTTTAAGTTTTTATAAGTTTCTTTTATTTTTCCGTCACCTTTTATTTTTCAACCATTTCTTTTTCGACATTTTGCGACGAACTCTTTGTCTTTCTTATTTCTCGCTATTCTAGTTTTAGGACTTAGAATTTTTTCTACTTCTTATCTAAATTTCTAAAAATTACGAAAACTTATTTTAAGTGGTTAAATTGATAGACATCAAAATTTTCTGGTTCGTAGTAATAGTTGGATTTGTACGTGGACCGGGTTATTGGAGCCAAACAGTCCTCAATTATATTGAGACCAAACGAATCCTGCCCCTCTGCTGCATCTTTTGGCTATTCGAAACGTGGGCAAAATCAGAAAAGTCTATTGATTGGATAACTTATTATAATTTTTCTTTCCTTTTAAAAACTAATAGGATATTCAGTGAATGCACCGAGCAAGACGTTCATCACCTTTTGTACGTTCACCACCTGTAACTCGATCAAGACATCGTTTAACAAATATAACCGCCGTTGATTTTTCTTTAGAATCGTCATCCAGTCGACCAAGTACTTCAGTTCAAATTTCCGATAATCCATTTTTTGAAACAAACCTCACAATTGAGAATCCAGAAAATATTCAGGAACGGTTCATAGATCCTGAACCATTAAACTTTCCTCCGGAACCACCAATCATTCAAACAGAGATTGTTGAGGAACGAACCATTAAATCTGAAGCATCTAGTGATACCGAGTCAACAAATTCAATTATGGAGAATCTGGAACCTTTAAGTATGGAAGACCGAATGAGAGCTAAACGCACTGGCCAAGGTCACGCAATTACTCATCCAGACATTAATGCGCCAGATTATGAAATCAAAGGACAAATTCTACACATGGTGACTAATCAATGCCAATTTAGTGGTGCGCCGAAGGAAGATCCAAATGAACATCTACGTACCTTTAATAGGATCTGCACACTATTTAAAATACGAGAAGTGGAGGATGAACAGATATATCTCATGTTATTTCCCTGGACTT
Source organism: Rutidosis leptorrhynchoides (assembly GCF_046630445.1). Lineage (NCBI taxonomy): Eukaryota > Viridiplantae > Streptophyta > Magnoliopsida > Asterales > Asteraceae > Rutidosis > Rutidosis leptorrhynchoides. Next base: position 197,185,842 of record NC_092341.1, on the reverse strand, counting down.
TAAAGGGAGAAGCCAAAGATTGGTTGGAATCGTTACCTGAAGGGGCGATTGATACATGGGACGTTTTAATTGATAAATTTCTTAAACAATTCTTTCCTGCATCTAAAGCCGTAAAACTTCAAGCAGAAATTGTTACGTTCACACAGAAGCCAAATGAAACTCTATATGAGGCATGGACAAGATATGGAAAGTTATTAAGAGGATGTCCGCAACATGGTTTAGACACCTGTCAAATAGTACAAATATTTTACCAAGGATGCGACATCACTACAAGAAAAGACATAGATATAGCAACTGGTGGTTCTATTATGAAGAAAACCGAAACTGATGCTTACAAAATTATAGATAATACTGCTTCCCACTCGCATGAGTGGCACCAAGAAAAAGATATCATTAGATCATCTAAAGCAGCTAGAGCCGATTCTAGCCATGACTTAGATTCCATTTCCGCAAAGATAGATGCTTTCGAGAGACGAATGGAAAAGATGACTAAAGATATTCATGCTATACGAATTAGTTGTGAGCAGTGTGGAGGACCACATTTGACAAAAGATTGTCTCAGTATTGAATTAACAATGGAACAAAGAGAGAATATTTCATACATAAACCAAAGGCCTGGAAATAATTATCAGAATAATTATCAACCGCCAAGACCGATTTACAATCAAAACCAGAATTATAACCGAAATATTCCATACAACAACCAACAAGGTCCTAGCAATCCACAAGTATCCAATAATACTTATAATCAGCAAAGACCGAATTTTCAAAACAAACCACCACAACAAACCGATGATAAAAAGCCGAATTTAGAAGATATGATGACGAAGCTAGTTGAAACTCAAACGCAGTTTTTCACATCTCAAAAACAAACCAATGAACAAAATGCTCAAGCATTTAGAAATCAACAAGCTTCTATTCAAAATCTGGAACAAGAAGTAAGTAACCTAGCAAGGTTAATAGGTGAAAGAAAACCGGGAAGTTTACCTAGTGATACGAATGCTAACCCCCGGAATGAAACAGCTAAAGCTATTACCACAAGAAGTGGTACAACACTTAAACCACCTGAAATACCTGTAACTTCTGATGAAACTATTCCTACTCCACAAGAACCACAACCTGATAAGGAAAAAGAACCGGTAGTTGAAAAGGTTAATGAAGATAACACAGTTAAGGATAAACCTTATGTTAAACCATACCAACCACCACTTCCTTATCCGAGTAAAATGAAGAAAGAAAAACTTGAAGCCGAGCAATCCAAATTTTTGGATATGTTTAAACAGATAAATGTAAATCTTCCTTTCATTGATGTGATTTCAGGAATGCCAAGGTATGCTAAATTCTTGAAAGATCTAATCACGAATAGAAAGAAAATGGAAGAACTCTCGGCTGTTACTATGAATGCTAATTGTTCAGCAGTGCTGTTGAATAAGATACCAGAAAAACTATCTGATCCAGGAAGTTTCACAATTCCATGTTTTCTGGGTAGCCTTAGTTCAATAGAAGCATTGGCTGATTTAGGTGCTAGTATAAATCTAATGCCGTATTCATTATACGCTAAACTAGACCTTGGAGAATTGAAACCAACCAGAATAAGCATACAACTAGCCGATAGATCAATAAAATATCCTAGAGGGATAATGGAGAACATGCTAGTTAAAGTTGGTACTTTAGTATTTCCAGTAGATTTTGTTGTTTTGGACATGGAAGAAGATTCTCAAGTTCCTCTCATATTAGGAAGACCATTCTTAAACACGGCTAAAGCAATGATAGACGTGTTCGGTAAGAAACTGACCCTAAGTATAGAGGATGAGAGTGTTACCTTTTCAGTTGATAGAGCAATGCAACAACCAATATCTGCAGATGATACATGTTATTATATTCAAACTATAGATGCACATGCAGAATTATTAAAAGAATTTCCAGAATTACAAGGAACAGGAGAATGTTCTTTAGGAGAAGGTAATGAACCAATTGATGAAGCTGAAATGTTAGCTACACTTATAGCTAATGGATATGAACCAACAACAGAAGAAATTCAAATGCTAAAAGAAGAAGACAGATATCGATATAAATCATCGATAGAAGAACCTCCGAAATTAGAGTTAAAGCCACTTCCAAACCATTTGGAATACGCTTATTTACATGGTGAATCTGAATTACCTGTAATAATATCGTCTTCTCTTACTGAAAATGAGAAATCACAACTCATTTCTGTGTTGAAAGCTCATAAACCAGCCATTGCATGGAAGATTCATGATATTAAAGGAATAAGTCCTTCGTATTGCACACATAAAATCCTTATGGAAGAAGGTCATAAAACGTATGTGCAACGCCAACGAAGACTAAATCCTAATATGCAAGACGTAGTTAAGAAAGAGATTATTAAACTGCTAGATGCAGGTTTAATTTATCCAATTTCTGATAGTCCATGGGTAAGCCCAGTTCAATGCGTGCCTAAGAAGGGTGGCATGACTGTCATTACAAATGAGAAAAATGAGCTTATTCCTACTAGGACTGTAACAGGATGGCGTGTATGTATTGATTATAGAAAATTAAATGACGCCACCAGAAAAGATCACTTTCCCTTACCTTTCATAGATCAAATGTTGGAAAGATTAGCCGGAAATAGTTACTATTGTTTTCTAGATGGATTTTCCGGATATTTTCAAATTCCAATAGCACCCGAGGACCAAGAGAAAACCACATTCACGTGCCTTTATGGTACTTTTGCTTACAAAAGAATGCCATTTGGACTTTGTAACGCCCCTGCAACCTTTCAAAGGTGTATGATGGCGATTTTTCACGACATGATAGAAGAATGCATGGAAGTATTCATGGATGACTTTTCAGTCTTCGGTGATACATTTAAATCATGTCTAGTTAATCTGGAACGAATGCTAATTAGATGCGAAAAATCAAATCTAGTACTTAATTGGGAGAAATGCCATTTCATGGTTAAAGAAGGCATCGTTCTTGGACATAAAATTTCAAAAGAAGGAATTGAAGTGGATAGAGCTAAAGTAGATGTAATTGCTAAACTTCCACATCCCACCAATGTTAGAGGAGTTAGGAGTTTTCTAGGGCATGCCGGTTTTTACCGACGTTTCATAAAAGATTTTTCTAAAATTGCCACTCCTATGAATAAACTCCTAGAAAAGGATGCGCCATTCATCTTTTCAGATGAATGTATCAAATCTTTTAATATTCTTAAAGAAAAACTCACTAATGCGCCGATCATGATAACACCAAATTGGAATCTACCATTTGAACTAATGTGCGATGCAAGTGATTTTGCAATGGGAGCCGTTTTAGGACAAAGGATTGAAAAACGATTTCAACCTATATATTATGCTAGGAAGACATTACAAGGAGCACAAACGAACTATACAACTACTGAAAAAGAACTCCTTGCTATTGTCTTTGCTTTTGACAAATTTCGATTATATCTCGTTCTAGCAAAAACGGTGGTCTATACCGACCATTCTGCTCTTAGATACCTATTTTCAAAACAAGATGCTAAACCAAGATTAATCCGTTGGATCTTACTCTTACAAGAGTTTGATATTGAAATCCGAGATAAAAAGGGAGCAGAAAATCTCGCCGCTGATCATCTTTCTCGTCTTGAAAATCCCGAATTAGAAGTTCTAAATGAATCGGCCATACAAGACAACTTTCCTGATGAATATCTATTGAAGATAGATTATAAAGAAATCCCATGGTTTGCAGACTATGCAAACTACTTAGTTTGTGGATTCCTTGAAAAAGGATTATCGTACCAAAGACGAAAGAAATTCTTCAGTGATATAAAACACTATTTCTGGGAAGATCCACATCTGTTTAAAAGTTGTCCCGATGGAATAATACGCCGATGTGTATTTGGAGATGAAGCTAGTAAAATTTTAAACCATTGTCACACAGGACCAACAGGAGGGCATTATGGGCCTCAACTAACAGCAAGAAAAGTTTATGAAGCTGGATTCTATTGGCCTACAATTTACAAAGACGCACACCTTCTTTGCAAATCCTGTGATGCATGTCAAAGGGCCGGAAAAATAAGTCAACGTGATGAAATGCCACAAAATGTCATCCAAGTATGTGAAGTATTTGACATTTGGGGTATTGACTTTATGGGTCCATTTCCAAAATCTCATAATAATCTATATATACTCGTAGCCATTGATTATGTATCTAAATGGGCGAAAGCACAAGCTCTCCCAACTAACGATGCACGAGTTGTAGTCAACTTTTTAAAACGTCTTTTTGCAAGGTTTGGAACACCGAAAGCTTTAATAAGTGATCGGGGTACTCATTTCTGTAATAATCAACTTGAGAAAGTTCTTAAAAGATATGGAGTAACTCATAAAATCTCCACCGCATATCATCCACAAACAAGTGGACAAGTTGAAAATACAAACCGAGCTTTAAAACGTATTCTTGAGAAAACCGTAGGATCAAATCCAAAGGAATGGTCCATTAAATTGGAGGATGCACTCTGGGCTTTTAGAACAGCCTACAAAACTCCAATTGGAACCACACCTTTTAGACTTGTTTATGGAAAAGCATGTCATCTTCCAGTAGAAATTGAACACAAAGCATTTTGGGCTTTGAAGACATGTAATCTTGATTTACATGAAGCCGGACGTCTACGATTAAGTCAACTAAACGAATTAGAAGAATTAAGACATGAAGCATACGAAAATTCATTAATCTATAAAGAAAGAACGAAGAAATGGCATGATAAAAGAATCAGAAGTTCAAAAGAATTTAAAGAAGGAGACAGAGTTCTTCTTTTCAATTCACGATTCAAGCTATTTCCTGGAAAATTGAAATCAAGATGGTCTGGACCATTCATAGTCAAAAGAGTTTTCCCATACGGAACGATAGAATTAATAAATTCAAATGGGATTGAATTTAAAGTTAATGGTCACAGAGTTAAACATTACATACATGGTCCGATGGAAGTCGACAACGAAGTTAATCACAATTTCAATACCACAGCTAACTAAGTATGGGGAGAATCAAGTCTTTAAAGGATAATATATATTTCTGTTAGAGTTAGATTGTCTGTTTTCGTGTAATTCTCGAAAATGGAACACGTATGGTCTTTCCCTAGCAGACCCTAAAGAACTAGTCTTCTCCCCCCATTCTGAATTTTTATTTTTTTAGGTTTTTACGAAATGAAGACTGCCTGTGAACTAAACCATGGTCTAATGCTACACGCTTTGATCACTAAACGTAATAATGACATACTCCCGAGTGAAATAGTATCAGTAATCAGAGAAAGAATGGACGGAGTTAGAAAAGGATCCAGATGCGAAGATAATAAGTTACAATTTGGTAAAGGAAAATCAAAATCCGCAGCGAAAAGAAGAGCACGACACCTAGAAAAATGTCACAAATGCGGAAAATGGTCACATGGAGGTAAATGTTCAAATAATCAAACCTATTCAAATACCGAATTTGTTACTTTATGCAGAGACGGACCGTTCATATGTTTAGAAGAAAAGACAATGAATGCTAGAGGTTACGCCTATGCAGCCATGGAAAACCAATTAAACCGACTATCTTATGAATATAATAGATCATATAACTAAGAAATCTATTTCACAGGTATGTCTGTATAGTTTTTATTTTTATTTTTATTTTTAACCTTTTGATAATAAACGCTAATTTGTTCGCTAAAAAGTATTAAATTGGTATTAAATAAAATTAGGTTTGGCGACCGAAATTATTGATATCATTCAAAAATTTATTACATCACTGCGAAATTTAACGTTTATTCTTAAGGTATAAATATCTTTAATCAATCAACCCAAAATATTTCAAAAATTCGTCATGAGTTAAATTAGGTCTTGGAACCGAAATTACTTTACCGAAAAGAGGGGCGCATATTTTTGATAATATTTGATTGATTAAAGTGGGATAAAAAGACAAAAAGATTTTTAATTTTATTTTTACCATGTTTTTAATCTTAATATTTAAATCTTAAATTAATATTGTAAACTTTGTAAAAACAATATTTTTAAAATTGTAAATATTTGAAAAATTAATATAAGTTTGGTATGAATTTATGAATTTTTAAATTAATTTTGGTGTGAATTTTTAATTTTTAATTTTTAATTTTGAATTTTATATTTAAGTTGTGTGAATTTAAAAACAAAAATTTACTTTATCTCATTAAGTTAAGAATATGATTTTTAAAATTCGTCGTAAGTTGAAGACTAGGTCTTTGAACCGAAATTGCTTTACCCGAGGGAGGGACGAGAACTTTTATTATCATTATTTTTAATCTTATTGATTTAAAGTATGCCAAAAACATTGAAAAAACCCAAAAATCTTAGCTTTTAAAACAATCGCTACAAAAAGACAAATTTTAAAATTTTGTCGAGGGACGGACTAGGACATCGATCCGAAACGGCCTCGTCCTAAATAACAAGGGAAACAAAATTTTAAAATTAATTTCTTAATTGTTTTATAAGTTAAAGGTTATTTAAAAAAAAAAAAAAAAAAAAAAAAAAAAAATATATAACTCCGCGACTCGCGGAGTTTTAAGTGAAAACCTCCGCGACTCGCGGAGGGACCAAATTACAGAAAAAAAATAAAACAGCTGCACACGATCTGTACACACCACACACACATACTGCACTTCGAAAAAACCCGAGAAAACCCACGAAAATCATCCCAAAAACTCGATTTTTCACCGTTAATCTTCAAATTTTTCACTAAAATCATGTTGAGAAGGATGATATCTAGGAACTACTCAAGAAAACAGGTACAATTACACCCCAAATCACCTTTAAATCCGAATTTTAGTGTGTTCTTGAGCATATTTTCATAATTTGAATTTTGTTAATTTTTAGTGTAATTAGTGTTAAATTGTTAGTATATTATGCATGTATAACCTAGATTGATGCTTGTTAACATGATTTGAAGCCAAAAACTTCAAAATCTTTAGAATCTAGGGTTTGTGTTCTTGAGCAAATTTGGGGCTTTTTGATATAAACAGGTTATGGCCGATTTTTGTCATGAATTGTTGCTAAATTGAGTAGTGTAACATGTCTAGGTAGTTAAATGATCCAAACGTTGAGCCTAAACATGATTTTGAGAATTAAAGTGGACTTTTTCAAGTCCAAAATTCATGAACTTGATTTTTAAAAGATAATGCCATTTGAGACTTGTTTATTTGCTAGTAATGATTATTTTGACATGTTATTTGAGTTGAATGTTTATGAACTTGGCGAAAATTTTCGTATATGCTTATTTGAAAAAGTGTAGATTTGATAAAAATGTGAAAATAAGCTTAAGTTTGATATAAATTGATAATGTCATTTTAATTATTTTGATTGATGATTTTGCTGACACTAATGCATATTTGGATGCACAAAATTTGTGTTTGATGTGTTTTGCAGAATGAAAGGGGTGAATCTTCATCCCAAGCCCGTCATGCTCCTGCTGAGAACTTGGAACAACAGGAGGTAGATAACTACTACAAGCAGGATGTACCTCATCCAGTCATGACCTTTTCAGATATGCATTTGGAACAGTTGCACCCGAACCTGCGATTTGACAGACTTTGGATAGATTATCCAAAATATCAACGGGGTTTGCATACTCTTCACTCAAAGGTTGTTGAGGTACCGAGGGTCATAGAATGGGGACCCTTGGAAGCTGTAGAATTGGCCGGGCCAATTAGGGAATTACTGGTACAGAGGTATGGTAATTCTTCTTTTAATGACTGGATATGTTTATTCACCATACGCAGACCTGTATATAAAGTATGGTGTGAAGAGTTGTTATGTAGTATAGAGTTGAATGATCGGGTAGCTAGTTTAACCGATCGTTCTTTTATTAGATTTTTGTTAGGCGGTTCGATGCGCCACATGTCTTTACTGGACATGGCTCAGGCTTTACGTATATATACGCCTGAGGAATTAGCGTCTGCCGATTGTAGAGGATTGATACTAAACGGTAGGAAAATAGATGAGAATTTTGATACACACGGTGTGTGGAGTCAAATGACAAGCCACCACCGTTTCAAAGGAGGAAACTACTCTTATTTGGATATAGATAGAGCCGAATTAAGAGTAATACATAGGTTTTTAGCTAACTCGATTACACAAAGGGGTAAAAACAAAGAAAAGGTAAATGAACAAGATTTGTTTTACCATATGTGTATTCGAGACCCACACAGCGCTGTAAGTATACCATATTGTGTGGGTTATTATTTATCAGCTATGGTTCGAGGGATGCGTCCACATAGCATAATAGGGGGTGGTATTTTTATTACTTTGATTGGTGAATATCTCGGTGTGGATATAAGTCGGGGGGGATTATTAGTAGAAGAGCCGGAACCCCGCGACACTATAGGTTTAAATGTGTACCATGGTGCGAAAGTTTTGAAGCGGCGAAACAACGCCGCAGTACGATACAATGGTAGACATCCACAGGTAGAGAGAAACCAGGAACAAGGTAATGTAGGAGGGGGGCAAGAAATGCATAGGTTTATAGCTTCTCAGGAATACGAAAATGCTAGACAGAGAGCATTTGAAGATTGGCAAGTTCATCAGAACCAGATCATAGCGCATTGCCAACATATAGGTAGAAACTATATTCCTACACCGAAACCCGTCTTCCCTCCTTGGTCGATAGAGATGCAGCCACCATATCCTACGTATGACCCTGCCGAAGCATTCTATAGCACTTATGGTTATGCGTGGAACCCCTATTGGTACCAATATCATCCTTAGTTTACTTTTTATTTTTATTATTTTGTAATATGTAATTATTGATATGTTTAATACTTTTGTTAATATTGTAATCATTTTTATAATTATCTAACTTTTATTCTTAGATTTTAATAATTTTTGAATGTGGGGTAATAAACCAAACTTCAAAAATATGTATATATGTTTGCAGTTTATCTTATGTACACAACAGGGTAAAACAACGCGTTTTCAAAGACTGGCATTAAGTTCAGCAAAAGCAACTAATTTTGACGACAATGATGCAAAATATATGTGAAATAACAACAAGACGGAATGAACAAATGACGTGCACCATTTATCATTCAGCAAACAAACGCCAATATATTTGGAAACTTTGGTAAAAATTTAATCATTTTCACACAAATCACCCTCAATAATATAATTTGTTACTGATTTCTTGCAAATGAGGGCATTGCAAGATCTTAAGTGTGGGAAGGGATTAAATTCTTTCGGATTTTAAAATTTTTATAAACACTTGGTTACCATTAAAAATACTAGTAAAGCAGTAGTTGTATTAGAATCTAGTGCTCTCTGATAATAAAGAACAGCCCTGGTCTTATATACTGACTACCCAATTCTAGTAAAATTTTTCAAAATTTTCAATTAAATGAATTCAAAATCATGTTTATACATATTTATGAACGATAAAACTAGGTTTTAACACCGAAATTATTGTTACCTCAAAAAGGACATAAATTGAGAAACAAACTAAAACGTCAAAATTCATTTAAAATAGAATAGAGGACGATAAAAAGAAAAATAAAAAGCCAAGTGTGGGAAAATTTACCAAGTTATTTTAAACATATGTCACATATATTTGTAACAAATAACTGAAAATACTTTTGCTTTGAACTAAACTAAACTGTTTTACCCGATGAAAGAAAAGAAGAAATGGATCTACACGATGAATCAATTCCATCATTAAAAGGAAGTAAAGTCTTCCGAAAAAGACACGCGCTTCTTGATTTAGGTCATGAAGTTGTCGTTCAGACCAGCTGTAGGTTGACGAAAAATCTAGAAAAGTCATTACTAAAATCAGCAGGAAATCCACGGACCTCAGCATTAAACAGGGTCGCCAAGTGGTCAGATTTATCCTAACCATGAGAAGGATTTATCTCGTACAATGGGGGGGCACCGTGCAAATTAGCTGGATAAGACTAATAAATCAGATCCCCAGAAAGGATAATCTCCTTAAAGATTAAAAATCAGCTTTTAAGACTGATATTACTCAATCCTAGAGATTGACCTTAAAGATTGAGAATTCAAACTCATGGAATTCAATGATATCTAAACTCGAGCTTGAACGAGAAAATATTTTGATCAAAAATACAAACCGATTTGTTTTCTGAAAACCCTATTTTCAATGCGTTCATTACCATTGAACGTAAAATCCTAGGAATTCACCTGGAATTCATTAGGTCACCTGAACTAAATCGGGTGTCAACCGTAAGAACGGTGGTTGCATAACATGGTCAAAGACAGGACCTTGTGCCAGACCGACAAATTATAAGGGTGAGCTTTACTATTGCTCCTACCAAGGATAGTAATTGCGTCCGACACGTTATAGACCATAATCAAAAGCATGTCACGGGACATTGCCTTAAACAGTTGCTTGTTCAACGCTTTCCTTTACAACCGGACGGTAGTTTGCCGAAAGGTAATATACGGAACAAGTAAACTGGACGTGTTGCTTTCCAAATACAAGGTTAGCAAGTGGGTGACACAAAACCGCAAGTTTTGAGCTAAAATTTTCAAATCTGAAACCCACCAAACCCACAAAAATATTTTGCAAACACCGGTAAAGGGTTATTCCGGAAAACTTATCTAGGGTAAAAACTAGATTTAATTTTCAAAAGATCAAATGTTTTCATAAAGATCCAATTTCCTTAATGGATCTAAATTTTTATAGTCATGTGGGACTGTAAACCATATCGTTACTACCATTGTTTATACCGCCGTATAGAAATCACTGATGTACAAAGTGTGAAGAATAAAGAAGTGATTCTAGTATTTCAAGACGATATTGCTTGAGGACAAGCAACGCTCAAGTGTGGGAATATTTGATAATGCTAAAAACGAACATATATTTCATAGCATTATTCCTCAAGAAAGACAAGCTTTTAGTTGCAATTGTTCTATTTACAAGTGATATTCGTTTAAATAATAAAAGGTGAAGACAAAAGACAGATTCGACGAATTGAAGACGCAAACGACCAAAAAGCTCAAAAGAACAAAAGACAATCAAAAAGGTTCCAATTATTGATAAGAAACGTCTCAAAATCACAAGAGTACAAGATTCAAAACGCAAAGTACAAGATATTAAATTGTACGCGAGGACGTTCGAAAAACCGGAACCGGGACCAGAGTCAACTCTTAACGCTCGACGCAACGGACTAAAAATTACAAGTTAACTATGTATATAAATATAATATAATATATAATTAATTATATTAATTATATATATATTATATATATATATTATTAAAACCGTCGGCAGCCAGAAACTCCAAGGGTGTGAAATGAAAATACCTCTCCGCGACTCGCGGAGTTTTAAGGCCATTTTGCCGCGAGTCGCGGAGCCCCAAATTTCACTTCTGGCTATAAAGCCAACCGAATTCTGATCGAATTTTACATCTTTTTTTTTCAATCTCTCTCTCAATATATACGTAATATATATTTATATTTATAATTTATATTTTAATTTTAATTATAATTCTAATAATAAGGGTATGTTAGCGAATGTTGTAAGGGTGTAAGTCGAAATTCTGTCCGTGTAACGCTACGCTATTTTTAATCATTGTAAGTTATGTTCAACCTTTTTATATTAATGTCTCGTAGCTAAGTTATTATTATGCTTATTTAAAACGAAGTAATCATGATGTTGGGCTAATTACTAAAATTGGGTAATTGGGCTTTGTACCATAATTGGGGTTTGAACAAAAGAACGACACTTGTGGAAACTAGACTATGGGCTATTAATGGGCTTTATATTTGTTTAACTAAATGAAAGTTTGTTAATGTTAATATAAAGATTTACAATTGGGCGTCCCTATAAATTACCATATACACTCGATCGGACACGATGGGCGGGGTATTTATATGTACGAATAATCGTTCATTTAACCGGACACGGGAATGGATTAATAGCCACTAGAATAATTAAAACAGGGGTGAAATTACATTCAAGGGTAATTGGTGTAATTGTTAACAAAGTAGTAAAACCTTGGTTTACACGCAGTCGATAACCTGGTGTATTCATTAAACAAAGTATTAAAACCTTGTTACAATTCGAATCCCCAATTAGTTGGAATATTTATCTTCGGGTATAATAATAATTTGACAAGGACACTTGCAATTTATATTTATGACTGATGGACTGTTATGGACAAAAACCAGACGGACATATTGAATAATCCAGGACAAAGGACAATTAACCCATGGGCATAAAACTAAAATCAACACGTCAAACATCATGATTACGGAAGTTTAAATAAGCATAATTCTTTTATTTCATATTTAATTTCCTTTATTTTATATTTAATTGCACTTCTAATTATCGCACTTTTATTTATTGTTATTTTATTTAATCGCACTTTTATTTATCGTACTTTTTAATTATCGCAATTTAATTTTATCGCATTTTTATTATTCGCAATTTCATTATCGTTATTTACTTTACGCTTTAATTTAAAGTCTTGTATTTATTTTATATTTTACATTAGGTTTTAACTGCGACTAAAGTTTAAAAATCGACAAACCGGTCATTAAACGGTAAAAACCCCCCTTTATAATAATAATATTACTTATATATATATTTGTATTTTTATAAAAGTAAACTAATATAGCGTTGAGCTTTGTTTAAAGATTTCCCTGTGGAACGAACCGGACTTACTAAAAACTACACTACTGTACGATTAGGTACACTGCCTATAAGTGTTGTAGCAAGGTTTAAGTATATCCATTCTATAAATAAATAAATATCTTGTGTAAAATTGTATCGTATTTAATAGTATTTTCTGCTAAAATTTAATAGTATTTTATACCCCTCTGCTTTGACATCAGTACATACATCTAAAAGCTGTGTATTGTACGAGTACGAATACGGGTGCATACAAGTAGAATTGTTGACGAAACTGAACGAGGATGTAATTGTAAGCATTTTTGTTAAGTAGAAGTATTTTGATAAGTGTATTGAAGTCTTTCAAAAGTGTATAAATACATATTAAAACACTACATGTATATACATTTTAACTGAGTCGTTAAGTCATCGTTAGTCGTTACATGTAAGTGTTGTTTTGAAACCTTTAGGTTAACGATCTTGTTAAATGTTGTTAACTCAATGTTTATAATATCAAATGAGATTTTAAATTATTATATTATCATGATATTATCATGTATGAATATCTCTTAATATGATATATATATACATTAAATGTCTTTACAACGATAATCGTTACATATATGTCTCGTTTAAAAATCATTAAGTTAGTAGTCTTGTTTTTACATATGTAGTTCATTGTTAATATACTTAATGATATGTTTACTTATCATAGTATCATGTTAACTATATATATATATATATATCCATATATACGTCATCATATAGTTTTTACAAGTTTTAACGTTCGTGAATCACCGGTCAACTTGGGTGGTCAATTGTCTATATGAAACATATTTCAATTAATCAAGTCTTAACAAGTTTGATTGCTTAACATGTTGGAAACATTTAATCATGTAAATATCAATCTCAATTAATATATATAAACATGGAAAAGTTCGGGTCACTACAGTACCTACCCGTTAAATAAATTTCGTCCCGAAATTTTAAGCTGTTGAAGGTGTTGACGAATCTTCTGGAAATAGATGCGGGTATTTCTTCTTCATCTGATCTTCACGCTCCCAGGTGAACTCAGGTCCTCTACGAGCATTCCATCGAACCTTAACAATTGGTATCTTGTTTTGCTTAAGTCTTTTAACCTCACGATCCATTATTTCGACGGGTTCTTCGATGAATTGAAGTTTTTCGTTGATTTGGATTTCATCTAACCGAATAGTGAGATCTTATTTAGCAAAACATTTCTTCAAATTCGAGACGTGGAAAGTGTTATGTACAGCCGCGAGTTGTTAAGGTAACTCAAGTCGGTAAGCTACTGGTCCGACACGATCAATAATCTTGAATGGTCCATTATACCTTGGATTTAATTTCCCTCATTTACCAAATCGAACAACGCCTTTCCAAGGTGCAACTTTAACCATGACCATCTCTCCAATTTCAAATTCTATATCTTTTCTTTTAATGTCAGCGTAGCTCTTTTGTCGACTTTGGGCGGTTTTCAACCGTTGTTGAATTTGGATGATCTTCTCGGTAGTTTCTTGTATAATCTCCGGACCCGTAATCTGTCTATCCCCCACTTCACTCCAACAAATCGGAGACCTGCACTTTCTACCATAAAGTGCTTCAAATGGCGCCATCTCAATGCTTGAATGGTAGCTGTTGTTGTAGGAAAATTCTGCTAATGGTAGATGTCGATCCCAACTGTTTCCGAAATCAATAACACATGCTCGTAGCATGTCTTCAAGCGTTTGTATCGTACTTTCGCTCTGCCCATCAGTTTGTGGATGATAGGAAGTACTCATGTCTAGACGAGTTCCTAATGCTTGCTGTAATGTCTGCCAGAATCTTGAAATAAATCTGCCATCCCTATCAGAGATAATAGAGATTGGTATTCCATGTCTGGAGACGACTTCCTTCAAATACAGTCGTGCTAACTTCTCCATCTTGTCATCTTCTCTTATTGGCAGGAAGTGTGCTGATTTGGTGAGACGATCAAGTATTACCCAAATAGTATCAAAACCACTTGCAGTCCTTGGCAATTTAGTGATGAAATCCATAGTAATGTTTTCCCATTTCCATTCCAAAATTTCGGGTTGTTGAAGTAGACCTTATGGTTTCTGATGCTCAGCTTTGAATTTAGAATACGTCAAACATTCTCCTACGTATTTAGCAACATCGGCTTTCATACCCGGCCACCAAAAATGTTTCTTGAGATCCTTGTACATCTTCCCCGTTCCAGGATGTATTGAGTATCTGGTTTTATGAGCTTCTCTAAGTACCATTTCTCTCATATCTCCAAATTTTGGTACCCAAATCCTTTCAGCCCTATACCGGGTTCCGTCTTCCCGAATATTAAGATGCTTCTCCGATCCTTTGGGTATTTCATCCTTTAAATTTCCCTTTTTTAAAACTCCTTGTTGCGCCTCCTTTATTTGAGTAGTAAGGTTATTATGAATCATTATATTCATAGATTTTACTCGAATGGGTTCTCTGTCCTTCCTGCTCAAGGCATCGGCTACCACATTTGCCTTTCCCAGGTGGTAACGAATCTCAAAGTCGTAATCATTCAATAATTCAATCCACCTACGCTTCCTCATATTCAGTTGTTTCTGATTAAATATGTGTTGAAGACTTTTGTGGTCGGTATATATAATACTTTTGACCCCATATAAGTAGTGCCTCCAAGTCTTTAATGCAAAAACAACCGCGCCTAATTCCAAATCATGCGTCGTATAATTTTGTTCGTGAATCTTCAATTGTCTAGACGCATAAGCAATCACCTTCGTTCGTTGCATTAATACACAACCGAGACCTTGCTTTGATGCGTCACAATAAATCACAAAATCATCATTCCCTTCAGACAATGACAATATAGGTGCCGTAGTTAGCTTTTTCTTCAACAACTGAAACGTTTTCTCTTGTTCATCATTCCATTCAAATTTCTTCCCTTTATGCGTTAATGCAGTCAAGGGTTTTGCTATTCTGAAAAAGTCTTGGATGAACCTTCTGTAGTAACCAGCTAGTCCTAAAAACTGGCGTATGTGTTTCGGAGTTTTCGGGGTTTCCCACTTTTCAACAGTTTCTATCATTGCCGGATCCACCTTAATACCTTCTTTGTTCACTATGTGACCGAGGAATTGAACTTCTTCCAACCAAAATGCACACTTTGAAAACTTAGCGTACAATTCTTCCTTCCTCAATACTTCTAACACCTTTCTCAAATGTTCACCATGTTCTTGGTCATTCTTTGAGTAAATAAGTATGTCATCAATGAAAACAATGACAAACTTGTCAAGGTATGGTCCACACACTCAGTTCATAAGGTCCATGAAAACAGCTGGTGCATTAGCTAAACCAAAAGGCATGACCATAAACTCGTAATGACCGTAACGTGTTCTGAAAGTAGTCTTTGGAATATCATCTTCTTTCACCCGCATTTGATGATACCCGGAATGTAAGTCAATCTTTGAATAAACAAACGAGCCTTGTAGTTGATCAAATAAGCCGTCGATTCTCGGTAGTGGGTAGCGGTTCTTGATGGTAAGTTTGTTCAACTCTCGGAAGTCGATACACAACCTGAATGTACCATCTTTCTTCTTGACAAACAAAACAGGAGCTCCCCACGGTGATGTGCTTGGTCGAATGAAACCACGCTCTAAAAGTTCTTGTAATTGGCTTTGCAGTTCTTTCATCTCGCTGGGTGCGAGTCTGTAAGGAGCACAAGCTATTGGTGCAGCTCCTGTTACAAGATCTATTTGAAATTCAACGGATCGATGTGGGGGTAATCCCGGTAATTCTTTCGGAAATGCATCGGGAAATTCTTTTGCAATGGGAACATCATTGATGCTCTTTTCTTCAGTTTGTACTTTCTCGACGTGTGCTAGAATAGCATAGCAACCTTTTCTTATTAGTTTTTGTGCCTTCAAATTACTAATAAGATGTAGCTTCGTGTTGCCCTTTTCTCCGTACACCATTAAGGGTTTTCCTTTTTCTCGTATAATACGAATTACATTTTTGTAAAAAACGATCTCTGCTTTCACTTCTTTCAACCAGTCCATACCGATTATCAAATCAAAACTCCCTAACTCTACTGGTATCAAATCAATCTTAAATGTTTCGCTAACCAGTTTAATTTCTCGATTACGACATATATTATCTGCTGAAATTAATTTACCATTTGCTAATTCGAGTAAAAATTTACTATCCAAAGGCGTCAATGGACAACTTAATTTAGAACAAAAATCTCTACTCATATAGCTTCTATCCGCACCCGAATCAAATAAAACGTAAGCAGATTTATTGTCAATAAGAAACGTACCCATAACAAGCTCCGGGTCTTCCTGTGCCTCTGCCGCATTAATATTAAAAACTCTTCTGCGGCCTTGTCCATTCGTGTTCTCCTGGTTCGGGCAATTTCTAATAATGTGGCCCGGTTTTCCACATTTATAACAAACTACATTGGCATAACTTGTTCCGACACTACTTGCTCCGCCATTACTCATTCCGACACCATTTGTTCCTTTCGTTCTATTAACCCCTGGTTCGTAGACCTCACACTTCACCGCGCTATGACCATTTCTTTTACACTTGTTGCAAAATTTGGTGCAGAACCCCGAGTGATACTTTTCACACCTTTGGCATAGCTGCTTCTGATTGTTGTTGTTATTGCGGTTATTATTGTTGTTGGTATGATTATTGTAGTTGCTGTTGTTGTTGTTGTTGTTGTTGTTGGGCCGTTTGTTGTAGTTGCGATTGATGTTGCGATTGTTGGGATAATTGTTGCGATTATTTTTGTAATTGCTGTTGTTGTTGTATTGGTGATTCTTATCACCGTTTTCCTCCCACTTTCTTTTGACTTGCTTCACATTGGCCTATTCAGCAGTCTGTTCTTTAATTCTTTCTTCAATCTAGTTCACTAGTTTGTGAGCCATTCTACATTCCTATTGTATGGAGGCGGGCTCGTGTGAACTTATATCTTCTTGGATTCTTTCTGGTAATCCTTTCACAAACCCGTCGATCTTCTCTTCCTCATCTTCGAATGCTCCCGGACACAATAGGCACAATTCTGTGAATCGTCTTTCGTACGTGGTAATATCAAATCCTTGGGTTCGTAACCCTCTAAGTTCTGTCTTGTGCTTATTGATCTCGGTTCTGGGACGTTACTTCTCGTTCATCAAGTGCTTGAATGCTGACTACGGTAGTGCGTACGCATCGTCTTGTCCCACTTGCTCTAGATAGGTATTCCACCATGTTAACGCAGAACCTGTGAAGGTATGCGTAGCGTACTTCACTTTGTCCTCTTCAGTACACTTACTTATGGCAAACACCGATTCAACCTTCTCGGTCCACCGTTTCAATCTGATTGGTCCTTCGGTTCCATCAAATTCCAAAGGTTTGCAGGCAGTGAATTCTTTGTAGGTGCATACTACACGATTTCCTGTACTGCTAGATCCAAGGTTATTGTTGGTATGTAGCGCAGCCTGTACTGCGGCTATGTTTGAAGCTAGAAAAGTACGGAATTCCTTTTCATTCATATTCACGGTGTGTCGAGTAGTCGGTGCCATTTCGTTCAAAATAGTCAAATGGAACAAGTTAATCATACAGAATATTAAGAGTAGTTAATAGTATTTCGTAGCATAATATGAACTCATTTATAAAAGCTTTTTCTTCATATTAGCGTTTTATAAGTTTAAATTCGGGTAGTACCTACCCGTTAAGTTCATACTTAGTAGCTAATATACAATTCAACTACTACAATTCTATATGAAAAACTGATTATAATAATATTTCGTGTTCAAACTTTTACACAATATTTTACAAACTTACAATACCGCTTATTTTACATATAGCATGAAATATAGCACACAATAAATTTGATACAAGATGGTTGTGGAGATAATTCTAGCTAGTACACAAGTCGTTCAGCAAAGGCAATAAAGACACGTAATTCATACGTCCAGAAACAAGTCATGCATTCTGGTTTTACTAGGATTACTTCCCATCCTTGGTCTTGTGGAACATAACCGTTATGGCCGTTGATAAGACAGTGTGTTGTAACGTCGTCAAAGGGACGAGGGTTACGTAATGTCCAACAGTCCCGTAACAATCTAAAAACCTCATTTCTTACCCCAATTACTGACTTCGTCACTTGTGGAAACGTTTTGTTTAATAGTTGTAGCCCGATGTTCTTGTTCTCACTTTGGTGAGAAGCGAACATTACTAATCCGTAAGCATAACATGCTTCTTTATGTTGCATGTTAGCCGCTTTTTCTAAATCACGAAGTCCAATATTCAGATATATTGAGTCAAAATAATTTCTTAACCCATTGCGTAAAATAGCATTTGGGTTCCCCGCAATATATGCGTCAAAGTAAACACATCGTAACTTATGGATTTCCCAATGTGATATCCCCCATCTTTCGAACGAAAGCCTTTTATAAACCAAGGCATTTTTGGAACGTTCTTCGAATGTCTTACAAACTGATCTCGCCTTAAATAGTTGTGCCGAAGAATTCTGACCGACTCTAGACAAGATTTCATCAATCATGTCTCCGGGTAGGTCTCTTAAAATATTGGGTTGTCTATCCATTTTGTGTTTTTATACTGTAAAATAGACAAGAGTTAGATTCATAAAAAAAATACTTATTAATACAAGCAATTTTTACATATATCATAAAGCATAAGCACACTATATTACATATATTACACCACACGAATACAACTATCTTATTCTGACTCGCTTGTTTCTTCTTCTTCGGTTTTGGTTCATTTTGCCAAGTTTCTAGGGATATATGATGTTCCCCTAATACGAGCCGTTGTTTTCCACATTGGTTTAGAAAAACCTGGTGGTTTAGAGGTTCCCGGGTCATTGTTACAACTTAAGGACTTCGGGGGTTGATGATACATATAAAGTTCATCGGGGTTGGAATTAGATTTCTCTATTTTTATGCCCTTTCCCTTATTATTTTCTTTTGCCTTTTTAAATTCAGTTGGAGTAATTTCTATAACATCATCAGAATTCTCGTCGGAATCCGATTCATCGGAGAATTGGTAATCCTCCCAATATTTTGCTTCCTTAGCGGAAACACCATTGACCATAATTAACCTTGGTCGGTTGGTTGAGGATTTTCTTTTACTTAACCGTTTTATTATTTCCCCCACCGGTTCTATTTCTTCATCCGGTTCCGATTCTTCTTCCGGTTCCGACTCTTCTTCCGGTTCCTCTTCGGGAACTTGTGAATCAGTCCACGAATCATTCTAATTTACATTTGACTCTTCATTATTATTAGGTGAGTCAATAGGACTTGTTCTAGAGGTAGACATCTATCACATAATATCAAACACGTTAAGAGATTAATATATCACATAATATTCACATGTTAAAAATATATAGTTTCCAACAAAATTTGTTAAGCAATCACTTTTCAAGTAAACACGGTAGAAGTCCAGACTCATTAATGCATCCTAACAAAGTCGATAAGACACACTAATGCAAAATTCTGGTTCTCTAAGACCAACGCTCGGATACCAACTGAAATGTCCCGTTCTTATTGATTAAAAACGTTCCATATTAATTGATTTCGTTGCGAGGTTTTGACCTCTATATGAGACGTTTTTCAAAGACTGCATTCATTTTTAAAACAAACCATAACCTTTATTTCATAGATAAAGGTTTTAAAAAGCTTTACGTAGATTATCAAATAATGATAATCTAAAATATCATGTTTACACACGACCATTACATAATGGTTTACAATACAAATATGTTACAACAAAATAAGTTTCTTGAATGCAGTTTTTACACAATATCATACAAGCATGGACTCCAAATCTCGTCCTTATTTAAGTATGCGACAGCGGAAGCTCTTAATAATCACCTGAGAATAAACATGCTTAAAACGTCAACAAAAATGTTGGTGAGTTATAGGTTTAACCTATATATATCAAATCATAATAATAGACCACAAGATTTCATATTTCAATACACATCCCATACATAGAGATAAAAATCATTCATATGGTGAACACCTGGTAACCGACATTAACAAGATGCATATATAAGAATATCCCCATCATTTCGGGACACCCTTCGGATATGATATAAATTTCGAAGTACTAAAGCATCCGGTACTTTGAATGGGGTTTGTTAGGCCCAATAGATCTATCTTTAGGATTCGCGTCAATTAGGGTGTCTGTTCCCTAATTCTTAGATTACCAGACTTAATAAAAAGGGGCATATTCGATTTCGATAATTCAACCATAGAATGTAGTTTCACGTACTTGTGTCTATTTTGTAAATCATTTATAAAACCTGCATGTATTCTCATCCCAAAAATATTAGATTTTAAAAGTGGGACTATAACTCACTTTCACAGATTATTACTTTGTCGGGAAGTAAGACTTGGCCACTGGTTGATTCACGAACCTATAACAATATATACATATATATCAAAGTATGTTCAAAATATATTTACAACACTTTTAATATATTTTGATGTTTTAAGTTTATTAAGTCGGCTGTCCTCGTTAGTAACCTACAACTAGTTGTCCACGGTTAGATGTACAGAAATAAATTGATAAATATTATCTTAAATCAATCCACGACCCAGTGTATACGTATCTCAGTATTGATCACAACTCAAACTATATATATTTTGGAATCAACCTCAACCCTGTATAGCTAACTCCAACATTCACATATAGAGTGTCTATGGTTGTTCCGAAATATATATAGATGTGTCGACATGATAGGTCGAAACATTGTATACGTGTCTATGGTATCTCAAGATTATAGAATATACAATACAAGTTGATTAAGTTATGGTTGGAATAGATTTGTTACCAATTTTCACGTAGCTAAAATGAGAAAAATTATCCAATCTTGTTTTACCCATAACTTCTTCATTTTAAATCCGTTTTGAGTGAATCAAATTGCTATGGTTTCATATTGAACTCTATTTTATGAATCTAAAAAGAAAAAGTATAGGTTTATGGTCGGAAAAATAAGTTACAAGTCATTTTTTTAAAGGTAGTCATTTCAGTCGAAAGAACGACGTCTAGATGACCATTTTAGAAAACATACTTCCACTTTGAGTTTAACCATAATTTTTGGATATAGTTTCATGTTCATAATAAAAATCATTTTCTCAGAATAACAACTTTTAAATCAAAGTTTATCATAGTTTTTAATTAACTAACCCAAAACAGCCCGCGGTGTTACTACGACGGCGTAAATCCGGTTTTACGGTATTTTTCGTGTTTCCAGGTTTCAAATCATTAAGTTAGCATATCATATAGATATAGAACATGTGTTTAGTTGATTTTAAAAGTCAAGTTAGAAGGATTAACTTTTGTTTGAGAACAAGTTTAGAATTAACTAAACTATGTTCTAGTGATTACAAGTTTAAACCTTCGAATAAGATAGCTTTATATGTATGAATCAAATGATGTTATGAACATAATTACTACCTTAAGTTCCTTGAATAAACCTACTGGAAAAGAGAAAAATGGATCTAGCTTCAACAGATCCTTGGATGGCTCGAAGTTCTTGAAGCAGAATCATGACACGAAAATAAGTTCAAGTAAGATCATCACTTGAAATAAGATTGTTATAGTTATAGAAATTGAACCAAAGTTTGAATATGATTATTACCTTGTATTAGAATGATAACCTACTGTAAGGAACAAAGATTTCTTGAGGTTGGATGATCAGCTTACAAGATTGGAAGTGAGCTAGCAAACTTGAAAGTATTCTTGATTTTATGTAACTAGAACTTGTAGAATATATGAAGAACACTTAGAACTTGAAGATAGAACTTGAGAGAGATTAATTAGATGAAGAAAATTGAAGAATGAAAGTGTTTGTAGGTGTTTTTGGTCGTTGGTGTATGGATTAGATATAAAGGATATGTAATTTTGTTTTCATGTAAATAAGTCATGAATGATTACTCATATTTTTGTAATTTTATGAGATATTTCATGCTAGTTGCCAAATGATGGTTCCCACATGTATTAGGTGACTCACATGGGCTGCTAAGAGCTGATCATTGGAGTGTATATACCAATAGTACATACATCTAAAAGCTGTGTATTGTACGAGTACGAATACGGTTGCATACGAGTAGAATTGTTGATGAAACTGAACCAGGATGTAATTGTAAGCATTTTTGTTAAGTAGAAGTATTTTTATAAGTGTATTGAAGTCTTTCAAAAGTGTATAAATACATATTAAAACACTACATGTATATACATTTTAACTGAGTCGTTAAGTCATCGTTAGTCGTTACATGTAAGTGTTGTTTTGAAACCTTTAGGTTAACGATCTTGTTAAATGTTGTTAACCCAATGTTTATAATATCAAATGAGATTTTAAATTATTATATTATCATGATATTATCATGTATGAATATCTCTTAATATGATATATATATACATTAAATGTCTTTACAATGATAATCGTTACATATATGTCTCGTTTAAAAATCATTAAGTTAGTAGTCTTGTTTTTACATATGTAGTTCATTGTTAATATACTTAATGATATGTTTACTTATCATAGTATCATGTTAACTATATATATATCCATATATATGTCATCATATAGTTTTTACAAGTTTTAACGTTCGTGAATCACCGGTCAACTTGGGTGGTTAATTGTCTATATGAAACATATTTCAATTAATCAAGTCTTAACAAGTTTGATTGCTTAACATGTTGGAAACATTTAATCATGTAAATATCAATCTCAATTAATATATATAAACATGGAAAAGTTCGGGTCACTATAACAGCCTGCACTGCGGCTATGTTCGCAGCAAGAAAAGCAAGGAAGTCTTCCTCGCTCATGTTTAAGTTCTGACGAGTCGTCGGTGCCATTTCCTTCAAAAATAGCTAAAAGAATTGAGTTAATCATATAGAATATTAAGAGTAGTCAATAGTATTTCGTAGCATAATATGAACTTGTTTATAAAACCTTTTTCTTCATATTAGCATTTTATAAGTTTTAATTCGGGTAGTACCTACCCGTTAAGTTCATACTTAGTAGCTAACATACAATTCAACTACTACAATTCTATATGAAAAACTGATTACAATAAATTTCACGTTTAAACTTTTATACAATAATTTACAAACGTACAATACCGCTATTTTACATATAGCATGAAATATAGCACACAATAACTTTGATACAAGGCAATTGTGAAGACAATTCTAGTTTAATGCAAGTCGTTTCGCGAAGGCAATAAAGATACGTAATTCATAGGTCCAGAAGCAAGTCATGCATTCGGGTTTTACTAACACTATTTTCCATCCTTGGTCTTGTGGAAAATAACCGTTATGGCCGTTGGCCAGGCAGCATGTTGTAATGTCATCAAAAGGACGAGGGTTACGTAATGCCCAACAGCCCCATAACAATCTAAAAACCTTATTTCTCACTTCAACTACTGAATCCGTCACTTGTGGGAATGTTTTATTTAGAAGTTACAACCCGATGTTCTTTTTCTCAATTTGGTGAGAAGCGGACATCACTAACCCGTAAACATAACATGCTTCTTTATGTTGCATATTTGAAGCTCTTTCTAAAGAACGAAGTCCTATGTTGGAATATGTGGAGTCAAAATAGGCTCTCAACCTGTAGCGGAAAGTTGCAGTAGGATTTCCCGCATTTAATGCCTTAAAGAAAACACGGCGTAACTTAGGTTCTCCCCAATGTGATATACACCATCTATTCGTGGAAAGCCTTTTATAAACCAAGGCATGCCTAGAACGTCTTTCAAATGTCCTACAAACTAATTTCGCCATAAATAATTGTGCCAATGAATTCTGACCGACTTTAGACAAGATTTCATCAATCATATCCCCTGGTAAGTCTTCTAAACTATTTGGTTGTCTATCCTTAATGTCCATTGTGTGTTTTTATACTATAAAATAGACGAGGATTAGATTCATAAAAGATAATTAACACACAATACAAGCAATTTTTACATATAACACAAAAGTACAAGCACACTTCAATAAATATATTAAACAGCATGGTTATTACTCTTCATTCCAACTCACTTGTTTCTTCTTCTTCAGACTAATTTCATTTTGCTAATTTTCTAAGGATAGATGGTGCTCCTCTAATATGAGCCGTCCTTTTCACAAATGGTCTAGAAAAACCTGGTGGCTTAGATGTTCCCGGGTTATAGTGAAAGTTTAAGAAATACGGGTGTTTACGATATATCCCATCGGGATATTTCATATTAACATAGAGTTCGTCTGTTTTGGACTCGAGTTTTTATATTTTGATAGCTTTTCCTTTATTATTTTCTTTTGCCTTATTAAATTGAGCCGGGGTAATTTCTATAACATCATCGGAATCCTCGTCGGGATCCGATTCATCGGAAAATTGGCGAAAACACCATTGACCATTTTTAACTTTGGTCCATTGGTTGAGGATTTTCTTTTATTTAACCGTTTTTCTGTAGTTATTAATATTTCTTCCTCCGGAACCTCTTCTTCTTCCGATTCCTCCTCTTCTGGTTCCTCCTCTTTGGGTTCCTCTTCTTCCGGTTCCTCTTCTTCCGGTTCCTCTTCAGGAATTTGTGAATCTTCCCAAAATACATTCGGCTCTTCATTATTATTAGGTGAGTCGACAGGATTTGTACTAGAGGTAGATATCTATCACACAATATCAAACACGTTAAGAGATTAATATATCACATAATATTTACATGTAAAATATGTAATTTCCAACAAAAGTGTTAAGCAATCGTTTTTCAAGTAAACACGGTCGAAGTCCAGACTCACTAATGCATCCTGACAAACTCGGTTAGACACACTAATGCAATTTTCTGGTTCTCTAAGACCAACGCTCGGATACCAACTGAAATGTCCCGTTCATATCGATTATAAACGTTTCATATTAATTGATTTCGTTGCGAGGTTTGACCTCTATATGAGACATTTTTTAAAGACTGCATTCGTTTATTTAAAACAAACCATAACCTTTATAAAGGTTCAAAAACCATAACGTAGATTATCAAGTAATGATAATCTAAAAGATAATGTTTTACACACGAATATTACATATTGGTTTACAACAATATTACACATCAATTTGAATCTTCGAATGCAGTTTTTAAACAATATATTACAAGCAAGCTGACTCCAATTCTTGTCCTTAAATTAGCATGCAACAGCGGAAGCTCTTAATAATCACCTGAGAATAAACATGCTTAAAAGTCAACAAAAATGTTGGTGAGTTATAGGTTTGACCTATATATTTATCAAATCGTAATAATAGACCACAAGATTTCCATTTCCATTTTTCAATAACATGCGAACTGCATAAAAACCATTCATATGTTGAATACCTGGTAACCGACATTAACAAAATGCATATAGAATATCCCCAAAACAGAAATCCATCTGTATTAATAACTCGAAGTACTAAAGCATACCATTTTCCAGTATGGGGGGAGTTAGTGTCCGTAGATCTACCTTTAGGATTCGCGTCAATTAGGGTGTCTGTTCCCTAATTCTTAGGTTACCAAGCTAAAAGGGTGATATTCGGTATTCATAATCCAACATAGAATGTAATTTCAAGTACTTGTGTCTATTTTGTAAAACATTTACAAAACTGCATGTATTCTCATCCCAAAATATTAGATAGTAAAAATGGGACTATAATTACTGCATGTTAAAATACTATTACAACGATAATCGTTACATATATATATTGTTTCGAAATCTTTAAGTCAGTATTCTCATCTTACTTGTGTAGTTCATTGTTAATACACTTAATGATATAATTAATTATCATTTTATCATGTTAAATGTAGTGACCCAAACTTTTCCATGTTTATATATATTAAATGAAATTGTTATTTACATGATTAAGTGTTTCCAACATGTTAAGCAATCAAACTTGTTAAGACTTGATTAATTGAAATAGGTTTCATATAGACAATTGACCACCCAAGTTGGCCGGTGATTCACGAACGTTAAAACTTGTAAAAACTATATGATTACATATATATGATTATATATATAGTTAACATGATATTATGATAAGTAAGTATCTCATTAGGTATTTTAACAATGAGTTATATACATAAAATTGAGTTTATTGAATTAAGAAACTCGAAACGATATATATAACGATTATCGTTATAACAACGTCTTACTAAATACATATGAATCATATTAAGATATTGATACACTATGTTTAATCATGATAAATGATAAGTAAACATGTCATTAAGTGTATTAACAATGAACTACATATGTAAAAACAAGACTACTAACTTAATGATTTCGAAACGACACATATATGTAACGATTATCGTTGTAACAACATTTAACTGTATATATATCATACTAAAATATATTAATATATCATAATATCATGATAATTTAATAATTTAACATCTCATTAGATATAATAAACATTGGGTTAACAACATTTAACATGATCGTTAACTTAAAGGCTTCAAATCAACATTTACATGTAATGACTAACGATGACTTAACGACTCAGTTAAAATGTATATACATGTAGTGTTTTAATATTTATTCATATACTTTTGAAAGACTTCAAGACACTTATCAAAATACTTCTACTTAACAAAAATTCTTACAATTACATCCTCGTTCAGTTTCACCAACAATTCTACTCGTATGCACCCGTATTCGTACTCGTACAATACACAGCTTTTAGATGTATGTACTATTGGTATATACACTCTAATGATCAGCTTTTAATAGTCCATGTGAGTCACCTAACACATGTGGGAACCATCATTTGGCAACTAGCATGAAATATCTCATAAAATTACAAAAATATTAGTAATCATTCATGACTTATTTACATGTAAACAAAATTACACATCCTTTATATCTAATCCATATACCAACGACCAAAAACACCTATAAACACTTTCATTCTTCAATTTTATTCATCTAATTGATCTCTCTCAAGTTCTATCTTCAAGTTGTAAGTGTTCTTCATAAATTCTATAAGTTCTAGTTTCATAAAATCAAGAATACTTCCAAGTTTGCTAGCTTACTTCCAATCTTGCAAAATGATCATCCAACCTCAAGAAATCTTTCTTATTTACAGTAAGATATCTTTCTAATACAAGGTAATACTCATATTCAAACTTTGATTCAATTTCTATAACTATAACAATCTTATTTCGAGTGGAAATCTTACTTGAACTTGTTTTGGTGTCATGATTCTGCTTCAAGAACTTTCAAGCCATCCAAGGATCCTTTGAAGCTAGATCTATTTTTATCATTTCCAGTAGGTTTATCCACAAAACCTGAGGTAGTAATGATGTTCATAACATCATTCGATTCATACATATAAAACTACCTTATTCGAAGGTTTAAACTTGAAATTACTAGAACATAGTTTAGTTAATTCTAAACATGTTCGCAAACAAAAGTTAATCCTTCTAACTTGACTTTTAAAATCATCTAAACACATGTTCTATATCTATATGATATGCTAACTTAATGATTTAAAACCTGGAAACACGAAAAACACCGTAAAACCGGACATACGCTTTCGTAGTAACACCGCGGGCTGTTTTGGGTTTGATAATTAAAAACTATGATAAAATTTGATTTAAAAGTTGTTCTTCTGAGAAAATGATTTTTCTTACGAACATGTAACTATATCCAAAAATCATGGTTAAACTCAAAGTGGAAGTATGTTTTTCAAAATGGTCATCAAGACGTCGTTCTTTCGACTGAAATGACTACCTCTTACAAAAACGGCTTGTAACTTATATTTCTGACTATAAACCTATACTTTTTCTATTTAGATTCATAAAATAGAGTTCAATATGAAAGCATAGCAATTTGATTCACTCAAAACGGATTTAAAACGAAGAAGTTATGGGTAAAACAAGATTGGATATTTTTGATTGTTGTAGCTACGGGAAATATTGTAACAATTCTATACAAATCATATCCTAGCTAACTTATATTGTATTATACATGTATTCTAATATATTATGTAATCTTGGGATACCATAGAAAGGTATGCAAATGTTTTGACATATCATATCGACCCATCTATATATATTATTTGGAACAACGATAGACACTCTATATGCAGTAATGTTGGAGTTAGCTATACAGGGTTGAGGTTGATTCCAAAAATATATATACTTTGTGTTGTGATCTAGCCTGAGATGTGTATACAATGGGTCGTGGATTGATTCAAGATAATATATATCAATTTATTTCTGTACATTTAACTATGGACAACTAGTTGTAGGTTACTAACGAGGACAGCTGACTTAATAAACTTAAAACATCAAAATGTATTAAAAGTGTTGTAAATATATTTTGAACATACTTTGATATATGTTTACATATTTGTTATAGGTTCTTGAATCGACCAGTGGCCAAGTCTTACTTCCCGATGAAGTAAAAATCTGTGAAAGTGAGTTATAGTCCCACTTTTAAAATCTAATATTTTGGGATGAGAATACATGCAGTTTTATAAATGTTTTACGAAATAGACACAAGTAAATGAAACTACATTATATGGGTGAATGATCAAAGCCGAATATGCCCATTTTGCTTGGTAACCTAAGAATTAGTAAACCGATCTACTAATTGACGAGAATCCTAAAGATTGATCTATTGGGCCTAACGAACCCCATCCAAAGTACCGGATGCTTTAGTACTTCGAATTCATTTTTATCATGTCCGAAGGATTTCCCGGAATGATATGGGATATTTTTTTATGCATCTTGTTAATGTCGGTTACCAGGTGTTCACCATATGAATGATTTTTATCTCTATGTATTGGATGTATATTGAAATATGAAATCTTGTGGTCTATTATTATGATTTGATAATATATAGGTTAAACCTATAACTCACCAACATTTTTGTTGACATTTTAAGCAAGTTTATTCTCATGTAATTATTAAGAACTTCCGCTGTTGCATACTAAAATAAGGACAAGATTTGGTGAAAGGACCCGTCCTAATCCATCTGGACGAATACATTACATTTGGTTACATCGCAAGGCACTTGAACTCTATATGATACATTTTACAAGCATTGCATTCGTTTTTAAAAGACAAACTTTCTTTACATCAAAAATTGACGACATGCATACCATTTCATAATATATACAGTTATAATTGACTTATTAATAATCTTGATGAACTCAACGACTCGAATGCAACGTCTTTTGAAATATGTCATGAATGACTCCAAGTAATATCTCTAATACGAGCAAATGCACAGCGGAAGAGTTCTTTAATACCTGAGAATAAACATGCTTTAAAGTGTCAACCAAAAGATTTGTGAGTTCATTAGATTAACATAAATAATTATTTCTATCATTTTAATAGACCACAAGATTTGCATTTCTCATAAATATACGTCCCATGCATAGAGACAAAAATAATCATTCATATGGATTGAACACCTGGTAACCGACATTAACAAGATGCACATAAGAATATCTCCTATCATTTCGGAAAATCCTTCGGACATGATAAAACAACATCGAAGTACTAAAGCATCCGGTACTTTGGATGGGGTTCGTTAGGCCCAATAGATCTATCTTTAGGATTCGCGTTAATTAGTAGATCGGTTTACTAATTCTTAGGTTACCAAGCAAAAAGGGGCATATTCGGCTTCGATCATTCAACCATATAATGTAATTTCGATTACTTGTGTCTATTTCGTAAAACATTTATAAATGCGCATGTATTCTCAGTCCTAAAAATATATATATTGCAAAAGCATTTAAAAAGGAAGCAAATGAAACTCACAAATATAAATATTGTAAAACAGTTATTAAAACATTGCATGTATTCTCACTCCAAAAATGCAATGAGTAAAAGAGAGCAAATAAAACTCACCATACTGTATTTTGTAGTAAATATACATATGACTAAATTGAACAATGCAGGGTTGGCCTCCGATTCACGAACCTATATCATTTGTATATTTATTAATACACATAATCGAAATCAAACAAATTTATTTATTATATCTTAATTTATATATTATATATTTAATTTGTGTATATATTCAAAATGATTTAATATTTATATAGTTATATTAATATATCCATATTTATTTATATTCATTATTGTTTAGTGTTATATTTAAAATCAATAGCCTGTTATACGTACGTATTTAAATAAATAATCTTAGTAAGCTTGATTTATATAGTTATATGAAATATTTAATATAATTATAGTATATGTAATAAGTATCTTTTATGTACAAAATATGTTTATGTTTAAAAAGGTAGTTTTTGATAATAAAAATGATGTACTAATAATTATAATAATAATTTTATTAATAATAATACTAATAGTTAGTAATTAAATTATAATTTTATCCATAGTTTTTAAATCCATACATTTATATATATATTGTTATAATCTAAATGATAATACTAATAATAATAATGACCTTGTTAAGAATGATATTTATGTTGATAATAATAATAATACTAATAATGATAAGTTTACTACTAATAATATTATTAATACTTATAATGATAATAATAATAATGATTATAATACTTATACATATAATATTAATATTAATAATTTTTAACACTAATAATAACAATAATAATATTAACAATAATAATAATAGTAATAATAATCATAATAATAATAATAAAAATAAAAGATAAACTACTTTAAAAAAAATGGGAAACTGTCGCATGCAAGGCTCGAACCCGAATCCTATTGTAAACCCGTAACATACTTAACCAATGCACCATATCAGTTTTTTTGAATTATATTTCTTCTGTACAATATTTAACCCGTTTTGAATATCGCTCATCTTCTTCATTTTAATGTTACCAGAGGCAAATCATTAAGCGAAATTGTAATTTACTTAAATTAAACTAAGTCTTGGAATTGGATTAGGATTATATGTAGTGGATACAACTTAGATTAACAGATAGAAAAAGAAACGAATAAAAAAATATATATATGCCTGTAACAGTCTTCGTGAATGAACACAACGACTCAAACGCTGATTTTGAAATTAAGATCTTTTTAGACTACGACTTCTACATGAAATAAGTCCCAAATCATCTTAAGAAACTTTCTGAAACACCAATTGATCCAGAAATTCCAAAACAAATTCGAATTTTACCCAAAATCACTTCGTTTGACTTTTACCTTGAAACTTTGACTTGCAAAATTCTATGTCGATAGAAAGAATTGGTACTTTAAATTTTGCAGAAAGTTTGTGTAATGGATTCCTAATAAAACTACATTAATAGATTTTGATATTGAATTCGAAATCAAGCTATGGCAATTTGATTTGAGGAGCAGAGCAGGCGACGGGTGTTTCTTCAATTTTTGGGTTTAAATTAGAAAATTTAGACTCTGTATAAGTTATTTGCAGCTGTTAAAGGTTAATGTGGCCTTCTTGATATCACTTAGCACTGTATTGTATCAATTATTAATCCAAGTCGATCGACAGCAAATATTTTCTCAAGGACAGAAATCTAATTAAAAAAATAAAAGTGAAACTGATTTTTTTTTTGTATTCAGAGATTGAGATTCGATTTGTGTCATCCTTTGAAATGTAAAACATATAAACAATCATATTGAAAATGACGGTAACCAGTAATACGTAATTTCTAGTGTTTATATTTATTTATTTTAGTTATTTATATATCCAAATCTGTTTAAGCATTTATAGATATATATACGGTTGTATTTTGTATATATATACATATTTATATAAACCTGTATGTATAAATCTGTTTATTTGTAAATAATTCATAATCTGGTAATTACAAGTATAATTATGTTAATATTATTAATTATAGAATTATTAGTAAAAAGTCTAGTAATAATAGATAATAAATAATATTAATATTAACAATAATGCAGATTTTAATAAATTTAATTACCAATAATGATATTAATAATCTTATTAATGATACAAATAATAATAATAGTTATAATAATATTAATATTATTATTGATAACATTAATAATAATAATACAACTTAGATCTCATATATATTTTATTTTAGAAGTAATAATACCAATCTTAATATCAGTACTAACAATAATAATCATGTTTATGTATCATATATATATATATATATATATATATATATATATATATATATATATATATATATATATATATATATATATATATATATATATATATATATATATTCAAATTACTACATATAATTATGTTTTACATATCCAGATTCAATACTTGGATAAATGTATTAATTATATACATCAAAACAGTTTAAACTCAAAGTATAACATTATACACTTAATACATTATTAATCGTTGACGATTTATTTTCGAAATCATTTAGTAACAAATTTTAGTTATTTTAATTTATCTTCCATAATAATTAAATCACTTATTAGTTCTCTACTATATTTATTTTACAATATGCGATTATTTATATGTGTAGTTAATTATATATACATTTCTATTTACGTTTATAGGTTCGTGAATCGTCGGAAGTAGTCGAAAGTCAAATTGAATTCATAAAGATAGTTGTGACGACTAGGAAATTTCCGACCAAATTTAAACTTTAATCTTTATATTATTCCGACACGATAAGAAAAGTTTGTTAAGTTAAATCTCAAGAATTTTAAACTGTGTTCATACATTCATTATAACCTCGACCAAATTCCGACGATTCACAAACCGTTATATATAAATAGATATGTATATGTATATATATATTATAACTTGAGAATATTAATAAAGTATTAAACGTATAATACTTTACACGAACGTATTTGTTTCAATATGATTTTCGACGAAATTAAAAAATATATATATTAAATGATTGAATTATCAGAAACATTGAATTATGATTACAAGTCTCTGTTGAGAGGTCCACTATGATTTGAGAAAATCTATTCCTCTTAACGATATTCAGAATAATTTGTAAATCTATTTATAAATAAAAACATAAAGTGTCATTTACGAAAGTTAGACAAAAGTTAGTGGAGAATTGGTTTCCATAATATTCTATTAATCTATTTTCAAACGTACAAAGACGTTTTCAGTTTAAAAAGAACTTTATTATTAAAATGTATATAACTTTTATAAATATCTAGAATCACTTTTGACAACTCATTACTTAACCAGTATAATAAATATAACGATATTTATATTTTATTTCATTAAATATATATGACGATTTAAATTAATATTATATATATTTATACGCGTATTATACATACATAGTTTTTATACTTTTACTATACTTTAACTTTACCTTTACTTTACTTTTACTTTACTTTAACTTTAATAATTCACTTTAATAATTCATACTTTAATAATTCACTTTAATAATTCATACTTTAATAATTCACTTTAATAATTCAAAAATCTATTATAAATATAATTCAATAGGTTTCATTATTTCATAGAAACTTGAAAATATATTTATCTAAACTCTCTCAATCGATTTATATATATATATATATATATATATATATATATATATATATATATATATATATATATATATATATATATATATATATATATTTGCTCTGTATTATTTCAAGATATTATTAGTGTACATAAAATATTACGACGGAGTGCTGTCCGAGTGATTTCAAAATAGTTTTTTTGAATGAGTCGAAGCTAAGGAAATTATGGGTTATAGCTATGGAGGTGATGGGTATGGTTCATGGGTATGCTCGTGAGGTCAATCTAGTGTTTATCATCTCCGTTGCATCTACGTACTTTCCTGCAATATTGAATCTCAATATTGATATGTTCGTGAATCCGAGGCCAACCTTGCACTTGTTAAATGACGTTATATGTATTTTTACTATGAAATACAGTATGGTGAGTTTCATTTGCTCCCTTTTATATATATTTTGGGGACTAAGAATACATGCGCTGTTTTTATAAATGTTTTACGAAATAGGCACAAGTACTAAAAGTAATTCTACGTGAGTTTAAACCAAAAATATACCCTTAGGTTGGTAACATTAAACTAATTGTCTATGTACGGTAGACGCGAATCCTAAAGATAGATCTATTGGGCCTGACAAACCTCATCCTGACTATGGGATGCTTTAGTACTTCGAGGTTATTTTAAACACACCTGATCTGGTGTACTTCAGAGGGTAAAACAGGAACGTTAAGGCTTGTTACCGGGTGCCTACAACTTATAGAATACTTTTATACACTTGCGAGTGTACATATATTTATAAACGGTAATCTTGTTGTCTATTAATATATTGAAATGATTGTTATGATAAACCTATGAACTCACCAACCTTTTGGTTGACACTTTAAAGCATGTTTATTCTCAGGTATTAAAGAAATCTTCCGCTGTACATTAGCTCATTTTAAGGATATTACTTGGAGTCATTCATGGCATATTTTGAAAGACGTTGCATTCGAGTCATTGAGTTCATCAAGATTATTATTAAGCTAATTATAGTTGGATGTATTATGAAATGGTGTGCATGCCGTCAACTTTCATTGTAAAGAAAGTTTGTCTTTTAAAAATGAATGCAATGTTTGTAAAATGTATCATATAGAGGTCAAATACCTCGCGATGTAATCAACTATTATGAATCGTTTATAATGTATATGAACGGGTCCTTTCAGTTAGTATCAGAGCGGTGGTCTTAGCGAACCAGGTCTGCATTAGTGTGTCTAACTGATAGTCGTTAGGATGTATTAGTGAGTCTGGACTTCGACCGTGTCTGTATGTCAAAAGTTTTGCTCATCATTTTTGTCAAAAATTACCTGCTTATCATTCTTAGTCTAGACACATCTTATTGCATTGATTGCATGAATAGTGTATAGACAAAATTCATATCTTAGCATATCTGCTAATTCATATCTTAGCGTATCTGTTACTATAAACTTTGCCTGACATATTCCGTAAATTCCTCCGTAATCTACGAAACCTTTTGCTTTATATAATTAGAATACCACCCGATAGCCAGAAAATCATTTCATATCGAAAAATTCTTTATTCAATCGTACGAAATGGAATTCGTCATTAGTTCAAGTCCCTCGAATTCCGAAATGGAATCCCACTCAAGTTCCGAAAGCAGTGTGACCGAAATGGATCAACCAATTAGTCATCATCTATTCTGGATGAATTGGGGATGGGTTCGTAGCCTCCTTAATCGTTGGAGACAAGAAGAAGGTGATCCCTTCCATCCACCACTTGCCCTCTTGGCGAAGAACCTGAAGCACTTACCGGCAAACCTATCCGAGACACTATTTTCTCTCTTATTTCTAGAGTATCTCGTCACGATTACATACTACACCAAATTCTAGATTTTATTTATTCGCTCGTCCGAACCGACAATCCCCCCGGTGTAATAGAAGAAGTCAACGAGCTTCGCGCTCAGGTAGTGGCTTTGGAGAATATGGTGCAAAGGTTACAAACACCAGCAGCAGCACCAGCAGCATAAACAGTACCACCATCAGCAACACCAACAGTATCATCACC
This sequence comes from Rutidosis leptorrhynchoides, assembly GCF_046630445.1. Taxonomy (NCBI): domain Eukaryota; kingdom Viridiplantae; phylum Streptophyta; class Magnoliopsida; order Asterales; family Asteraceae; genus Rutidosis; species Rutidosis leptorrhynchoides. Next base: position 197,149,760 of record NC_092341.1, on the reverse strand, counting down.
ACCACCAACAACAACATCCACATCCCACACCGCAACATCACAATCTGTATCTCAAACATTAACGTCATACGCCCTGTAAATATCCAGGAATATCAACAACAACAAACGATGAAGTATTAATTCATAAACTTCATTGAAGAGATATCTCTGCGGCAGTTATGTAATCTCCAAAATCTTAGAGATTATTTAATTCGGACCGTAAATCGGATGAGTGAATGGAGATGGTAGAGTAGAAACTTTGATCGAAAATGGTGTACCATTTACAAGCTAGAATTGTTTTACCAACAGCATCAACAGGACCGTACCATCATCAACACAGTCAATGCCATCAGTATCGTCAGAATCAACAGCACCTGTAACATCACAAACTCTGTCAATTCAAGAATCATTGTGGACATCATTACGAATCAACAACAAATATATTGTATCAACGAGTTATGAAGTATTAACTCATTTCAAATCGAAATATTCATATGTATATTTTATATGTATAAATTTTTAAACCATAATAAATCTTCCCGTACTAAGCTATTATGTGTGAATCTTAACTACTCAGTTAATTCATATTACAAATATGCAATGATGTACGTCCTTCGTCCGCAACTTAACCATCGTTAATTACAATCTCTGTCTCAATTCAACAAAATTCCAATTCATAATAAATCAAGTGTATTATTCGAATATATGTTTGATTTTACACTTTCATCATCGATGTACTCGAAACTTTTCAAATAACATCATTCGTACTTTGCGAAGTTCATAAGAATTTCACGAAAACCAACAAATAACAAAGTAATGATTCATAATTTCAATATTATTGAAGAAATACTTATGCAATTTATAAAGTTTTAGAGATTACTCAATTCTAGTTCCAACCATAAAACAAATGAGTTTAATTTAATATTAACTCATTAAATCTATATTACATCTAAAGAAAATATACACATATATTTTCATAAAGACTGTAATAAACTTCTTTTGTACAAAATATTAATTGTGAAAAAAAAATTTAACAGGTAGGTAATACCCGAGAGATATATAAATTCACATTTAATATATTACATTTTTCAAAACTGATTCAGCAATCATCAACTATACTCCCTACTTTCACAAAATATCCATTCTTTCATATAAATCAAAACAATCATACTCATTCAAATTCAATTACAGATTCTGATTTTGAAATCGCATAATTCAATTCGAAATATAACCAGTATCATCACTCTTAGATTCCTATATCTTTCAAAGCTATACATTGACTTCAAAACTGTGTTAGAACATCATATGTATTAACGATTACAATATGTGCTCATACCCTTCGAAATTCCTGAAGACACTTCAACTAAGGAACAATCGAGATTGTGACGACCCCGTCAACACACTTAACGGATCCATCAGTTGGTCCCACAGCTTGATTGGACTTAAATGAATTAAATAAACAAAGTTGCATTCTTTTACTTCAAAAGTTTCCCAAAAAGGAAACAAACCAAAATATGTAGTTTCAAAACAACCAACCATAGTAATAAACTAAAAGTTGACACAAAACCTTGCCAACAAACCCACAAGTTTAAATTATCTAAAAATAGAATGCAAGCTTAAGTTTCAAAAATTGTTTCATAAAATCTGCCCAAATGCATGCAGACTCCGCTAAACACAGCGGAAGCATCACAAAACTCAAGTACCTGTGAAAACATGCAAGTAAACTGTCAACACAAAGGTTGAGTGATTATAGGTTTAAACAATAAGTAAACTTTAGACCACAAGATTTAAAAATGTTAGAAAACATTAAACATTATTCCATTATCAATGAGCCACCTGGTAACCACTTAACCCTTTATTTACCCTTGCCAAACACAATAAAAATATACACTTGGACAGTGTATCTACAACAAATTACGAAGTACTAAACATTCTGATTATAAATTGCTAGCGCGACTAGCTCGAAATGGGGTTGTCAAACCCGATAGATCTATCCGTAGGATTCGCGTTCACCGGTAGAAACCAATGATTACAGTTACCAGACTAGGGAATATTTTTGTCCAACTCACAATAAATAATTAAATTTAACTGTTACTGGTGTCTAAACGTAAATAAAAATGCATGTAATCACATCCCAAAAATATACTTTGAAAAGTATGTAAAAACGGGACTATAACTCACCTTAAAAGCAACTGAAGAAACCACACAAACAAGCGAACAGCAAATAGAGTAAAGTGATCAGGAATGATCACAACGCCGACCTATAAATGAAGCAGGTCGATATAAATAACTAACTTAGGTCAAGTCTTAGTATGATAGCTATTGTACATGTTGCAAGTAGACATAGAACAATACTCGGCAAGCATCGGTTTGACTGGAACAGCGTACGGACACATACTTTCTATTTATAGAAAGTTTCTATTTTTAGCAGGTTTCCATTTTTGGAAAGTTTCTATTTTTGGAAAGTTTCCAAATTTATAAAGTTCTATTTTTAGAAAGTTTTTAAGTTAGGAAAGTTTCCTTATTTAGAAAGTCAACGGAAAGTCAAAGTCAACCGAAAGTCAACTTAAAAGTCAACCTTGGTCAAACATAGTCAACATTAATTTGAAAAGTGTAAATTATAATAATAACATAAGTTATAATGTTTATTAAAGTTAAAAGTGTATAATTATTTCATAACATAAGTTTAATTAAATAAAATGAATTATTAAAGTTAATATAAGTTTAAATGATATAATTAATATAACATAAGTATTTAATTAATTAATTAAATATTAATCATAATATAAGTATTATTAATTAATAATAAATTTTAAATTATATCAGAAGTATTATTAATTAATAATGAATTATTAATCATATCATAAGTTTCTAATTATAATTATTAAATCATAAGTATTTAATAATTAAATCATAATTAAATAATAATTAAGTCTTATAATAATTAAATAATTATTTAATCTTTATTATAAGTCTTATAATAATATTATTATAAAATAAATTTAATACTTATCATAAGTATTTTCCATTAATAATAAAAGTATTATTAATCATAAGTTAAATTAAAATGTTAATTAAATCATAAATAATAATTAAATGATAAAATAAATATTTATATAATATGTCTTAAATAATAATAATTACTTCTTTTATCATAAGTAATTAATTAATAATGAAATTCATTATTTTTATCATAAGTTTTAGAATTAATCATAAGTTTTAATTCAAAAGTTCATCGGGTCGTATTTTGAGCCCCGGGTGTCGATTTCTGGCGAGCCTTATATGCATCTCCGTCTATTCAAACCACCCGACACAATGGTGCACCCAAGAACACACCAAGAACAGTCCACAAGTCGTGGTAATCAGCCATGACACCACTTGGACCTTCAATTTACTCAAAACCGTGTTTTAGTCAAAACGGGTGAACCGTGGCTCGGATTTAGGTGACCCGAACATGAAAGTTCGTCCCACCATCAGTCCTAACACACTAACACACCCTAAAGACTCCAAGGAAGGTCACAAAGTCGGACCAAACCTGGTTCATGTCAATATCACAATTCAATTTTAATAAAATAGTAATTTGATCATAACTAGGGCTCCGGGAATCGAAACGACATGAATCCGGAGTCTAAAATTAATGTTTTGATGAGAGGAACTCATCTAGATAGTTTATTTTAACATTTATATCAGTCACAAACCCAGAATACACGAAATAGCTGCTGTCCAGAATTTTATAAACCGAAAACATGCAATTATGAGTAAATCTATGCATATAAACACCATTACAATAATCCACAAACATCGTACTACTAAATAAACATCAAAATACAAAAAATAATTGAAAAATTGAAAATTCTAGGGTTAGGGTTTATACCCTAATCGAGAAACAAACTATGTAATCGCGTAGAGAATGAAGAGAGGAACGCGTTTAAACAAACTAGGCAAGGAGGAGGAAGAGAGAAAAGTTGCAAATTAGGTTTTGGTGAAATAAAAGTGAAATACAAAAAAATGAGAAGCAAAGGAGCCTAACACCCCCTCCCCTTGGGGTGTTCGGCCGAGTTTGGTGTGGGGTGGGCCCCATGGTAGGCCAAACTTGTTAAATGTTTAAAGTCTTATGGCCCGAAAGCCCGACCGAATCCCGAAACGCGAAAACGCACTTACGTGATGAAAAATCCGGAAAGATAACAAACGCGCGACGAAAAATAAATATAAATACACTATATAATAATATGATCTTAAAATATCATATTTAAAATATTTAGGATTTAAATGTCCCAAAAACTCGACCGTTGGTTTGAAAACCAAAAAGATTCGCCGGATGGAAATTCGCGAGACGTAGAAACGTATAAATTAAAATATGAATACAAATATTCACATAACACACAATAATTAATATATATATATTATTACAAAAAAAATATAGGTCATAGAAATGATGTGGCACACTAACAATTAACGACCGTTAAATAATTAACTGAAAAAGATAACGGGAAAAGTAGGGTCGTGATAGTACCTTCCCGTTACAGAAATTTCGTCCTGAAATTTAAGCAGGCGCAGGGGTTGACTCGGCATTTGAGAACAAATGCGGGTATTTCTGCTTCATCTGGTCTTCACGCTCCCAAGTGTCATAACCCGTCCTTAACCATAAGAACGAGTTAGATAACGTATGATTTCATTGCGAGGTATTGACCTCTATATGCGACATTTTTAAAAGAACAACTGCATTTATTTTACATTACAAACCATAACTCTTATTTTAATACAAGCTTTAGACAATAAAAAGATGATTATCGTTTAGCGATAATCTTAGACTTACAAACTTTACATGTGATGATAACAATACGATTTCTAGCATATTTTACATTACAATTCCTTGGATATGCAGTTTTGTTTTTGACACAAATATGCGTACACATGATCTTGCTTAAATTCAACATGTTGCAGCGGAAGCTTTTAGTTATCACCTGAGAATAGACATGTTTAAAACGTCAACATAAAGTTGGTGAGATATAGGTTTAATGCTGGCAGCGATATAAATATAGACCACAAGATTTCATATGTAAACATTTTAATAAAAATATTCTAAGTGGTTGAGCACTTGGTAACCATACTTAACATTTAATCACGTCGCATATTCCCTTTATTATGAAATCTTACTACACCGTACCAAGTGTAGTCACGAAACGAAGTACTGTGCAACCGTTGAATACTGGTCCTCCAGTCCGGTTGGGGTTGTCAGGCCCGATAGATCTATCAACAGGATTCGTGTTTATAATACCGCTGTAAATAATAGTTACCAAGCTACAGGGAAGTATGCCAGTGGTACAACTCAACGTGGAATATATTTTTCAGTTACTTGAGTCCATAACGTAAAACATAAAATGCATGTATTCTCATCCCGAAATACTTAGAGTTTAAAAGTGGGACTATATACTCACTTTTGCCTTGAAGATATATATATTTTGACTTGGTCTCCGGTTGATATCACGAACCTATTCATATATAATTTATCAATATATTTTCATTTTAAACAATCGTCACATATATATACTTATAATACTTTTAATGTCTTCTTAGTCCGTAGTTAGCAATTCAATTTTAATGGTTCATATTTAGGTGTTTAATAAATAAATAAAACCCCCATCGTATTCGTATTGGTCGGGATTAATCTTGACCCACGGTACCGTGTTGTCAAATGACGTGTTGCGTACATAAAGTACCGGTGTTGTCAAATGACGTGTTGCGTACGTACATGAGGTCTTATGATTAACCTTCTCGTGTTGTTTACGGGTGATCCTGAAATATATAAAATTAAATTATGAGTACATATATATAAAATATCATGTTATTTTAGAAAGATGTGATTTATTTAATTTTTCTCCAATTATTTTCGTGGTTAAACTAGTTTTGGATATCCGATCTTGTTTTAGTCATAGTTTCTTCGTTACAACTCCGTTTTCGTTGGTTCAACTTGCCACTTCCTTGGATCGAGTCCTTCTTTAAGAATATGAACTGTAAATACCTTAGTTTGTATTCGAAATCACAGGTCATGGGTCAAACTTTGGTGAAACTTATGAAGTTAATCATTTTCCCGTATGTAAACAACATTAAATGATTATTTTTCTAAAAATACTTATACTTTGAGTTAAATCATGAAATTTTTATGTGTTAACATATTCATAATAAATATCATTTTTCCAGAATATAAACCTCTAATTCAAAGTTCAAGATGGTTTTTAATTATCCAACCCAAAACAGCCCCCGGTTGCACTCCGACGTCGTAAATTCAGTTTTTAAGGTGTTCTTTGAAAAACCAAGTTATACCTTGTTAAATTAGTATATATTTATGATATATTACAGGTCCTGAAGTATTTTAAAAGTTAAGTTAGAAGGATCTATTTAGTTTGCAAACAAGTTTGAAATCATTCAAACTATGTTCTTGTTGTTAAAATTGTATACCATAAAATAAGATAACTATATATATATGAATCGAATAAGGTTATGAACAAAGTTACTACCTCAAGTTACTTGGACAAGATTGCTGTAAAAGAGAAGTAAAAACCTAGAACCAAAAGAGTGATGGAGTTGAATGAAAGATTGGAAGTAAACTTGTGTTCTTGGAAGGATTCTTGAAGTGTTTTTGTAAGAGTTTTCTTATGGTGATTAAGTGATGTTTTTGAAGCTCGATCTTCATGGTTGTGAGCTGAGATGGTTAAGGTGTTTAAGGCTCATAAGTGTGTGTGTATTTAGCTAGAAAATTGAAGTAAAAATGAATCAAAATGATGATCCCCCCATGGTCCTTAAAAATGTGAATCAAAGGGAAACAAGGACAAGATTTTAGGTTGTTCTTTTGTGCAATTTGTCATACTTGCTTCCAAATTCAATTACCTTATACCTAGGGCATGAACAAGGGCTGGTTGGTGGTGATTTGATGTGTATATACTAATAGTAAATACGTATAGAAGCTAGGTATGATACGGGTACATATACTCTAGATATACGTATAGAATTCTTGTGAAAACGGAATGAGAATTCAAATATAGCTATCTTTTGTGAATATACTTATATGGTTTTATGTATTTAAGTCCTTAAAAAGTGATTAAATACATTATATATACGATATATGTATAAACATTATAGGTCATAAGTATTTATGTCAAATAACGTTACGTATGGTTATCGTTTTGAAAACTTAAGTTAGTAGTTTCAAAATATACTTATAACTTATTGTTATTAATACAAAATGAGATATTAAAACATCCATAAATCATGTTAAATATGTATATATACATATATATACACAAACGTATAATTATCATATGTTATATAGTTCGTGATATCATCGGTCAACTAGACGGTCAAACGTTGTGTAAAACTCTTTTCAAAAACATAAATCTCAACAATTTGGATTGATTATCATGTTGGTAAGGTTTAATTTATGTAAATATTAATCTTATAAGTATAGATTGATCGAAAAAGTCCGGGTCATTACACCAAGTGAACTCGGGACCACGTCTAGCGTTCCATCTGACCCGAACAATAGGAATTCTGCTCTGTTTAAGAGTCTTAACCTCTCGGTCCATGATTTCAACAGGCTCCTCAATAAAATACAATTGTTTATCAACTTGTAGTTCCTCCAAAGGAATAGTCTGATCAAATTTAGCCAAGCACTTCTTTAAATTTGAAATATGAAAAACATCGTGAACAGCACTGAGTTCTTGCGGCAATTTCAAACGATAAGCCACCGGTCCAACTCTTTCAATGATCTCAAAAGGTCCCACGAAACGAGGACTTAACTTTCACCTTTTTCCAAAACGGATTACGCCCTTCCAAGGCGAAACTTTTAACATAACACGATCACCAACCTGAAATTCAACATCTTTCCTTCCCTTATCTGCATAACTCTTTTGCCGACTTCTAGCAGTTCTCAACCTTTCTTTAATTTGTACAATCTTCTCAGTAGTCTCGTGGATAATCTCTGGACCTGTAAGTTGAGCATCCCCAACCTCATTCCAACAAATAGGAGACCTACATTTCCTACCGTACAAAGCTTCAAACGGTGCGGCTTTAATACTTGCGTGGTAACTGTTGTTATAAGAAAACTCAGCTAGCGGCAAATATTTATCCCACCCATTTCCGAAATCGATGACGCACGCTCGCAACATATCTTCTAATATCTGAATGGTCCTTTCACTTTGACCATCCGTTTGAGGATGATAAGTGGTGCTCATATCCAACCTAGTATCCAAGGCTTCCTGTAAAGATCGCCAAAACCTCGACACAAAACGACTGTCTCGGTCGGAAATAATGGACACGGGAACACCATGCCTAGAAACAATCTCTTTCAAATACAAACGGGTGAGTTTCTCCATCGAATCTGTTTCCCTAATCGGAAAAAAGTGAGCCGACTTAGTGAGTCGATGTACAATCACCCAGATCGCATCATAGCCACCCGAAACTCTTGGTAACTTAGTAATAAAATCCATAGTGATACCTTCCCACTTCCACTCGGGAATTTCTGGTTGCACCAAAAGTCCAGACGATTTTTGATGTTCAGCTTTGACCTTAGCAGAGGTCAAACACTTAGCCACATACATAGCCACATCACCCTTCAAATTATGCCACCAATACAGCTCCTTAAGATCCTGATACATCTTTCCTGAACCAGGATGAATAGAGTATCTAGACTTATGAGCTTCATCCAAAAAAAGTTGTCAAAGACCTCCAAATTTCGAAACCCAAAGACGTCTCGCAAAATACCTAGTACCATCAGCTCGTACTTCAAACTTCTTAGCTACCTTTTCTACATTCTCCTTTACGAAATTCTCCTCCTTTAAGGCATCTTGTTGTGCCTCAAGAATCTGCCTTGCGAGGTTAGATCTAACTGTTATATTCAAGGCCCTAACCCTGCGAGGTTCAGTCCTTTCTTTACGACTCAATGCATCAGCCACAACATTGGCCTTACCCGGGTGATACAAAATGTCACAATTATAATCATTCAACGTCTCAATCCATCTTTGTTGTCTCATGTTCAACTGTTTCTGATCGAGGATATGTTGAAGACTCTTGTGATCGGTGTACACAGTACTCTTAACACCAAAAAGATAGTGTCTCCAAATCTTAAGCGTAAAAACAACAGCCCCCAACTCTAAATCATGAGTCGTATAGTTCTGTTCGTGAATCTTCAACTGTCGTGACGCATACGCGATAACCTTCTTCCATTGCATTAAAACGCAACCATAGCCTTGTCTCGAAGCATCACAATAAACAACAAAATCGTCATTACCCTCCGGTAGTGACAAAATCGGAGCGGTAGTCAACTTCTTCTTCAAAATCTGAAAAGCATTCTCTTGTTCATCCTTCCACTCATACTTCTTCCCCCTTATGCGTTAAAGCAGTCAGAGGTTTCGCAATACGAGAGAAATCCTGAATGAACCTTCGATAGTAACCTGCCAACCCTAAGAACTGACGAATCTGAGTAGGAGTTTTTGGGGTTTCCCACTTTTCAATCGCCTCAATTTTAGCAGCATCAACTTGTATTCCCTATTTACTAACGATATGACCAAGGAACTGAACTTCTCTTAACCATAAAGCACACTTAGAGAACTTAGCGTACAACTCTTCTTTCGTTAACAAATCAAGCACTAACCTCAAGTGTTCTTCGGGCTCTTCATCACTCTTAGAATAGATAAGGATGTGGTCGCTGAAAAAAATAACGAACTTGTCCAGATAGGGTCTACACACACGGTTCATGAGGTCCATGAACACAGCAGGTGCATTTGTCAATCCGAACGGCATAACAAGAAATTCAAAGTGACCGTAACGGGTGCGAAATGCAGTTTTTGAAACATCAGATTCTTTAACACGCAACTGATGATAGCCAGAACGAAGATCAATTTTTGAATAAACAGAAGAACCCTGAAGCTGATCGAACAGATCATCAATTCTCGGAAGAGGATAACGATTTTTAACAGTGAGCTTATTCAGTTCACGATAGTCAATGCATAAACGAAAAGAACCATCCTTCTTCTTAACAAACAGAATGGGAGCTCCCCAAGGGGACGAACTAGGACGAATAAAACCTTTGTCTAACAACTCACGGAGTTGACTCAACAATTCTTGAAGTTCAGAAGGCGCAAGACGATAAGGAGCACGTGCTACAGGAGCAGCGCCGGGAACAAGATCAATTTGAAATTCTACCGCGTGTTGCGGCTGAAGGCCAGGTAAGTCATCGGAAAACACCTCGGGAAAATCCCTAACAATGTGAACGTCATCAACGTTCTTCATTTCCTTACTAGGATCAACAACATGAGCAAGAATAGCATGACAGCCTTTGCGGAGATGTTTACGAACTTTCATACAGCTAATAAGATTTAACTGTGTGCATTTCTTATCTCCAAAGACCATCAGTGGCTCTCCAATCACATCAGTAATACGAATAGCCTTATCATAACACACGATCTCAGCACGGTTCGCAGATAACCAATCCATACCAATAACAATATCAAAACTACCAAGTTCAATCGGTATCAAGTCTATCTCAAAATCCCTACCACCCAGATTAATGTTACATTTACGATGTACAGTCTTAGCAGTAAGTTCTTTAGCATTAGCTACTTCAACAACATAAGTATTGTCTAAGGGAGTTAACGGCGTTTTGATTCTCGGACTTAATTTACTCGACACGAAACTTAAATCAGCCCCTGAATCAAATAGTACATAAACTGATAAATTGTTGACTAAGAATGTACCAGTAACAAGCTTAGGATCTTCCTCCGCATCCTTAGCATTAATGTTGAACGCTCGGCCGCGTGCAGTTTCAGCAGTCTTCTTGTTGGGACAAGCATCTCAGAAATGCCCCGGCTTCCCACACTCATAACAAACCCTTTGATTACCTCCATTATTCGATTTCCCATTACCATTACCGTTACCACCTCTATTACCAACATTATTATTATTACCACCAGCCGCGGGAGTAGCAGAACCCAGCAAAAGCACTCTACAATCTTTAGCAATGTGCCCTTGCTTGGAGCACCTCTTACAAGTAACTGTGCAGTAACCATCATGAGCTTTATAACAACGAGGACATACACGCTGATTTCTGTTGTTAGCACCTGAGGTATCCTGTTTCTTCTGCTGATTTTGGTTTTGATTGCGGTTGTTATCCCACTTTCGTTTCCCATTATCAGCCTTCTTGACAACCTCCTCACTAGTTTCAGCAACTGTAGTCTTGCTTCTTCTAAACACCTTGTCATTAAGTTTGTGGGCCATAGACATAGCCGCCTCAATGGTCTGGGGTTCACTAGACTCAACCCCGTGTTCAATCTTCTCGGACAAACCATCAATGTAAGCCTCAATTTTGCGGTCCTCGTCCGCATAAACCCTAGGACACAGCAAAGTTAACTCGAAAAACCTTCGTTCATAGGCATCTAACTCGATGCCATGCATTTTCAAATCCTTGAGCTCAACCTCTAGCTTCTTAAGCTCACCCCGAGGTCTATAGCGGGTGATCAATCTTTTCTTAAAATCATTCCAGGCCAAACCATAAGCTACATTGCTTCCCAAACTACTAACCAGATTGTTCCACCATGTCACGGCACTATCCTTGAGAGTGCAACTAGCGAAACTAACTTTGTCCTCTTCACGGACCCGACTGACCCTGAAAATAGATTCGATCTTCTCGAACCAACGAGTAAGCCCTATTGGTCCTTCCGTACCACTGAATTCTTGGGGTCGGCCAGCCATAAAAGTCTTGTGGGAGCATCCCACCTGGTTGTTGTTCGCATTAGCATTTACATTAGCCTTTGCTGCCATAGCAGCAGCAATTCCTTCATTGATCAGGCGTTGCATACGCGCTTCAGTGGACTCTCTTGGAGGCATGATCTTCAAAATAGAACAACACATCCGTTAGTACCAAGAATAATACTAGTGTCATAATGGAATAGATCAAAACACGAAAAGATTAACCATCATAAATAATAGTTAACAAACACTATGAGTAATAACATGACAGTTACGATTGTTATAGAAATAACCATCACATGCATACATATTTTATGATAACATCATACAACATACATAGCACCTAACATACATGAACATATATTACGCATAATATAACATGCCAAGAGCCACAACATCAGAAATAAAACATGATAATTGTTGGGATTTAACAAGTTTCAAAAGGCTTAAAACCTTTTAAGAATCATATTAAAGCGGAAGCATGAAATTACCAATTTAGAACATATTAAACTTTAACCAATTAAAGTTAAATCCCAATTAGGATCAAGTTATGAAATATGCTTACAAACTACAAGATAGTAAGGAGGTTATACCTATTCCAAGCTAGGTAATGAATGATGAAGATGATGATGTTGAATGGAGCCTCAAATGGATGAAACCTCAAGAGATTATACCCCAAGCTTATCACCAACACTTTGTACTTTGGTTAGGGTTTGTTGACACTTGAATTTAGCTTCCAAAAACCAAATTATGAACCCTCTAAACCCCTTAATACCCCACGGCCTGCAGCTGTGTTTTTGAGAGTTTATGCAGTTTTTTTTTGAAGTGTTTTGATGTGTATTCAAAGTGTGTTGAGTCTCCAAGAAGTCCTAGATACTTATGCTTCTTGAAAATGAAAGTATCCATTCAAATGGCTAGTCAAAGTGGATGTATTTTAGATTCCAATGCCACTTACTCAACACATATTATAGAATATGTTTTATAAAAGAATTAGTTTATTTTATAAAATTCTTTTATAAACTTCCATTTTATTTATGTACATCTTAATATATATAATCCATTTATATAAAATGTAACATAAACTTATTAATTATTTACCTATAAATAATTAAATCCATATTATATAAATTATTCCATAATTTATATAAATACACATCAAGTAATATTTAAGAAAACCATTTTTCTTAAAGTTCAAGTGTCGCGTATTTGATTAATGAACCAATCGTTAAAATCAAATACAAATAAGGTGTCGGTAAGCTTGTTATTGGGTATGACCCGACTTGGATCAAAACATATTAGCCACGTTAATTTAATATGTCTCTCGGGCATATGAAATACCTTCAATCTCCCACTTGCACGAGAAACATAAGAAATTAATGCAAGTGATGGATACAGCCTAACACACCGTCCATCACCCCTAATATGTTATGACTTTGTGCCATTCAATAACATCATCCCTTTCGAGCTCCCTACTCGAACTGATATATGTAGGTGAATCTTTCATTATATCCTTTCATCCTAGATGTCATGTTAAATCCAAGAGATACAGAGTGATCACTCTCTTATAGATTTAACTTTTCAGGCCTTAGACATCTGACTCTCAACGAATAAGAGGGACAAATTCCATCTTGACTACATACGTCCTAGATATACACTTTGTAATATACCTGAGTTCTTCCTTATGTACTACCATATTTCAGAATAGCGAAGGAAAGAATCAAGGCATAATACTCGGTGAATATTAGAACCCAATATGTATCTCAGGTCAGAGGATACAATGATATTCGCCTTTACTCAAGATTACATGTGATCAACCACGAAGGCTCCATACAGTAAATCTTGAGAGCGGGTCTTCCAATATTTGTGTCCCACAAATATCTATGCACTTTGGTTGCAACCTTGCCCCACATTCAGTCCTTGAATGTATACCAATCCAAGTTCATAATAGTCTAAACCTCACACTTGTTTCCACAAATGTGATCAACTACGGATTTTAGAATAATAGCTTATTCATGGATAAAATATGCAAATAGGAACATGACTCAAAATAAATTAAACCATAATCATATTAATGAGTTTGAACAAATTCGTTCCATTACAATACATAAAGTAGATCATTTCCAATCACTAGAATATCGAAGCCCTAATGCACAAACATGTCCCTCATGTTTTGGCCCATGTAAAAGCTTCGTGAGTGGATCCGCAACATTATGATCTGTGTGAACTTTGTGAATACATATCTTTCCCTTTTCAACCTCATCCCTGATGTAGTTGAATCTCCGCTCAATGTGACGAGTCTTTTGATGAGCACGAGGTTCCTTGATTTGAGCAATCGCACCCTCGTTGTCACAAAAGATCTCAAGAGGGTCCTGAATGGAAGGGACCACTCCTAAGTCGTCGATGAATTTCTTCATCCATGCAGCTTCCTGAGCTGCCAGTGAGGCAGCAATGTACTCCGACTCTGTAGTGGATAACGCAACAACCTCCTGTTTCGAACTCTTCCAAGAGACCGCACCACCATTTAACATGAAGACATAACCGGATTGTGATCGAGAGTCATCTCGATCAGTTTGGAAACTCGCGTCCACGTAACCTTTTACAGCGAGTTCCTCCTCACCAGACCCATATATTAGAAACATATCCTTAGTCCTCCTAAGGTATTTCAATATGCTTTTAACAGCAATCCAATGACTATATCCTGGGTTATTCTGGTATCTACTTGTCAAGCTTAGAGCGCATGACACATCCGGTCTAGTACATATCATTGCATACATGATAGACCCAATAGCAGATGCGTATGGGACTTTCTTCATTCTCTCTTGTTCATCTTTCGTGGCAGGACACTGAGATGAACTGAGAACGGTTCCTTTTTGAATAGGTACCAAACCTCTCTTGGAGTTTTCCATCTTGAACCTTTTCAAGATTTTATCAATGTATGTACTTTGACTTAAACCTATCAATCTCTTGGATCTATTCCTATAGATCCCTATCCCCAATATGTATTGTGCATCTCCAAGATCCTTAATGGAGAAGCAACTCTTTAGCCAAGTTTTGACTCCTTGCATTGTGGTAATATCATTCCTAAATAATAATATATCATCCACATATAGTACAAGGAACATGATAGTGCTCCCACTAGCTTTCTTATATACACAAGCTTCATCACCATTTTTAATGAAGCAAAATTTCTCGGCTTCCTCATTAAAACGATGATTCCACATTCTAGATGCTTGTTTCAATCCGTAGATTGACTTCTTTAACTTGCATACACTTTTAGGATATTTTGGATCAACAAAACCTTCAGGATGAACCATATAGACATCTTCCATAAGATATCCATTTAGGAAAGCGGTTTTGACATCCATTTGCCATATTTAATAGTCGTAGTGAGCAGCAATGGCAAATAATATCCTAATAGACTTTAGCATTGCCACTGGCGAGAAAGTTTCATCATAATCAACCCCTTGAGTTTGAGTGAAACCTTTTGCTACAAGTCTAGCTTTATATGTATCCAAGTTTCCATGTATGTCGGTTTTCATTTTGAAAAGCCATTTGCAATCAACTAGCTTAGAGCTAGGAGGTTGCTCAACAAGTTCCCACACTTGGTTTTCATACATGGATTGCATCTCGGCGTTCATGGCTTCCTGCCATTTATCTTTATCAATCCTTGATAAAGCATCTTGGTAGTTTGTTGGTTCATCCAAATCAAGCGTATAGCAACCATCTATGAGAAACCCATATCTCTCAGGAGGATTGCTAATCCTACCAGATCTACGAATGCCTTGTGTATTTTGATCATCCATTTGATCGCTATCAACATTTTCATGTTGAGTGCTAGTGTCAACCAATTGTGTATCATCTACTTGATCTTGAACCTCATCAAGATCTATCTTCCTTTCACTATTTCCTTCCATTAGGAACTTAGTTTCAAGGAATTCCGCCTTCCGAGCAACAAATACATTCTGCTCGGATGGATCATAGAAATAGTATCCCATATCATCCTTGGGATATCCTATGAAGATACACTTCGTGGATCGAGCATTCAACTTATTAGGGACGTAACTCTTAGGATAAGCTTCACATCCCCATACCTTTAAGTATGATAGAGATGGAGGTTTACCAAACCACATCTCGTGAGGAGTTCGTTCCACTTTCTTGGTTGGGGCCATATTTAAAATACGAGCCGCAGAGCTTAGACAATAACCCCAAAATGATAGAGGCAACGAGCTTCTTGCCATCATAGATCGAACCATATCCATTAGGGTTCGGTTCCTCCTTTCAGAAACTCCATTAAGTTGGGGTGTTCCGGGTGGAGTAAGTTGTGAGATAATCCCACAACTCCTAAGATGATCTTGGAAGGCATCGCTTAGGTATTCACCTCCTCTATCGGTACGAAGTACCTTAATTGTCCTATTGAGTTGATTTTGTACTTCGTTTTGATATTCTTTGAATGCTTCAAACGTTTCGTCCTTGTGTCTTAATAAGTAGACATATCCGAAACGACTAAAGTCATCAATGAAAGTAACAAAGTATCTTTCACCATTCCTAGTCATGGGTTTAAAGGGTCCACATACATCCGAATGTATTAATCCCAATAAATCTTTAGCCCTTTCATAGGTCCCTTTGAAAGGTGCTTTAGTCATCTTGCCTTGTAAACAAGATTCACATACTTCAAACGAATCCATTTCATTTGATTTCAAAAGTCCATTCTTTTGAAGTGTATGTATTCGGTTCTTGCTTATGTGACCAAGGCGACAATGCCATAAGTAGGAATCACTCAAATCCCTTTTGAGTTTCTTGGTGCTTGTATGGTACATTGAGCTACTAGATGATGTGTCATCATGAACCAATTCATAAATGCCATTTGAAGGTGAAGCCTTGAAATAGAATACATTATCTAAATAAATATGGATATCATCATTAACAAAATTAAGATTAAAACCACATTGTTTCAAACGGGAAATGGAAATAATGTTTCGACATAAATCGGGTGCATACAAAACATCTTTCAAAATAAGTTCCAAACCACTTGGAAGCTTTAACATAAAGTCTCCTTGAGCCTTCACTGGCACTTTGGCTCCATTACCCATGTAGAGACTTGATGTTCCCGTTTGCTTGCTACTTCTTTTGAACCCCTGCAATGAATTGCAAATATGAGTTCCACATCCAGTGTCTAATACCCATGTATTAGAAGAAGTAATACTAAGCTCTATATATACCATATATATATTACCTGAGGTTTGCCCTGCATCCCTCTTGTCCTTCAACTCCTTAAGATAAACCGGACAGTTTCGTTTCCATTGACCCATTTCACCGCAACCGAAACATGGGTCTTCCTTGGGGTTTGCCTTCTCGGCTACCTTTTGCTTCTTAGCCTTGTTGATGGTTGGGGTAACCAACTTCCCTTTCCCTTTGCCTTGATGGGCGGGTCCTTTTCTCTTAGCCACCTTTGGCTTAGAGGTCTTACTTTTGGACCCACCTTGATCGATTGCTAACACGGGTAAAGCCCTTTTACCCATGCTAGTTTCCGCCGTTCTAAGCATACCGTGAAGCTCACCTATGGTGCTCGAAATCCTTTTGGAGTTCGGGAATCATACGACAAGCATGTAGCGCCCGAACCTTTTTGATAGGGAGTTAAGGATAAGATCGGTGGCTAACTCATTGGATATGTTTAGGTTAAGTCGGTTAGCACGATCGATAAGGCTTTTCATCTTGAGTACATAAGATGAAACCGATTGGGTATCGTCCATACATCAAGCATGTAGCGCCCGAACCGTTTCGAAGCGTTCGACACGCGCTTGTTGGAGAAACATCTCCTTCAATTGCGTTATCATGTCGTATGCACTATGGTGCTCGAAATCCTTTTGGAGTTCGGGAATCATAGTCCCAAGCATTAGGCATGAGACTTGAAGGGAGTCGTGGCAATACTTATCGTAAGAGGCCATTGCCTCCACATCATTCTCATCCGGTTGATCGGGAATGAGGTCCTCAAGTACATACGCTTTATCCTCTTGTTTGAGGACAATCCGAAGATTGCGGAACCAATCCATAAAGTTGGTATGGTTGAGTTTGTCTTTCTCTAAGAGAGACCTTAATGATAGGTGGTTTAGGTTAAGTGGTGCGTTTGGAATGTTGTTGTTGTTATTGGCGGCCATCTACAAAATTCAACAAAGTTCATTTTAAGTATCGATTTTAGATTTAATAAACAATACCCTTTTAATTTGTTTTATTAAATATTAGAATCCAGCGGTAAGTCAAATTCCGGTTAGGTGACCTTTATCCCGTCATTTGATTTAGCTAGGTAGTCGTTATATGACAATTGCAATCCTTTTGCAACTTCTAAGTTATGGGATCATGCAATCCTTTTGCATGGCATATTTATCCCATCAACGCCTATTTGTTCATCATGCTTCGGTGACCCTAAGTTCATGATTCCCAAATCAAGTCGTCCTACTTGTGTAAACATGTAGACTTAACATACAAGTGGTTAGGTGACCTTTATCCCACATGTATGCGAAGTGTACCTTATTCATATTAGTTCGCTCATGACGGTTAGGTGACCTTTATCCCATCAAGAGTTTCCTAATACGTCTAAGTGTTTCCACAAAAGGATGGCGTTTAACTTGTTTGCCTTGTTAATAAGGGATTTTAAGTTTTCATTAATTCTAGTTTGAGAAAACTTTTGCACCATACACCAACATGCATTTAGTGTATGGTTTATTTGAAAATCCATTTTCATGTTATGTAATAAAGCCAATTTTATTACTTTGATATAAACCATTTTATATGTATGATCCTTATCATGTTCTTAATAACCGATTATTAGTGTCCTTTTAGCCGTTTTTAATTTAACCATTTAAATTGACATTTTGCATGTCGTTAATAATGTCAATTTTAACCAATTTAAATTGCTATTTTAGTTTGTTGTTAACTTGTGTGATTAACTTGTAGCATACAAACATACAATCCACATAATCATACAAAACAACCACGCATGCAAAATCATATGTTCACAATCAAGCCATTTTTGGTAGACATTTGTTT
Source organism: Rutidosis leptorrhynchoides (assembly GCF_046630445.1). Classification (NCBI taxonomy): domain Eukaryota; kingdom Viridiplantae; phylum Streptophyta; class Magnoliopsida; order Asterales; family Asteraceae; genus Rutidosis; species Rutidosis leptorrhynchoides. Next base: position 197,130,995 of record NC_092341.1, on the reverse strand, counting down.
AGCCGAAAACAAATGCCACCGGTTAAGGGTAATAACACAAAGTAGGAGATTTTAAAATCTCCCACTTAATCTTGCATCCAAATGCTTCTTCTTGTGTTCTTCAAGTCTTCATCATCTTCATCATTTTACAAAATATATCCTAATACATTTTGTCTAGAAAATGAAATACAACCTAATCTATTTTACATGCCAAATATAAAATAAATTACATAACCAAGATAATATTATTACAAACCAATTGAATAAATATTATTACAAACCAAATGAATGAATAATAAATCAACCAAACAAACATTCATTCAAACACAAGGTCTTGGCTATGATTGTGAACAACAACTTATGAACAAAATATAGACCAAATAAAAGAGCCCAAAACCCATTTTTGGGACTCAATAATTCGGCCATAATATGAACCCCACCCAAACCCGAAAATTTTTGCATTCTACTATCATGCATGTTCATAAAATGCAAAAATATAGTGGGTTTAATAGATCATCTCGAAGCATATTTCAACAACTTCGGCTCTAGATACCATTGTTGGGATTTAACAAGTTTCAAAAGGCTTAAAACCTTTTAAGAATCATATTAAAGCGGAAGCATGAAATTACCAATTTAGAACATATTAAACTTTAACCAATTAAAGTTAAATCCCAATTAGGATCAAGTTATGAAATATGCTTACAAACTACAAGATAGTAAGGAGGTTATACCTATTCCAAGCTAGGTAATGAATGATGAAGATGATGATGTTGAATGGAGCCTCAAATGGATGAAACCTCAAGAGATTATACCCCAAGCTTATCACCAACACTTTGTACTTTGGTTAGGGTTTGTTGACACTTGAATTTAGCTTCCAAAAACCAAATTATGAACCCTCTAAACCCGATAATACCCCACGGCCTGCAGCTGTGTTTTTGAGAGTTTATGCAGTTTTTTTTGAAGTGTTTTGATGTGTATTCAAAGTGTGTTGAGTCTCCAAGAAGTCCTAGATACTTATGCTTCTTGAAAATGCAAGTATCCATTCAAATGGCTAGTCAAAGTGGATGTATTTTAGACTCCAATGCCACTTACTCAACACATATTATAGAATATGTTTTATAAAAGAATTAGTTTATTTTATAAAATTCTTTTATAAACTTCCATTTTATTTATGTACATCTTAATATATATAATCCATTTATATAAAATGTAACATAAACTTATTAATTATTTACCTATAAATAATTAAATCCATATTATATAAATTATTCCATAATTTATATAAATACACATCAAGTAATATTTAAGAAATCCATTTTTCTTAAAGTTCAAGTGTCGCGTATTTGATTAATGAACCAATCGTTAAAATCAAATACAAATAAGGTGTCGGTAAGCTTGTTATTGGGTATGACCCGACTTGGATCAAAACATATTAGCCACGTTAATTTAATATGTCTCTCGGGCATATGAAATACCTTCAATAATGATAATAGATGTCATAAAAATAACCATCCATACATAATGAAAAATATCCCGTAACAAAATCTTAATAAAATCCTCGGCAAAACGCCGTACATAACCCAAAATGTATGTATAAAAAGGACATTAAGTCTGTTGAAATAGTTAATCAATATGAATAATCACATCACATTCGCTTAGAGCGGATGTGATAAGCTGGTCCAGTATGAGTCTCAGCAGGATCCTCATACTCACGCAACTTCCCTTTCACAACATCCAACTCTTCCTTCAACACACGAACAGTGCTCTCGAGAGCCTCAAACTTAGCATTAACTTCTCGATCACGCTTACGGTTCGCATCCTCAACCCTATGCTTGAAAGTGATAAAGTTACCTATGTCGGCACGGATCTCGTCCATAACTTCATTATGTGGCAAAGTGCGCAAACAATCACTAACGGCGTTAATACGTGTCACCTCATTATAAGCCCGGTTCATATGAGTAATGATAGGAAAATAGTAATGAACAGGATCATCGATCTCTGGTTGATTAGCACGACGCCTAGCAGGAGACGGTGGAGCAGGTGCAGCAACGGAGTTATCGCTCGAAGTCGACATCTGCAAACAGCAAAACCGTAAACCACATACCAAAAAGATATAAAAGCTAATAATATAACTTATACGAAATGAAATGCATATTAATGCTATAGCAAAAAGGTCGGGCTGTAGACTAGACTCTAATGCACCCTATAAACCACGGGTTGACCACATTAAGACCGCCTAGTTCCCTACAACCAACGCTCTGATACCACATGTGACGACCCCGTCCAAACACTTAACGGATCCATCAGTTGGTCCCACAGCTTGATTGGACTTAAATGAATTAAATAAACAAAGTTGCATTCTTTTACTTCAAAAGTTTCCCAAAAAGGAAACAAACTAAAATATGTAGTTTCAAAACAACCAACCATAGTAATAAACCAAAAGTTGTCACAAAACCTTGCCAACAAACCCACAAGTTTAAATTATCCAAAAATAGAATGCAAGCTTAAGTTTCATAAATTGTTTCATGAAATCTGCCCAAATGCATGCAGACTCCTCTAAACACAGCGGAAGCATCACAAAACTCAAGTACCTGTGAAAACATGCAAGTAAACTGTCAACACAAAGGTTGAGTGAATTATAGGTTTAAACAATAAGTAAACTTTAGACCACAAGATTTAAAAATGTTAGAAAACATTAAACATTATTCCATTATCAATGAGCCACCTGGTAACCACTTAACCCTTTATTTACCCTTGCCAAACACAATAAAAATATACACTTGGACAGTGTATCTACAACAAATTACGAAGTACTAAACATTCCGATTATAAATTGCTAGCGCGACTAGCTCGAAATGGGGTTGTCAAACCCTATAGATCTATCCGTAGGATTCGCGTTCACCGGTAGAAACCAATGATTACAGTTACCAGACTAGGGAATATTTTTGTCCAACTCACAATGAATAATTAAATTTAACTGTTACTTGTGTCTAAACGTAAATAAAAATGCATGTAATCACATCCCAAAAATATACTTTGAAAAGTATGTAAAAACGAGACTATAACTCACCTTAAAAGCAACTGAAGAAACCACACAAACAAGCGAACAGTAAATAGAGTAAAGTGATCAGGAATGATCACAACGCCGACCTATAAATAAAGCAGGTCGATATAAATAACTAACTTAGGTCAAGTCTTAGTATGATAGCTATTGTACATGTTGCAAGTAGACATATAACAATACTCGGCAAGCATCGGTTTAACTGGAACAGCGTACGGACACATACTTTCTATTTATAGAAAGTTTCTATTTTTAGCAGGTTTCCATTTTTGGAAAGTTTCTATTTTTGGAAAGTTTCCAAATTTAGAAAGTTCTATTTTTAGAAAGTTTTTAAGTTAGGAAAGTTTCTTTATTTAGAGAGTCAACAAAAGTCAACTGAAAGTCAAAGTCAACTGAAAGTCAACTCAAAAGTCAACCTTGGTCAAACATAGTCAACATTAATTTGAAAAGTGTAAATTATAATAATAACATAAGTTATAATGTTTATTAAAGTTAAAAGTGTATAATTATGTCATAACGTAAGTTTAATTAAATAAAATGAATTATTAAAGTTAATATAAGTTTAAATGATATAATTAATATAACATAAGTATTTAATTAATTAATTAAATATTAATCATAATATAAGTATTATTAATTAATAATAAATTTTAAATCATATCACAAGTATTATTAATTAATAATGAATTATTAATCATATCATAAGTTTCTAATTATAATTATTAAATCATAAGTATTTAATAATTAAATCATAATTAAATAACAATTAAGTCTTATAATAATTAAATAATTATTTAATCTTTATTATAAGTCTTATAATAATATTCTTATAAAATAAATTTAATACTTATCATAAGTATTTTCCATTAATAATAAAAGTATTATTAATCATAAGTTAAATTAAAATGTTAATTAAATCATAAATAATAATTAAATGATAAAATAAATATTTATATCATAAGTCTTAAATAATAATAATTACTTCTTTTATCATAAGTAATTAATTAATAATGAAATTCATTATTTTTATCATAAGTTTTAGAATTAATCATAAGTTTTAATTCAAAAGTTCATCTGGTCGTATTTTGAGCCCCGGGTGTCGATTTCTGGCGAGCCTTATATGCATCTCCGTCTATTCAAACCACCCGACACAATGGAGAACTCAAGAATACACCAAGAACAGTCCACAAGTCGTGGTAATCAGCCATGACACCACTTGGACCTTCAATTTACTCAAAACCGTGTTTTAGTCAAAACGGGTGAACCGTGGCTCGGATTTAGGTGACCTGAACATGAAAGTTCATCCCACCATCAGTCCTAACACACTAACACACCCTAAAGACTCCAAGGAAGGTCACAAAGTCGGACCAAACCTGGTTCATGTCAATATCACAATTCAATTTTAACAAAATAGTAATTTGATCATAACTAGGGCTCCGGGAATCGAAACGACATGAATCCGGAGTCTAAAATTAATGTCTTGATGAGAGGAACTCATCTAGATAGTTTATTTTAACATTTATATCAGTCACAAACCCAGAATACAGGAAATAGCTGCTGTCCAGAATTTTATAAACCGAAAACATGCAATTATGAGTACATCTATGCATACAAACACCATTACAATAATCCACAAACATCGTACTACTAAATAAACATCAAAATACAGAAAATAATTGAAAATTTGAAAATTCTAGGGTTAGGGTTTATACCCTAATCGAGAAACAAACTATGTAATCGCGTAGAGAATGAAGAGAGGAACGCGTTTATACTAATCAATCCTTGATCCAAGCTTGAAAAATTATGAAGATGGTGATGTAGGTGATGGTTGGCGACGGCTAGGCAAGGAGGAGGAAGAGAGGAAAGTTGCATAATAGGTTTTGGTGAAATAAAAGTGAAATACAAAAAAATGAAAAGCAAGGGAGCCTAACACCCCCTCCCCTTGGGGTGTTCGGCCGAGTTTGGTGTGGGGTGGGCCCCATGGTGGGCCAAACTTGTTAAATGTTTAAAGTCTTATGGCTCGAAAGCCTGAACGAATCCAGAAACGCGAAAACGCACTTACGCGATTAAAAATCCGGAAAGATAACAAACGAGCGACGAAAAATAAATATAAATACACTATATAATAATATGATCTTAAAATATCATATTTAAAATATTTAGGATTTAAATGTCCCAAAAACTCGACCGTTGGTTTGAAAACCAAAAAGATTCGCTGGATGGAAATTCGCGAGACGTAGAAACGTATAAATTAAAATATGAATACAAATATTCACATAACACACAATAATTAATATATATATATATATATATATATATATATATATATATATATATATATATATATATATATATATATATATATATATATATATATATATATATATATATATATTATTACAAAAATAATAATATAGGTCATAGAAATGATGTGGCACACTAACAATTAACGGCCGTTAAATAATTAACTGAAAAGGATAACGGAAAAAGTAGGGTCGTGACAGAGATGATGATCCAACCACATGTTACCCACAGTTATACACCTGAAAAACTCTCAAAACCCAAGTAATAGTTCGACACGTATCCGTGTTAGACCCTTTGGCATTTACTAGCTAAAATAACTTTTCAATTTCGTTTCAAAATAGACAGTTTTGTCACAGCTCCAGCAAATCAACTTCGACTTCTCAATCAAAACAGCCTTATTATAACCTCGATAGATACGTTGCCCTTTCGCCAACATTACCGGGGAATCGTTTATATTCACCACATTAGCAATAAACTTACCAACAACTTCACTGATCTTTGACTTTCCAAAAAAAAAAAAAATCATTATAATTATCGAAACCCTATCATATACTCATTCGTACCTTATAACAAGAATTGCCATACCAATTATTGAGAATCAGCAATCAGTATTTTGAAACCTCGCAGCATGTCTACATCAACAATTACTTATACACACAACGTCTACCTCCAAGACTTACATTCTTTGAATGAGAAATTTCTGAAAAATACCCTAAACTACGAACCAGTTCTCTAAATTTTGAAAAATGCTGGTGAAGCAGCAAAAACTGTAAATGACCTTAACAGTAAAAAGTTAGATGATAAAGGATAGTATATTGGCAAAGCTCAGAAAAAGTGAAGCTTTGGAACTGGAAAATGGATTGAACAAAGTATGAAGGAGGCTGTGGACAAATCACAAAGGCTGAACCTGCCTTCAAAGAATCCAAATGATTCAGTACTTGCTGAAGTCATTAACGAATACTTTGCTCCTGACTCTAAACTCCTGCGGACAATATCCTTCATCATCCTCTGATATTAGACATTCTAAGATATCATCGTATCTTTCATTATAAATATCATCCATACTTCTGAAGATATTTTTATAATTATTCTTATCTGAAATTATTTACCTCTTCGCGCTATCTGTATTATATCATAAAAGAAACTATTTTAGTTTCTAAATTCTGAAACATTCGAGTTTAAAATAGGAATATTATTGAAGAAGTGTTGGGAGCTGAAGCATGAATTAGTATAATATAATGACACTTTATCAACGTGATTATATTACAGTAATTCATGCTAAGTTTCTAAATGGAACATGAGGATTCACAGATCATAACGTCATCATGTGCTATGTTACAAGACTCTTGTATTCTCTTTGATCTCTAAATATCAAGAAAATATTTCTTGATGATTCGGCCTTTTCTGAGGTATTCTGGTAATTTGACAAGTCAAGATCGTGCCATTACAATTTCCTTCCTAGAACATTAACAATGTTCATTCCGAAATTTATATCTGTGAATTCTGAACCATTACAAGCGGTGCTTAATCGCAAGAAGAAGAAACGAAAGAACAAAGCTCCGAACTAGAAATGGGAGTATAAATCATAGCAAATAGAAGAGAGCATTAACTGTGGATGACAATGATTATAGAAGAAGCAATGATTTGAAATATAAGGGAAGATATAAAACCCAACAACAATCCAGAAATCACAAACCGTATATATCAATGCATATAGCAATATAAAGACACGGGAGAACTAAAAACACTATAAAACTAAAAGTATAGTAGAAGTAAATAGATTCTTCCGGAGGCAGATGAAAAAGAAGAGCGACAGATATAAAAGTGAGGAGTATATCAAGAATCAGCACTGGATGAAGCATATTGACAAATACTTTAAAATATGAGTTGAGAAGGTGTGAGTTGTAAGAAAACAAAGGAGGTGGATTTATAGTGAAATATCCGACATAGAAATCAAAATGGATTATCGCATTAATTCGAAGAGGATCATAATTTCCTTAATCGCCGAATAATCAAATCCAATATAGATTACAAAGTTTTTCTTTTCGAAGATCAATCGTGATGACGTCAAAAGATACGACGAATCACTATTATCTTATTTTATTCATTTACGATAACTTCACTCACACGCTTCGAGTAATTGAATTATTTTATCCATGCTTCTTGAACATGATAAAACTCTATAATTGTTATAATAACATTCTCATTGTTAGTCATGACGACCTCTATCAAATTTCGGGGACGAAATTTCTTTAACGGGTAGGTACTGTGACGACCCGGAAATTTCCGACCAAATTTAAACTTTAATCTTTATATTATTCCGACACGATAAGCAAAGTTTGTTAACTTAAATCTCAAGAATTTTAAACTGTGTTCATACATTCATTATAACCTCGACCAAATTCTGATGATTCACGAACCGTTATATATAAATAGATATGTATATGTATATATATATATATTATAACTTGAGAATATTAATAAAGTATTAAACGTATAATACTTTACATGAACGTATTTGTTTCAATATGATTTTCGACGAAATAAAAAAAATATATTAAATGATTGAATTATCAGAAACATTGAATTATGATTACAAGTCTCTGTTGAGAGGTCCACTATGATTTGAGAAAATCTATTCCTCTTAACGATATTCAGAATAATTTGTAAAGCTATTTATAAATAAAAACATAAAGTGTCATTTACGAAAGTTAGACAAAAGTTAGTTGAGAATTGGTTTCTATAATATTCTATTAATCTATTTTCAAACGTACAAAGACGTTTTCAGTTTAAAAAGAAATTTATTATTAAAACATATATAACTTTTATAAATATCTAGAATCACTTTTGACAACTCATTACTTAACCAGTATAATAAATATAATGATATTTATATTTTATTTCATTAAATATATATAACGATTTAAATTAATATTATATATATTTATACGCGTATTATACATACATAGTTTTTATACTTTTACTATACTTTAACTTTACCTTTACTTTACTTTTACTTTACTTTAACTTTAATAATTCACTTTAATAATTCATACTTTATTAATTCACTTTAATAATTCATACTTTAATAATTCACTTTAATAATTCATACTTTAATAATTCACTTTAATAATTCAAAAATCTATTATAAATAGAATTCAATAGGTTTCATTATTTAATAGAAACTTGAAAATATATTTCTCTAAACTCTCTCAATCGATTTATATATATATATATATATATATATATATATATATATATATATATATATATATATATATATTTGCTCTGTATTATTTCAAGATATTATTAGTATACATAAAATATTACGACGGAGTGCTGTCCGAGTGATTTCAAAATAGTTTTTTTGAATGAGTCGAAGCTAAGGAAATTATGGGTTATAGCTATGGAGGTGATGGGTATGGTTCATGGGTATGCTCGTGAGGTCAATCTAGTGTTTATCATCTCCGTTGCGTCTACATACTTTCCTGCAATATTGAATCTCAATATTGATACGTTCGTGAATCCGAGGCCAACCTTGCACTTGTTAAATGACGTTATATGTATTTTTACTACGAAATACAGTATGGTGAGTTTCATTTGCTCCCTTTTATATATATTTTTGGGACTGAGAATACATGCGCTGTTTTTATAAATGTTTTACGAAATAGGCACAAGTACTAAAAGTAATTCTACGTGAGTTTAAACCAGAAATATACCCTTAGCTTGGTAACATTAAACTACTTGTCTATGTACAGTAGGCACGAATCCTAAAGATAGATCTATTGGGCCTGACAAACCCTATCCTGACTATGGGATGCTTTAGTACTTCGAGGTTATTTTAAACACCCCTTATCTGGTTGAAAGGACCCGTCCTAATCCATCCGGACGAAGTCCACATCGATTATAAATGATTCACAATAGTTGATTTCATTGCGAGGTACTTGACCTCTATATGATACATTTTACAAACATTGCATTCGTTTTAAAAGATAAATTTTCATTTACATCGAAAGTTGACGGCATGCATACTATTTCATAATATATATAACTATAATTGACTAAATAATAATCTTGATGAACTCAACGACTCGAATGCAACGTCTTTTGAAATATGTCATGAATGACTCCAAGTAATATCTCTAATACGAGCAAATGCACAGCGGAAGATTTCTTTCATACCTGAGAATAAACATGCTTTCAAGTGTCAACCAAAAGGTTGGTGAGTTCATTAGTTTAACAAAAATAATCATTCCATAATTTTAATAAACCACAAGATTTTATATTTCCATTTCTCATAAACATACGTCCCATGCATAGAGACAAAAATATCCTTCATATGGATTGAACACCTGGTAACCGACATTCACAATATACATATTAGAATATCCCCATCATTCCGGGATCCTCCTTCGGACATGATATAAATTTCGAAGTACTAAAGCATCCGGTACTTTGGATGGGGCTTGTTGGGCCCGATAGATCTATCTTTAGAGTTCGCGTCAATTAGGGTGTCTGTTCCCTAATTCTTAGATTACCAGACTTTAATAAAAAGGGCATATTCGATTAGATAATCCAACCATAGAATGTAGTTTCGATTACTTGTGTCTATTTCGTAAAGCATTTATAAAAGCAGCGCATGTATTCTCAGTCCTAAAAATATATATTGCAAAAGCATTTAAAAAGGGATTAATGAAACTCACGCATATAAATATTGTAAAACAGTTAATAAAGCATTTGCATGTATTCTCAGCCCAAAAATGTATATAAAAAGGGAATAATGAAACTCACGCATATAAATATTGTAAAATAGTTAATAAAGCATTTGCATGTATTCTCAGCCCAAAAATGTATATAAAAAGGGAATAATGAAACTCACCATACTGTATTTTGTAGTAAAAATACATATAACGACATTTAACAACTGAACAATGCAGGGTTGACCTCGGATTCACGAACCTATATCATTTGTATCTTTATTAATACACATATTCGTAATCGAACAAATTTATTTATTATATCTTAATTTATATATTATATATTTAATTTGTGTATATATTCAAAATGTTTAATATCTATATAATTATATTAATATATCCATATTTATTTATATACATATTTGTTTAGTGTTTTATTTAAAATCAATATTTTGTTAAATGTACGTTTTTTAAATAAATAATATTAGTAAGTTTTATCTATATAGTTATGTGAAATATAATATATGTAATAAGTATATTTTATACACAGAATATTTATTTGTTTAAAATGTAGTTTTGATACAATATTGATTTACTAATAATAATAATAATAACTATATTAACACTAATCATGATAATCATACTAACGATACAATGCTCATATTAATTTTAATAACAATAATAATAATAATAATAATAATAATAATAATAATAATAATAATAATAATAATAATAATAATAATAATAATAATAATACTAAATATTAGTATTTTGTAATGGTAATAATATTAGTAATAATTTACTTGCCATAATTATAATAATAATGATAAGTGTTAGTTAATGATACTAATAATTTTTAATATTAGAAATAATAATAATTAAATTAATGATAATACTAATGATAATAATTATAATCATAATAATAATAACAATAATAATAATACTAAATATTAATAATAATAACTTCTAAAAAGGAAACTACCTTAGAAAAGGCCCTTAAAAAGAAGTGCACCCAACTGGACTCGAACCCGTGACCTCTCGCTCCCCAACAACACTCCCTACCATTCCTCCAGTTTCTGTTTTTCTGACATAAACAGATACCATTTATATATATTCCGTATAATTATACTTTTCAGCCCAATTACTTTGTTTAATGGACTCAAGTATCACGGCCCAATGTCACCCTCCGTTTCTCGGCCCAACAGGAAAGTCTAACAGGCCTCTCGGCCCAACAGGGATTTTGGCCACACAAAATCAATAAGACTCGGCCCAAAATAATTTGATCCATAGCCATTTAATTAACCCACTGATTGAATATATCAAAGGTTCCGTTCATAGAAAAAAATATAACGATAGCAGCAACACAACGAAACCCTACGGTTCATCTTCATCATCACAGGTTCCTCACCTAGACATCAATAATATCATTCACGTATTGAATCAAAATCATATGGTAACCCTAATCACTATTCATCGTCTTCTTCATCTAATTGTCATCATCTTTTTCGGTCTTCCACAACGTATCTTCATCCTCTTTCATATCGTATCACCATTATCATGCTTCCCTTCATGTATCATTGCCTTTTCTTCTAAATTGAAACCATAATAGTGATTGAACATAAAACCCATAACTGTAGCAAATAAAATAAAAACGACAGTGATGGTGTTTTGAGTTGTGTCCGAACAGGAACCAGAAACAGGAAGATTGTGTGTATCCGGTAGATTTTACATCGAAAAGAAATAGAAGAAAGTGGTGATGGAGAAGATGATGATCAGAGGTGGGGGTGCTCAAAATTTTCGTGGTGGTGATGATGATTGTTTTATTAGTGATGATGTAAATAGGTTTAAGGTGATCTAGCGGGCTGTTTAGAAACATAAACGTGATATGGGTGGTGGTGTGTGAGGGTGGCTCACGGTGGTGGTTTTATAACTGAATGGAAACAGAAACGTACCATAGCAACAAAAGTAAATAGCAACAATAGTGGGTGGTTCTAAGGTGATAGGTGGTGGCGGATCATGATGACGTAGTGGTTGAAAACAGAAAGAAACGAGCAAAGGTGGATGGTTTCGGTGAGCTCCTTTAAAACAGGAAGAAGAAACAGAAGGGTAGCAGCAACAAATGATTGAAGGTTGTGTTTGTGTTGGTTCAATGATGGGTTAGTGTTTATCGGATTACAAATACTCCGTATATGATGATGGTGTTGGGTTCTTGGCTTTGTAGCAATTGATTAACAATAGTAGTAAAATAAACATGTGTTTTTGTGTTGGGGGTTTGATCTCACCAAGTAGTATATAAGTAATATAGAGAAAAAGAAAGAAGGATATAAATGATGATGTGTATGAGTTCAAGATAGATATATATGAGTTGCCAAATTGAAACGTGCATCAAAAATAAAATAATATTACTTTACCATCCACTACTCTATGTGATATGTAAACAATTCACAAAGTATCCGTGATTTTTAATTGTATATAACTTTGCCGACACTTAAACTATAATATTAATATGTAATAATAATAATAATAATAATAATAATAATAATAACTATAATAATAATAATAATAATAATAATAATAATAATATAATAAACCAATCAACAACAGTTATCTTAAATAAATGATTCCCACTTTTCAAAAAAAATCAAATGAAAACTAGGAGAATTGATCGGTTAGCAGAGAGTGTACAAAAGTGATGGTGATATGTTTGCTAAAGTTTACAATCATTCATATATATACAAACATCAATAGTAATATATATATATATATATATATATATATATATATATATATATATATATATATATATATATATATATATATATATATATATATATATATATATATATATATATATATTAAATAACGATTAAAATAAAACGTGTAGGAGAAAGTTAAAAATTTGATGGTGATTGATTTTGGTTGTTTGTTCAAATAGATAGAATGAAAACATAATTATTGAGCAGGTGGTGGAAAGGGATCAATTAGTAGATGATGATGATAGTAGAATGAGAGTGATATTTAATGATGGTGTTGAAAGTGGTAATTGAAAACAGGAGAAGGATTCAATGAAGGTATGTGTTTTACAAATTAAAACATGGATATAATTAATTATCCACTTAACATTTTGAATGATATTTTAACAACCATACTTTGTCTACATTACCAACTCGTGACTCAACTTGAGTTTTATTTGTTTTGAAGATTAAATATAGGGGATAGATTGTGACGTGATTTCTCATGATTGGATATTGTGAGTGTAGTAGTCACAAGAAAAGGCATCAATAAATAATTATGGGTCTCGATTTGTATGCATGCAATTATATAATAATAATATACTAATTATTATATATATTTATATATAACAATCCAAAATGTGTTTTAAAAAAAAATATAGCCACCATCCTTTTTAATCATATGAGAGTGATGTTATGGTTTATAATATTTGTCTCAGTTCCAAATAATATATACGGAGTATTAAAATTCAACATAATAAAGTAAATGTATATTTTATTAATGTGTTTCAAGTTATAATATATATACATATATTTATATATACATATCTATTTAGTTGTTCGTGAATCGTTGAAAATAGTCAAATGTCAATTGAATATATGAACATCGTTCCAAAATTTTCTAGACTCAACATTACAGACTTTGCTTATCGTGTCGGAATCATATAAAGATTAAAGTTTAAATTTGATCGGAAATTTCCGGGTCACTACAGTACCTACCCGTTAAAAGAAATTTCGTCCCGAAATTTGATCGAGGTCGTCATGGCTAACTATAAAAATGTTTTCATGACAAATATGAGTTGATAATTAGAGTTTTATCATTATTGACTAATATAGATAAAACGATTCCATTATGTGAAGCGTACGAGTGAAGCTGTAAAAAAAATATATTTAGATAGAGATTTAACTTGTGACGTAGTCACGGTGGATTTTCGAATTTCAAGAAAATTGGAAAAAAAAATCTTAGTAATAAGATTTTGTTTCTAGGTAATTAAGGAAAATAGAATCCTCTTTGGTTGAATGAGATAATCTGTTTTGATCGCTCTGTCGGATACTTCACCATAAATCCATCATCTTCGTTTCCTTATTTCCACAACTCGATTTGACTTGTCAAATTATCAGAAGTCATTAGAAAAGATAGAACTATCAAGAAAATATGATCTTGAATTGTTTATAGATTAGATAGAATGTAAGAGTCGTGTAACATGGCACATGATGATGGTACTGAGAATCATCACGTTTCATTAGAAACTCAGCATGAACTACTGTAATATAATCACGTTGATCAAGTGTCATTATATTATACTAATTCATGCATCAGTTTTTAACATTACTTCAAAAACATTCATAATTTAAATTCAAAGATTTATAGAATATAGAAACTAAAATAGTTTCCCTTTTTATGAGATAACACAGATAACGCGGAGAGATAATTAATATCGAACGAGAATATTTATGAAGATATCTTCAAAAATATTGAGGATATTAATAAAGAAAGGTACGATGATATCTTAGGATTTCAGAATCAAATTGTAATGAAGAAATTCATTCACGATGATTTAGAGTGATTAAGGAGTAAGGTAATCGCTAAATATTTCATCAGAAACAGAATCATCAGGATTCTTTAAATACAGGGTTTGGTCCTTGTATTTGTCCTTGGTCTCCTTCCTGGTTTGCTTGATTCATTTTTCAGAACTCAGAGATCTGATTCGTAAGCTAGAGTGCTTTTCATAATTTCAGAATAGAAGATCATAATTCTAAAGGTTATATGTATACATATAACTGTTGATGTAGAAACGTTGCGAGATTCAAAATACTGATTTCGGATTCTCGGTAATTGGTATGGCAATTCTCGTTATCAGATGTGAATGAGTATATGAATAGGTTTTAACGAACAACTATAATGGTTCTTCAGAGAGACTTAAGTCAATGAGTAGTGAAGTTGCTGGTAAGTTTAATGCTAATGTGGTGGAATATAAACGGTTCCCCGGTAACAATGATGAATGGGTAATCTTTATAATAGGGTTTATTCAAATAAATAACTTGAAGTTGATTTGCTGGAGCTGTCACAAAATTGGCTAATTTGAGAAGGGATTGCAAAGTTATTTTCGGTAATAACAATGCTAAAAGATCTGACACGGATACGTGTAGTTGGATCATCCTCTCGATTGAGGTGTTTCCAAGATTCGAGAAAGGTTTGAACGCAGATTGTAATCGTCAAGATATAAATGAAGTTTAGGATGAAATCAAGTGGCAAACTTGACGAAATGTTTAGTTTCATATGTTATAATCAATATTTTAATTCATTTTAATTGTCTAATATTATTCGTCCACAGTTAACAGTTCAATAATTTATATACAGTTTAATATATAATATTCGAAATAATTAATACGTGTCGTGACCCGTATACGTCTCAGACTCGATCACAACTCAAAGTATATATATTATTGTAGAGTCAACCTCAACCCTGTATAGAGAACTCGATCATTACTGCATATAGAGTGTCTATGGTGATTCCAAATAATATATATAGATGCGTCGATATGATATGTCAAAACCTTGTATACGTGTCCCGATATTTAAAGTGCGTAAAATAAATAACAGAAATTAAATAACGATAAATAAAATGCGTAAAGTAAATAACAGAAATTAAATGACGATAAATAAAATTGCGAGAATGTAAATTGCGATAAACAAAATGTAATCAGTTAGCTAGGAACAGTTAGCTAGGATTTTGTTAGCGTGGATTCTTAATAGAATTTCATATTGTTAATTAATCGGTTTCTAATCAATTCTTATTGTGTCCATTATTTCTTCGTTATGCCACTTGATGGATTCTGATAGATCAAAATCCAAATATGTAATTGGATGAATATGGTTATTCTGTGGTGAACGGATTTGTATATCGGTGGATGTAAGTAGGATAGTATATGACTTGTTGAAATAGATTCGAAGAACGTACAATGTAACTTATTAATGTGAAATTTAAATAGTCCTCGGGTATTACCTACCCGTTAAAATATTTTCACCATTAACAGTTTGTACAAGAGAATTTTTAATTACAATCTTTATGAAAACATATATACATATATATTTTCTTCAGATTTATTCATGGATTTAATGAGTTAATATGATATTAAACTCATTTGCTTTTCGGTTGGAACTAGAATAAATAATCTCTAAAACTTTAGAGATTACATATTCGCCATGTAGAATGAAGATAAATGAGGTAGAACGATACGTAGAACGAAGATCATACTCAAAGTACATATGATGATATTGAAGCATGGATTGTTGATGGACCTGGTGCTGTTATTGATTGTACTGTTGGTGCCGGTGATGTTGCTGAAGCGGGTACATTTTGCACCATATTTTCCGAATAGATTTTTCGAGCGCGAAGTTCGTTGACTTATTACTCCAGGATGATTGTCGGTCAGAATGAGCGGATGAATAAGGTTTAGAATCTGAGTTATGATATAGTCATGGCGAGATATTTGGGAAATGAGGGTGAATTGGTGTTACGAACAGGTTCGCCAGTAAGTGCTTCAGGTTCTTCGCCAAAAGGTGAATTCGGTTAGTGGATGGGATCGCCTTCTGCGCGTCTCCATTGATTAAGTCGACTATGAATCCATCAGATGAATTGGGAATGGATGATTGGTTGATTCATTCTGGTGTCGTTGCTTCCGGAGCTTAGATGACTATCCATTCTGAATAACTGTTGGGATAACTATCAGAATAGCTGTCGGAATCCGAGGGACTCGATCTAGTTGAGGGATTCATCTCGTACGATCAGATGAAGGATTTCCGATAAGAAATAAATTATAGGATGTAGATTAGTATCCTACAATACATAATTTACATATACATATATAATACTAAAATCCCATAAGTTATGGAGGAGTCTACGGAAGCTGTCAAGCAAAGTCTACAGTAACAGATATGCTAAGATATGAATTAGCAGATACGCTGAGATACGAATTTTGTCTATACACTATTCATGCAATCATTGCAGTAAGATGTGTCTAGACTAGGAATGATAAGCAGGTAGTATCCTAAGGATGATAAGCAGATGATTTTCGACAAAAATGGTAAGCAAAACTTTTGACATGCAAACACGGTCGAAGTCCAGACTTACTAATGCATCCTAACGACTATCAGTTAGACAAACTAATGCAAGACCTGGTTCGCTAAGACCATCGCTCTGATACCAACTGAAAGGACCCGTCCCAATCCATCCGGACGAAGTCCACATCGATTATAAACGATTCACAATAGTTGATTTTATTGCGAGGTACTTGACCTCTATATGATACATTTTACAAACATTGCATTCGTTTTAAAAGATAAATTTTCATTTACATCGAAAGTTGACGGCATGCATACTATTTCATAATATATATAACTATAATTGACTAAATAATAATCTTGATGAACTCAACGACTCGAATGCAACATCTTTTGAAATATGTCATGAATGACTCCAAGTAATATCTCTAATACGAGCAAATGCACAGCGGAAGATTTCTTTCATACCTGAGAATAAACATGCTTTCAAGTGTCAACCAAAAGGTTGGTGAGTTCATTAGTTTAACAAAAATAATCATTCCATAATTTTAATAGACCACAAGATTTCATATTTCCATTTCTCATAAACATACGTCCCATGCATAGAGACAAAAATATCATTCATATGGATTGAACACCTGGTAACCGACATTCACAATATACATATTAGAATATCCCCATCATTCCGGGATCCTCCTTCGGACACGATATAAATTTTGAAGTACTAAAGCATACGGTACTTTGGATGGGGCTTGTTGGGCCCGATAGATCTATCTTTAGAGTTCGCGTCAATTAGGGTGTCTGTTCCCTAATTCTTAGATTACCAGACTTTAATAAAAAGGGCATATTCGATTAGATAATCCAACCATAGAATGTAGTTTCGATTACTTGTGTCTATTTCGTAAAGCATTTATAAAAGCAGCGCATGTATTCTCAGTCCTAAAAATATATATTGCAAAAGCATTTAAAAAGGGATTAATGAAACTCACGCATATAAATATTGTAAAACAGTTAATAAAGCATTTGCATGTGTTCTCAGCCCAAAAATGTATATAAAAAGGGAATAATGAAACTCACGCATATAAATATTGTAAAACAGTTAATAAAGCATTTGCATGTATTCTCAGCCCAAAAATGTATATAAAAAGGGAATAATGAAACTCACCATACTGTATTTTGTAGTAAAAATACATATAACGATATTTAACAACTGAACAATGCAGGGTTGACCTCGGATTCACGAACCTATATCATTTGTATCTTTATTAATACACATATTCGTAATCGAACAAATTTATTTATTATATCTTAATTTATATATTATATATTTAATTTGTGTATATATTCAAAATGTTTAATATCTATATAATTATATTAATATATCCATATTTATTTATATACATATTTGTTTAGTGTTTTATTTAAAATCAATAGTTTGTTATATGTACGTTTTTTAAATAAATAATATTAGTAAGTTTTATCTATATAGTTATGTGAAATATAATATATGTAATAAGTATATTTTATACACAAAATACTTATTTGTTTAAAATGTAGTTTTGATACAATATTGATTTACTAATAATAATAATAATAATAATAATAATAATAATAACTATATTAACACTAATTATGATAATCATACTAACGATACAATGCTCATATTAATTTTAATAATAATAATAATAATAATAATAATAATAATAATAATAATAATAATAATAATAATAATAATAATAATAATAATAATAATAATAATAATAAATATTAGTATTTTGTAATGGTAATAATATTAGTAATAATTTACTTGCCATAATTATAATAATAATGATAAGTGTTAGTTAATGATACTAATAATTTTTAATATTAGAAATAATAATAATTAAATTAATGATAATACTAATGATAATAATTATAATCATAATAATAATAACAATAATAATAATACTAAATATTAATAATAATAACTTCTAAATAGGAAACTACCTTAGAAAAGGCCCTTAAAAAGAAGTGCACCCAACTGGACTCGAACCCGTGACCTCTCGCTCCCTAACAACACTCCCTACCATTCCTCCAGTTTCTGTTTTTCTGATATAAACGGATACCATTTATATATATTCCGTATAATTATACTTTTCGGCCCAATTACTTTGTTTAATGGACTCAAGTATCACGGCTCAATGTCACCCTCCGTTTCTCGGCCCAACAGGAAAGTCTAACAGGCCTCTCGGCCCAACAGGGATTTTGGCCACACAAAATCAATAAGACTCGGCCCAAAATAATTTGATCCATAGCCATTTAATTAACCCACTGATTGAATATATCAAAGGTTCCGTTCATAGGGAAAAAAAAAACGATAGCAGCAACACAACGAAACCCTACAGTTCATCTTCATCATCACAGGTTCCTCACCTAGACATCAATAATATCATTCACGTATTGAATCAAAATCAAACGGTAACCCTAATCACTATTCATCGTCTTCTTCATCTAATTGTCATCATCTTTTTCGGTCTTCCTCAACGTATCTTCATCCTCTTTCATATCGTATCACCATTATCATGCTTCCCTTCATGTATCATTGCCTTTTCTTCTAAATTGAAACCATAATAGTGATTGAACATAAAACCCATAACTGTAGCAAATAAAATAAAAACGACAGTGATGGTGTTTTGAGTTGTGTCCGAACAGGAACCAGAAACAGGAAGATTGTGTGTATCTGGTGGATTTTACATCGAAAAGAAATAGAAGAAAGTGGTGATGGAGAAGATGATGATCAAAGGTGGGGGTGCTCAAAATTTTCGTGGTGGTGATGATGATTGTTTTATTAGTGATGATGTAAATAGGTTTAAGGTGATCTAGCGGGCTGTTTAGAAACATAAACGTGATATGGGTGGTGGTGTGTGAGGGTGGCTCACGGTGGTGGTTTTATAACTGAATGGAAACAGAAACGTACCATAGCAACAAAAGTAAATAGCAACAACAGTGTTTGGTTCTAAGGTGATAGGTGGTGGTGGATCATGATGACGTAGTGGTTGAAAACAGAAAGAAACGAGCAAAGGTGGATGGTTTCGGTGAGCTCCTTTAAAACAGGAAGAAGAAACAGAAGGGTAGCAGCAACAAATGATTGAAGGTTGTGTTTGTGTTGGTTCAATGATGGGTTAGTGTTTATCGGATTACAAATACTCCGTATATGATGATGGTGTTGGGTTCTTGGCTTTGTAGCAATTGATTAACAATAGTAGTAAAATAAACATGTGTTTTTGTGTTGGGGGTTTGATCTCACCAAGTAGTATATAAGTAATATAGAGAAAAAGAAAGAAGCATATAAATGATGATGTGTATGAGTTCAAGATAGATATATATGAGTTGCCAAATTGAAACGTGCATCAAAAATAAAATAATATTACTTTACCATCCACTACTCTATGTGATATGTAAACAATTCACAAAGTATCCGTGATTTTTAATTGTATATAACTTTGCCGACACTTAAACTATAATATTAATATGTAATAATAATAATAATAATAATAATAATAATAATAACTATAATAATAATAATAATAATAATAATAATAATAATAATAATAATAATAATAATAATAATAATAATAATAATAATAATATAATAAACCAATCAACAACAGTTATCTTAAATAAATGATTCCCACTTTTCAAAAAAAATCAAATGAAAACTAGGAGAATTGATCGGTTAGCAGAGAGTGTACAAAAGTGATGGTGATATGTTTGCTAAAGTTTACAATCATTCATATATATACAAACATCAATAGTAATATATATATATATATATATATATATATATATATATATATATATATATATATATATATATATATATATATATATATATATATTAAATAACGATTAAAATAAAACGTGTAGGAGAAAGTTAAAAATTTGATGGTGATTGATTTTGGTTGTTTGTTCAAATAGATAGAATGAAAACATAATTATTGAGCAGGTGGTGGAAAGGGATCAATTAGTAGATGATGATGATAGTAGAATGAGAGTGATATTTAATGATGGTGTTGAAAGTGGTAATTGAAAACAGGAGAAGGATTCAATGAAGGTATGTGTTTTACAAATTAAAAAATGGATATAAATAATTATCCACTTAACATTTTGAATGATATTTTAACAACCATACTTTGTCTACATTACCAACTCGTGACTCAACTTGAGTTTTATTTGTTTTGAAGATTAAATATAAGGGATAGATTGTGATGTGATTTCTCATGATTGGATATTGTGAGTGTAGTAGTCACAAGAAAAGGCATCAATAAATAATTATGGGTCTCGATTTGTATGCATGCAATTATATAATAATAATATACTAATTATTATATATATTTATATATAACAATCCAAAATGTGTTTTAAAAAAAAAAAATATACCCACCATCCTTTTTAATCATATGAGAGTGATGTTATGGTTTATAATATTTGTCTCAGTTCCAAATAATATATATGGAGTATTAAAATTCAACATAATAAAGTAAATGTATATTTTATTAATGTGTTTCAAGTTATAATATATATACATATATTTATATATACATATCTATTTACAACCAGTTGTTCGTGAATCGTTGAAAATAGTCAAAGGTCAATTGAATATATGAACATCATTCCAAAATTTTCTAGACTCAACATTACAGACTTTGCTTATCGTGTCGGAATCATATAAAGATTAAAGTTTAAATTTGATCGGAAATTTCCGGGTCACTACACTGGTGTACTTCAGAGGTTAAAACATGAACGTTAAGGCTTGTTACCGGGTGCCTACAACTTATAGAATACTTTTATACACTTGCGAGTGTACATATATTTAAAAACGGAAATCTTGTGGTCTATTAATATATTGAAATGATTGTTATGATAAACCTATGAACTCACCAACCTTTTGGTTGATACTTTAAAGCATGTTTATTCTCAGGTATTAAAGAAATCTTCCGCTGTGCATTAGCTCATTTTAAGGATATTACTTGGAGTCATTCATGGCATATTTTGAAAGACGTTGCATTCGAGTCATTGAGTTCATCAAGATTATTATTAAGCCAATTATAGTTGGATGTATTATGAAATGGTGTGCATGCCGTCAACTTTCGTTGTAAAGAAAGTTTGTCTTTTAAAAACGAATGCAATGTTTGTAAAATGTATCATATAGAGGTCAAATACCTCACGATGTAATCAACTATTATGAATCATTTATAATGTATATGAACGGGTCCTTTCAATAGTTCACAAGTTTTGAGACTCAACTTTACAGACTTTGCTTATTGTGTCGAGATTATATAAAGATTTAGTTTAAATTTGATCGAAAATTCTCGAGTCGTCACGTTTGGAGTCTATGCTTGTATGATATTATGTAAAAACCGCATTCAAGAAACTTATTTTTGATGTAATATATTCTTATTGTAAACCATTATGTAATGGTCATGTGTAAACGATATATTTTAGATTATCATTATCTGATAATCTACGTAATGCTTTTTAAACCTTTATAGATAAAATAAAGGTTATGGTTGTTTTAAAAATGAATGCAGTCTTTGAAAAATGTCTTATATAGAGGTCAAAACCTCGTGACAAAATCAATTAATATGGAACGTTTATAATCAATATGAACGGGATATTTCAATTGGTATCCGAGCGTTGGTCTTAGAGAACCAGAAATTTGCATTAGTGTGTCTTATTGAGTTTGTTAGGATACATTAGTGAGTCTGGACTTCGACCGTGTTTTCTTTAAAAACGATTGCTTAACACTTTTGTTGGAAACTATATGTTATTAACATGTAAATATTATGTGATATATTAACCTCTTAATGTGTTTGATATTGTGTGATAGATGTCTACCACTAGTACGAATTCCATCGACTCACCTAATAATAATGAAGAGTCGAATATACTTTGGGAAGATTCACAAATTCCCGAAGAGGAACCGGAAGAAGAGGAACCAGAAGAAGAGGAACCAGAAGGGGAGGAACCGGAAGAGGTGGAACCGGAAGAAGAAGAGGTTCCGGAGGAAGACATATTGATACCTATAGTAAATCGATTAAATAAAAGAAAATCCTCAACCAACGAACCAAAGTTAATAATGGTCAATGGTGTTTCCGCCGAGGAAGCAAAATATTGGGAAGATTACCAATTTTCCGATGAATCGGATCCCGATGAAGATTCCGATGATGTTATAGAAATTACCTTGACCCAATTTAATAAAGCGAAAGAAAATAATAAGGGAAAAGGTATAAAAATAGAGAAACCCGATTCCAACCCCGATGAACTTTATATGTATCAGCAACATCCGTATTTCCTAAAATGTAACAATGATCCGGGAACCTCTAAACCACCAGGTTTTTCTAAACCATTGTGGAAAATGACGGTTCGTATTAGAGGAACACCATATATTCCTAGAAAATTAGGAAAACGAATCAAGTCCGAAGAAGAAGAAACCAGTAATTCAAATTAGAGGGTTGTAATCATGTTGTATATTATATGTATTGTAGTGTGCTTGTACTTTTATGTTCTATGTAAAAATTGCTTGTATTGTTTGTTAATTATCTTTTACGAATCTAATCCTTGTCTATTTTACAGTATAAAAACAAAATGGACGTTAAGGGTAGACAGCCGAATATTTTAGAAGATCTACTAGAGGATATGATTGAGGAAATCTTGTCTAGAGTCGGTCAGAATTCACCAGCACAATTAATTATGGCAAAATTAACTTGTCAAACATTTGAAAGACTTTCCAGAAATGCCTTAGTTTATATAAGGCTTTCCTTTGATAGGTGGGATATATCACATTGGGGAGACCGTAAGTTACGCCGTGTTTTTTTTAAAGCATTAAATGTGGGGAACCCAAATGCAATTTTAATCTACGGGTTAAGAACCTATTTTGACTCAACATATCCCAACATAGGATTTCGTGAATTAGAAAGAGCTTCTAACATGCAACATAAAGAAGCATGTTATGCTTACGGGTTAGTGATGTTCGCTTCTTACCAAAGTGAGAAAAAGAACGTCGGATTGCAACTTTTAAATAAAACCTTCCCACAAGTGACGGATTCAGTAGTTGGGGTGAGAAACAAGGTTTTTAGATTATTACGGGGCTGTTGGACATTACGAAACCCTCGTCCTTTTGACGACATTACAACATGCTTCCTAGCCATGGTCATAACGGTTATTTTCCACAAGACCAAGGATGGGAAGTCGTCTTAGTAAAACCAGAATGCATGACTTGTTTCTGGACTTATGAACTACGTGTCTTTATTTTCTTTGCTGAACAACTTGCGTATTAACTAGGTTTATCTTCAAAAACTGTCATGTATCAAAGTGTACTATATTTCATGTTATATGTAATATAGCGAAGTTGTAAGTTTGAAGAATATTTGTATGTGATATATTATTATAATCAGTTTTTCATATGGAATTGTAGTAGTTGAATTGTATATTAGCTACTAAGTATGAACTTAACGGGTAGGTAGTACTCGAATTTAAACTTATAAAACGCTAATATAAAGAAAAAACTTTTATAAATGAGTTCATATTATGCTACATAATACTATTGACTACTCTTAATATTCTGTATGATTAACTCGATTCAGTTGGCTATTTTGAAGGAAATGGCACCGACTACTCGACACACCATGAATATGAGCGAAGAGGAATTTCGTACCTTTCTTGCTGCAAACATAACCGCAGTACAGGCTGCGCTACATACCAACAATAACTCTGAATCTAGCAATGCAGCTAACGGCGCAAGAAATCGTGTTGGATGCTCCTACAAAGAATTCACTGCCTGCAAACCTTTGGAATTTGATGGAATCGAAGGACCAATTGGATTGAAACGGTGGAACGAGAAAGTCGAATCGGTGTCTGCCATAAGTAAGTGTACTTAAAAGGACAAAGTTAAGTACGCTACGCATACCTTCACAGGTACTGCGTTAACATGGTGGAACACCTATCTTGAACAGGTAGCACAAAATGCTGCTTACGCACTACCGTGGTCAGCATTCAAGCAATTGATGAACGAGCAGTACCGTCCTAGAAACGAAGTCAATAAACTCAAGGCAAAACTTAGAGAGTTACGAACACAAGGGTTCGAAGTTACCACATATGAACGACGATTCACAGAGTTGTGCATATTGTGTCCGGGAGCATTCGAAGATGAAGAAGAGAAGATCGACGCATTTGTAAAAGGGTTACGAGTAAGGATTCAAGAAGATGTGAGTTCACACGAGCCCGCTTCTATACAGAAGGCAAGTCGAATGGCTCATAAACTCATAAATCAGATTGAGGGAAGAATTAAAGAGCGGGCGGCCGAAGAAGCCAACACGAAACAACTCAAGAGGAAGTGGGAGGAAAACGGTGACAAGAGTCACCAGTACAACAACAACAACAATTACAACCACAATCGCAACAACTATCCCAACAACCGCAACAACAATCACAACAATCACAACAATAACCGCAATCCTAACAATAACTACAACAAACATCCCAACAACAACAACAACTACAACAACTGTTTAAACAACAATAACAACCCCAACAACAACTTCAATAACAACAACGGAAACAAAAACCAAAAACAGCCATGTCATAGGTGTGAAGAAAATCATCAGGGGTTTTGCACGACATTTTGCAATAGGTGTAAAAGAAATGGTCATAGCGCGACAAAGTGTGAGGTCTACGGACCAAAGTTTAACAGAACAAAAGGAACAAATAATGTCGGAACAAGTAATGCCGAAACGAATAGTGTCAGAGCAAGTAATACCAACACTGTTTGTTATAAATGTTGAAAACCGGGCCACATTATTAGAAATTGCCCGAATCAGGGGAATACTAATGGGCAGGGCTGTGGAAGAGTTTTCAATATTAATGCGGCAGAAGCACGGGAAGACCCAGAGCTTGTTACGGGTACATTTCTTATTGACGATAAATCTTCTTATGTTTTATTTGATTCGGGTGCGAATAGAAGCTATATGAGTAGAGAATTTTGTGCTAAATTAAGTTGCCCATTGATGCCTTTGGATAATAAATTTTTACTCTAATTAGCAAATGGTAAATTAATTTCAGCAGATAATATATGTCGGGATAGAGAAATTAAACTGGGTGATGAAACGTTTAAGATTGATTTAATACCAGTCGAGTTAGGGAGTTTTGATGTAATAATTGGCATGGACTGGTTGAAGAAGGTAAGAGCAGAGGTCGTCTGTTACAAAAATGCGATTCGCATTATGCGTGAAAAAGGAAAACCTTTAATGGTGTACAGAGAAAAGAACAACGCGAAATTAAATCTTATTAGTAGTTTGAAGGCACAAAAACTAATAAGAAAAGGTTGTTACGTCATTCTAGCACACATCAAGGAAGTTAAACCTGAAGAAAAGAACATCAATGATGTTCCCGTCGCAAAAGAATTTCCCGATGTATTTCCGAAAGAATTACCGGGATTACCCCCACATCGATCCGTTGAATTTCAAATAGACCTTATACCAGGAGCTGCACCAATAGCTCGTGCTCCATACAGACTCGCACCCAGTGAAATGAAAGAATTACAAAGTCAGTTACAGGAACTTTTAGAGCGTGGTTTCATTCGACCAAGCACATCACCATGTGGAGCTCCTGTTTTGTTTGTCAAGAAGAAAGATGGTACATTCAGGTTGTGTATCGACTACCAAGAATTGAACAAACTTACCATCAAGAACCGCTACCCACTACCGAGAATCGACGACTTATTTGATCAACTACAAGGCTCGTCTATTTATTCGAAGATCGATTTACGTTCTGGATATCATCAAATGCGGGTGAAGGAGGATGATATTCCAAAGACTGCTTTTAGGACGCGTTACGGTCATTACGAGTTTATGGTTATGCCGTTTGGATTGACTAATGCACCAGCTGTGTTCATGGACCTCATTAACTGAGTGTGTGGGCCATATCTTGACACGTTTGTCATTGTTTTCATTGATGACATACTTATTTACTCGAAAAATGATCAAGAGCACGAAGAACATTTGAGAAAAGTGCTAGAGTTGCTGAGAAAAGAAAAATTGTACGCTAAGTTTTCAAAGTGTGCATTTTGGTTGGAAGAAGTTCAATTCCTCGGTCATATAGTGAACAAAGAAGGTATTCAGGTGGATCCAGTAAAGATTGAAACCGTTGAAAAGTGGGAAACCCCAAAAACTCCGAAACACATACGCCAATTTTTAGGGCTAGCTGGTTATTACAGGAGATTCATCCAAGATTTTTCTAAAATAGCAAAACCCTTGACTGCATTAACGCATAAAGGGAGGAAATTTGAATGGAAGGTTGAACAAGAAAAAGCGTTTCAATTGTTGAAGAAAAAGTTAACTACGGCACCTATATTGTCATTAGTTGAAGGGAATGATGATTTTGTGATATATTGTGATGCCTCAAAGCAAGGTCTCGGTTGTGTATTAATGCAACGAACGAAAGTAATTGCTTATGCGTCTAGACAATTGAAGATTCACGAGCAGAATTATACGACGCGTGATTTGGAATTAGGCACAGTTGTTTTTGCATTAAAGACTTGGAGGCACTACTTATATGGGGTCAAAAGTATTATATATACCGACCACAAAAGTATTCAACACATATTTAATCAGAAACAACTGAACATGAGGTAGCGCAAATGGATTGAATTGTTGAATGATTGCGACTTTGAGATTCATTACCACTCAGAGAAGGCAAATGTGGTAGCCGACGCCTTGAGCAGAAAGGACAGAGAACCCATTCGTGTAAAATCTATGAATATAATGATTCACACTAACCTTACTACTCAAATAAAGGAGGCGCAACAAGGAGTTTTAAAATAGGGAAACTTAAAGGATGAAATACCCAAAGGATCGGAGAAGCATCTTAATATTCGGGAAGACGGAACCCGGTATAGGGCTGAAAGAATTTGGGTACCAAAATTTGGAGATATGAGAGAAATGGTACTTAGAGAAGCTCATAAAACCAGATACTCAATACATCCTAAAACGGGGAAGATGTACAAAGATCTCAAGAAACATTTTTGGTGGCCAGGTATGAAAGCCGATGTTGTTAAATATGTAGGGGAATGTTTGACGTGTTATAAGGTTGTAACACCCTAGGCAAATCCCACATCGCCCACGAACATGAGTGATCATGGGATTATAAGGTAATACCCACGCTTAAATGACACAACGCGTTTTGGGATCACATGCAGAGCAGATGTGCGAGTATGTTGTTGTTAAGCGTGCTCGGGCGACAGCACTACCAGGATGGGTGACCTCCTGGGAAAGTGCTTCTCGTGTGTGGTCGCCAAGAAAAATCCGTGCGCCTGCGGGCAAAGCGGACAATATTGTGGTCATGTTAAGCTGGGGTGTTACAGAATGGTATCAGAGCCACTCATGTGCCGTTGGGGGTGGTGGGGCAAACCTCATCGAGGACGATGAGTCCCTAAGGGGGGTGAATGTAACACCCTAGGCAAATCCCACATCGCCCACGAACATGAGTGATCATGGGATTATAAGGTAATACCCACGCTTAAATGACACAACGCGTTTTGGGATCACATGCAGAGCAGATGTGCGAGTACGTTGTTGTTAAGCGTGCTCGGGCGACAGCACTACCAGGATGGGTGACCTCCTGGGAAAGTGCTTCTCGTGTGTGGTCGCCAAGAAAAATCCGTGCGCCTGCGGACAATATTGTGGTCATGTTAAGCTGGGGTGTTACAAAGGTCAAAGCGGAGCATCAGAAACCATCAGGTCTACTTCAATAACCCGAAATCCCGGAATGGAAATGGGTAAATATTACCATGGATTTCATCACTAAATTGCCAAGGACTGCAACTGGTTTTGATACTATTTGGGTAATAGTTGATCGTCTCACCAAATCAGCACACTTCCTGCCAATAAGAGTAGATGACAAGATGGAGAAGTTAGCACGACTGTATTTGAAGGAAGTCATCTCCAGACATGGAATACCAATCTCTATTATCTCTGATAGGGATGGCAGATTTATTTCAAGATTCTGGCAGACATTACAGCAAGCATTAGGAACTCGTCTAGACATGAGTACTGCCTATCATCCACAAACTGATGGGCAGAGCGAAAGGACGATACAAACGCTTGAAGAGATGCTACGATCATGTGTTATTGATTTCGAAAACAGTTGGGATCGACATCTACCGTTAGCAGAATTTTCCTACAACAACAGCTACCATTCAAGCATTGAGATGGCGCCGTTTGAAGCACTTTATGGTAGAATGTGCAGGTCTCCGATTTGTTGGAGTGAAGTGGGGGATAGACAGATTACGGGTCTGGAGATAATACAAGAAACTACCGAGAAGATCATCCAAATTTAACAACGGTTGAAAACCGCCCAAAGTCGACAAAAGAGCTACGCCGACATTAAAAGAAAAAATATAGAATTTGAAATTGGAGAGATGGTCATGCTTAAGGTTGCACCTTAGAAAGGCATTGTTCGATTTGGTAAACGGGGGAAATTAAATCCAAGGTATATAGGACCATTCAAGATTATTGATCGTGTCAGACCAGTAGCTTACCGACTTGAATTACCACAACAACTCGCGGCTGTACATAACACTTTCCACGTCTCAAATTTGAAGAAATGTTTTGCTAAAAAAGATCTCACTATTCCGTTAGATGAAATCCAAATCAACGAAAAACTTCAATTCGTCGAAGAACCCATTGAAATAATGGATCGTGAGGTTAAAAGACTTAAGCAAAACAAGATACCAATTGTTAAAGTTCGATGGAATGCTCGTAGAGGACCCAAGTTCACCTAGGAATGAGAAGATCAGATAAAGAAGAAATACCCGCACTTATTTCCAGAAGATACGTCAACACCTCCAACTGCTTAAAATTTCCGGACGAAATTTATTTAACGGGTAGGTACTGTAGTGACCCGAACTTTTTCATGCTTATATATATTAAATGAAATTATTATTTACATGATTAAGTGTTTCCAACATGTTAAGCTATCAAACTTGTTAAGACTTGATTAATTGAAATAGGTTTCATATAGACAATTGACCACCCAAGTTGACCATTGATTCACGAACGTTAAAACTTGTAAAAACTATATGATGACATGTATATGATTATATATATAGTTAACATGATATTAGGATAAGTAAGTATCTCATTAGGTATTTTAACAACGAGTTATATACATAAAATTGAGTTTATGGAATTAAGAAACTCGAAACGATATATATAACGATTATCGTTATAACAACATCTTACTAAATACATATGAATCATATTACGATATTGATACACTATGTTTAATCATGATAAATGATAAGTAAACATGTCATTAAGTGTATTAACAATGAACTATATATGTAAAAACAAGACCACTAACTTAATGATTTCAAAACGAGACATATATGTAACGATTATCGTTGTAACAACATTTAACTGTATATATACCATACTAAGATATATTAATATATCATAATATCATGATAATGTAATAATTTAACATCTCATTAGATATAATAAAAATTGGGTTAACAACATTTAACATGATCGTTAACTTAAAGGCTTCAAATCAACATTTACATGTAACGACTAACGATGACTTAACGACTCAGTTAAAATGTATATACATGTAGTGTTTTAATATGTATTCATACACTTTTGAAAGAATTCAAGACACTTATCAAAATACTTCTACTTAACAAAAATACTTACAATTACATCCTCTTTCAGTTTCACCAACAATTCTACTCGTATGCACCCGTATTCGTACTCGTACAATACACAGCTTTTAGATGTATGGACTATTAGTATATACACTCTAATGATCAGCTCTTAGCAATCCATGTGAGTCACCTAACACATGTGGGAACCATCATTTGGCAACTAGCATGAAATATCTCATAAAATTACAAAAATATTAGTAATCATTCATGACTTATTTAAATGTAAACAAAATTACACATCCTTTATATCTAATCCATATATCAACGACCAAAAACACCTACAAACACTTTCATTCTTCAATTTTCTTCATCTAATTGATCTCTCTCAAGTTCTATCTTCAAGTTCTAAGTGTTCTTCATAAATTCTATAAGTTCTAGTTTCATAAAATCAAGAATACTTCCAAGTTTGCTAGCTTACTTTCAATCTTGTAAAGTGATCATCCAACCTCAAGAAATCTTTCTTATTTACAGTAAGATATCTTTCTAATACAAGGTAATACTCATATTCAAACTTTGATTCAATTTCTATAACTATAACAATCTTATTTCGAGTGGAAATCTTACTTGAACTTGTTTTCGTGTCATGATTCTGCTTCAAGAACTTTCAAGCCATCCAAGGATCCTTTGAAGCTAGATCTATTTTTCTCATTTCTAGTAGGTTTATCCACAAAACCTGAGGTATTAATGATGTTCATAATATCATTCGATTCATATATATAAAACTACTTTATTCGAAGGTTTAAACTTGAAATCACTAGAACATAGTTTAGTTAATTCTAAACTTGTTCGCAAACAAAAGTTAATCCTTATAACTTGACTTTTAAAATAAACTAAACACATGTTCTATATCTATATGATATGCTAACTTAGTGATTTAAAACCTGGAAACACGAAAAACACCGTAAAACTGGACATACGCCGTCGTAGTAACACCGCGGGCTGTTTTGGGTTTGATAATTAAAAACTATGATAAACTTTGATTTAAAAGTTTTTCTTCTGGGAAAATGATTTTTCTTATGAACATGTAACTATATCCAAAAATCATGGTTAAACTCCAAGTGGAAGTATGTTTTTCAAAATGGTCATCAAGACGTCGTTCTTTCGACTGAAATGACTACCTCTTACAAAAACGACTTGTAACTTATATTTTCGACTATAAACCTATACTATAAACCTATACTTTTTGATTGTTGTAGCTATGGGAAATATTGTAACAATTTTATACAAATCATATCCTAGCTAACTTATATTGTATTATACATGTATTCTAATATATTATGTAATCTTCAGATACCATTGACACGTATGCAAATGTTTTGACATATCATATCGACCCATCTATATATATTATTTGGAACAACCATAGACACTCTATATGCAGTAATGTTGGAGTTAGCTATACAGAGTTGAGGTTGATTCCAAAAATATATATAATTTGAGTTGTGATCTAGCCTGAGACGTGTATACAATGGGTCGTGTATTGATTCAAGATAATATATATCAATTTATTTCTGTACATTTAACTATGGACAACTAGTTGTAGGTTACTAACGAGGACAGCTGACTTAATAAACTTAAAACATCAAAATGTATTAAAAGTGTTGTAAATATATTTTGAACATACTTTGATATATATGTACATATTTGTTATAGGTTCGTGAATCGACCAGTGGCCAAGTCTTACTTCCCGACGAAGTAAAAATCTGTGAAAGTGAGTTATAGTCCCACTTTTAAAATCTAATATTTTGGGATGAGAATACATGCAGTTTTATAAATGTTTTACGAAATAGACACAAGTAAATGAAACTACATTATATGGGTGAATGATCGAAGCCGAATATGCCCCTTTTGCTTGGTAACCTAAGAATTAGTAAACCGATCTACTAATTGACGCGAATCCTAAAGTTAGATCTATTGGGCCTAACGAACCCCATCCAAAGTACCGGATGCTTTAGTACTTCGAATTCGTTTTTATCATGTCCGAAGGATTTCCCGAAATGATAGGGGATATTCTTATATGCATCTTGTTAATGTCGGTTACCAGGTGTTCACCATATGAATGATTTTTATCTCTATGTATGGGATGTATATTGAAATATGAAATCTTGTGGTCTATTATTATGATTTGATAATATATAGGTTAAACCTATAACTCACCAACATTTTTGTTGACGTTTTAAGCATGTTTATTCTCAGGTGATTATTAAGAGCTTCCGCTGTTGCATACTAAAATAAGGACAAGATTTGGAGTCCATGCTTGTATGATATTATGTAAAAACTGCATTCAAGAAACTTATTTTTGATGTAATATATTCTTATTGTAAACCATTATGTAATAGTCGTGTGTAAACGATATATTTTAGATTATCATTATTTGATAATCTACGTAATGCTTTTTAAACCTTTATAGATAAAATAAAGGTTATGGTTGTTTTAAAAATGAATGCAGTCTTTGAAAAACGTCTCATATAGAGGCCAAAACCTCGTGACGAAATCAATTAATATGGAACGTTTATAATCAATATGAACGGGACATTTCATTAAACATAATGTATTCATATCTTAATACAATTCATATGTATTTATTTTAATTAAAACGTTGTTATAACGATAATCGTAATATATATTGTTTTGAGTTTCTTTAATTCAGTAGTTTCATTTTATGCATATAACCCTTTGTTAATATGCTTTGTAAGATACTTACTTATCATAATATCATGTTAATATATATATATATATATATATATATATATATATATATATATATATATATATCGTCATGTCGTTTTACAAGTTTTAACGTTCGTGAATCGTCGGTCAACTTGGATGGTCAATTGTCTACATGAAACTCATTTCAAATAATCAAGTCTTAACAAGTTTGATTGCTTAACATGTTGGAAACATTTATTCATGTAAATATTAATCTCATATAATTTATAATCATTGAAAAGTTCGGGTCACTACACAAATCAACCATCAAACTTGCTTGTTTGCTCTTAATCGTTTGATCAATCTTGCTCCGATCGTCGTTCTCTACGTGCTAGTATAAACAAATTGTATTTTGAGGTATAATTACACTAACCCCAATTCAATTAAATCTAAGTTTATTCAATTAAATAGTGTAATCAAGTCTAGTGCTCAATTGATTGTGTTATTACTCGTTGTTAGTCGTTAATTTGATCAATTGATATTGTTTACATGAAAAACGAATTGTATTCTCAAGGATCTGATGAGAGTTGACTTTTAATCTGATCATGTAACATGTTTAGATGTTTAGCTTTCAAAAAACTATTAACTTTAGGCTTTGATTTCACTTGATTTCGTTACCGTATGCTTAAGATATGCTAAATCGAAGTTTTGACTAGTTTATAATTGAAATCCGAATTCTCTGAGATATGTGTTTATTGAATTAGCTAATTAAAAGTGTACTACTATAATCCTTCTAAAAAATCATGCATGTTAGACTTAAAAATTGCATCAAAAGCTTTTGTAATGCTCCCGATATGTTTAAACGAAGATTCATACGTTAAAGTGTACCGAAACTGTTTTAAGGCTAGAAATAATTACCAAGAGTGAACTAGAAATTGATTGAGACTTTGATCTTCTGAATTATGTTATTTCATATATTCCTTGACATATTTCATTTTCATGTTAACATCTGAAAACGTTAATTGCCATGAGTTATAAGCTTGAAAAATTGACATGTCTAGTTGCTGTCCAAAACTGATAGATCAGTAAAGATCGGTTAGTCTGTACAAATTGTCTAAAGGGATGTCCTTTATTATTTTATCACAGAAGTTTTGGGATGTCTGGAGTATTCTCCAATTGTCCTTTTGTTAAAATCTATTTTCTATATTTTTTGATAAATGTTCAAAAACTGATGCGCATGCTAAAACTGATTTAGTAAACCTTAATTAGACCCTTTCTGAAACCTGACTTACAAGAACCATATGAGGGCCAGGTTAAACTTTCTGGAATCGATTTTGAGTCTAATTGTGAACTACACTTGGCCATAATTTTAGGAGTTATGTGCTAAGCGTTATACTTGTGTCTTTCTATGATATGCATATTTCAAGAACATGCGATAAACTGCAATTGTGTAATTTGCTGAACTATGAACTGTAACGTGATACTTGACCTAGGTTTGACATGTTAACCATGTTTGCATGACCTACTGATATGTTTGACTTTAGTTGACCACTTTGACCGAGTTGACCTTTGGTTTGACTTTGGTTGACTTGCTTGGATTAGTTGACTTTTACTTGTTTGTTGAGTCAGTCTGAGCACTAGGACTATGCTTACTGTGACGACCCGAAAATTTTCGACCAAATTTAAACTTGATCTTTATATGATTCTGACACGATGATCAAGTCTGTAATGTTAAGTCTCAAAAATTTTGAACTGTTTCTTATATGCATTTGACCTTTGACTGTTTCCGAAGATTCACGAACAATTGTTTGTAAATAAATGTGCATATATATATATATATATATATATATATATATATATATATATATATATATATACATAACTATAAATATATGTGTATATATAATAATGTGAAATAGTAAAATATAAATTAATCAATAGAATTAAATATGTAAAATGAATATATATATATATAAATATGATATTAAAATGAACCTATATATACATATATAAAGTATATATGGAACATAATTATTAATTAATTATAACACTCGTTTGTCATCTCGTTGGATATTAAACAAGTTAAATTCGAAATTAATAACCGCATAATTATATATAAACAATTGTAAGTATTATTTTATATGCTATAAGTTATATACTTAATTATTATATATATATTATCATCATATTATTATTATTTATTTTTATTATTAATATTAGTAACAAGTATAATAAACATATTTATATTCATCAATCAGTAATACAAATAAATCATAATTAATAATCATATACAATCGAATTATGTTTAAGGTCAGTATCATCTTTAATTTTTTTTCTTTCTTCTTTCTCTTGTTTTGCTATTACTCTTTTATCTGCTCGAATACTTCTGTCTTCTCTGGTTATAAATTGATTCCACTTTTAGAACAGAAACAAAGCAGTTTCCCATCACCATCCTATTTTTGTTTAATGTCTGATCTTTGCCATTCTTACAACTTCAATTTCATTATAAAACAAATTAGATAGAATTTAGTAACAAAGAAATGTACGATTTTGTTACAGGTCATAATCTGATATTTTTTTTTGTTTTCTACTTCTTGTTTGAAGAACCCTGTCTGTTTCTTGTTACACGTCCATATAACTTCTCAATACAAACAAATCCATGAATAACCAGTGTTCTATTTCAAATATTCAGTTCAATCTATATATTACACAACTGCATTGTGAAAAATTAAAAGCGAAATAAAATATTACGCAGCTCGTACCTCTGTTTATTCTTCAAATTCTCAAAATCTTGAAATTGTAACAATCGTACAAATAAAATCCCTATCAATATCAATTAAGTGTACAAATTTGTTACAGGTAGCTTTCCTTCCTTTTATTTTCTGTATTCTTCTTCTTGATTGATTCTTCGTGTCAATTCAATATCTTCACTACAAACAACCATCTATCAAATCTTGTTACTGCATCCATGATATACTTACACTTTATAAGATTCATTACTACAATTATATATAGGACATACATATACAAAACATAGAGAGGGCAAAGAGAATTACATATTTACATTCACCACCTATTCCACACCTTCACCAACAACCAAAAATTACTACGCTACTACTCGTTCCTGTAACCTATTTCTCAGTCGAAACTCTTGCCAACGAAACCTTTGTATATATTTTTTTCTTGCTTGTCTGTCCCAGAACAAACTCCACCACCCTATGATTTTAAACCATCCCCATCCGAGAATCAACTTAAAACAACCATCATCATCACACGATCATCTTCATTGAAAACTATAATGAAACCACCTCCTTTACTAGCACACTAGTGTATTGTGGTTGCTACTACTTATTTTTTCAAGCTCAAAACAAAACCAACACAACTTTGCTGTAATTCTTGTTTTTGCAGCAACTACAAACGTTCCCATATCTTTTTCTCTCTCTCTCTGCTCTCTCATCCATTCTTGTTCGAAACCCATAACTATCCACCTTTGTTCACCTTTATTAAACCGTTGTTATATTTTTTTTACATGATGATGAAAATTGTCGAAGAAAGGCTAGATGATAACGATATATATATAACGCTACTGATATGTGTAAAGATAGATGATGACCAAAGTGCAATGATAATGATAATTAACCTACCATTATCTCCTGTATCTACCCCATGTTGTTTACTTTACATTAAGTGGGATCGTGACTTTTACTTTAAGTGGGATCGTGACTGAGCAAAACAGAAAAGCAAGATTTAAATCATGAGGTTCCATTGCACCCTAAAACCTTTTTATTTTTTTTTCTTTGTTTATTTAGCCGCCCCACTAAAGGAGGATCCAAGGGTTTGGTTTACCATTATTGTTATTAGTTGGGACGATAAACTACTAGGACACGTTTGCTAATTGAAAGTTTAAAAGGGTTGAGTGGAAACCGAATAAAATGATTGATTAGGTTCATAATTATAAAATCCCTTCAATTGTGACAACCCGAAAATTTCCGATCAAATTTAAACTTTAATCTTTATATGTTCCCGACACGATAAGCAAAAATCTGTAATGTTGTGTCTCGAAAGTTTTGAAATCTATATTTATATGTTCCCGACACGATAAGCAAAAATCTGTAATGTTGTGTCTCGAAAGTTTTGAAATCTATATTCATGTAATCAATTACCCTTTGACTATGTTCGACGATTCACGAACATTATGTGTATATAGATATGTGTATATAATATATACTTATTAAGTGAAAACCTTAACAAAGTATTAGATGCATAATACTTTACATGAACGTATTTTGTTTCAATATAAAGTTATTATAGTTAAAAGATAATATCATACGATTGAATTATCAGATACATTGAATTATGATTAAGAGTCTCTGTTGAGAGGTCCACTTTTGATTTAGCAAACCTTTCATTTTTAACGGTATTCGGAAAAATTGGTAAAGTGATTTACAAGTAAGAACAAAAGTGTCATTAACAAGGATTAGACAAAAGTTAGTGGTAGACTAAAGTTAATAAGAATGAATTAGTTACAAGTGTACGAAAATGTTTTCGATATAATTAAACTTGTTTATTAAAATATCTTTATTTAATTAACGTGAATTGTGATATTGATTATTAGATATATATATATATATATATATATATATATATATATATATATATATATATATATATATATATATATATATATATAGAAAACTTACAACTTGTATTTAAAATATATGTTTTCTAATTAATTAAGTACACGATAGTAACACTCACTTAGTAAATGCGATTGATATTTAAAATGTTATTGTATAAATAAATTGTATCTAGTTAAGCTTTAATGTATAAACGAAATGTGTTATTATATTTTTCTAAAGATTATAAAAACGAACTTTGAAATATAATTGGTTTGAAAGATTAAATATTATTTATTAGATAAATATTACAAGCATATATATTATGTACAAATTTACAATTCTAAATAAAAAATACATATATATATATATATATATATATATATATATATATATATATATATATATATATATATATATATATATATATATATATATATATATATATATATATATATATATATATATATATATATATATATATATATATATATTTTAACTTAGTCATAAAACGTCCTGATTTAAACTAATACTTTTTGACAAACAACGAGCCCCTGATTTATAGAAGAAAGTGACCACAACGCTCAATTATATAAGTTACATTTTCCATAAAATAATTTGTCAATGACTAAAACTAAATTTTGATAATGGTACGAGTTACTAAACGTAAAAGGCTAGTTTTCTCAACATACGAAAGTGCGTTCAAAAAACAGAAAGTGGTACATGAGTCGAGTGACAATGTACGAGTCATTTGAACAAAAATTACATTTTTACCATGCACGAGAATATAATATAATATTTAATTAATTCTTAAGATTAAATATATTATATATTAAATAATATTATTTATATTACTCACATGATTTACGAGTGTCGGTAAGCATAAAATGAGTTATGAGCTGGAAGTTGCATGCGAGCGTAAAAAAAAAAAAACTTCTATAAAGTCATTCGAGTACCATTGTATCCATTCTCATTCTCAATCTCTCTTTCTCTATTATTACTTCGTATTATATATTTAAATTATTATTATTATTATTATTATTATTATTATTATTATTATTATTATTATTATTAAGATTAATATTATTATTAATCATATTATTATTAGTAGTAGTATTAATATTAATATTATACATAAAATACTACAACAAAGTCATGAGCGAATTATTTAAAAAAAACGGATTTTAGGAGCGGGATAAAGCTAAGGAAATTATGAGTTATAGCTATGGAGGTTATGGGTGTGGTTCATGGGTGTTGTTCGTGAGGTTAACCTAGTGTTTATCATCTCCATTGCGTCTACGTACCATTCCTGCAATATTGAATCTCAATATTGATACGTGAGCACTCATAACTTAACTTTTATATATTAATAGTGTATCCCTGACTAGTGCTCGAGTATATAGGATTATACATGCTTGTACTTTTGATATGGCCATTAGATATTTATGTTTAATCCAGAGTTAGTTACATATGCGGTTGAGATAAGGTATAAGATATGCATGTCATTGGAAAGCTAGCGAAAAATTAAGAACTTTTCATTTAGATATCGAAAAATTTAGTTTCGATGAACGGATTAGAAGTTATAGTCAATTGAATTTTTGTATTATTATTAAAAATGATTATTATTATCGCCGTTATTATCGTCGTTCTAGTTTTTATTTAATTATTATTATCATTATTATTATTATTATTCTTATTTTTATTATTATTATCATATTCAATAAAAAGTATTATCATTAAAAATTGTTATTATTACTATCGTTATTATCGTTAAAGTTATAATTAATATTATCATAATATGTATTATCATTAGTATTATTATAATTAAAAATTAGTATTAGTAACACCTAATTATTATGATTACTATTATTATCATTAACACGAACGCGATATAAAAGACGATTAAAAGCTATTAAACAAATCGATTAGGAAATAATGAGTATGAGTATCATGATGAAATTTAAATTATTGTAAGATATTGATTTAGATAGAATTGTCGTTTTTTATTTTTATCACTATTATTATTAAAAGTATTATTAATATTAAAACTATCATTTTTACAAAATTATTATTTTAATAGGAATATCATTGTTAATATAAAATTTCATTATTTTTATTAATATGAATTACCATTTTATCATAATATCATTTTTAGTAAATATAAATATTGTTATTTATATTAATAGAATAATAATAATTATTATTACAAATTAATATAACTTTTACTTACTATTATTATTATCGATATTATTTTATCAAATAAATATGTAATACAAAGATGTTTTACTACGTGTAACATAATTACATTAATACTACCTATCATATTATTTTTATGATGTTAAATGAACTTTATAAATGTTATTACTTAAGATATATAAAAGTATATTTTATATAAAATTTTATTTATTAATAAATGAATTATATTATTTACTCTAATAGATCTTTTAAAAATATTTAATAATATAAAACGACGATATTTAAACTATATAATAATCATGTATAAATTTTGAAAATCATTTTGAGTCAAATTGACTTTTGTTGACTTTTGCATATTAGTCTCGAGCATTAGGATTGTGATACACTATAGTTTAACCTAAATTGTTAGACAGATATTGACCAATATATAAATATATATATATACTTAATTTAGGTTCGTGAATCCGAGGCCAACCTTGCACTTG
Source organism: Rutidosis leptorrhynchoides (assembly GCF_046630445.1). Taxonomy (NCBI): domain Eukaryota; kingdom Viridiplantae; phylum Streptophyta; class Magnoliopsida; order Asterales; family Asteraceae; genus Rutidosis; species Rutidosis leptorrhynchoides. The sequence continues at coordinate 197,090,190 of NC_092341.1, read as the reverse complement.
TTCAATGACGTCATATGTATTTTTACTACGAAATACAGTATTGTGAGTTTCATTTGCTCCCTTTTTAAATTCTTTTGCAATATATATTTTTGGGACTGAGAATACATGCGATGCTTTTATAAATGTTTTACGAAATAGACACAAGTAATCGAAACTACATTCTATGGTTGAATTGTTATACCGGATATCGCCCTTGTTGAACTTGGTAACCTAAGAATTGGTGTTTATTATAATTGCCACCAATTGACGCGAATCCAAAAGATAGATCTATGGGCCATTGACATGCCCCAGTCAGAGAATTTGAACTACTTTAGTACTTCGATATTATTTATGGGGATATTCTAAATGCATTTTGTTAATGTCGTTTACCAGGTGTTCAATCCATATGAATGATTTTTGTCTCTATGCATGGGACGTATATTTATGAGAACTGGAAATGAAATTCTTGTGGTCTATTAAAATGATGGAAATGATTATTTATGTTAAACTAATGAACTCACCAAAGGTATGAAAGAAATCTTCCGCTGTGCATTTACTCATTTTAGAGATATTACTTGGAGTCATTCATGATATATTTTGAAAGACGTTGCATTCGAGTCGTTGAGTTCATCAAGATTATTATTAAGTTATTGATAGTTTGGATATATTATGAAATGGTATGCATGCCTGTCAACTTTTGATGTAATGAAAGTTTGTCTTTTAAAAACGAATGCAATGTTTGTAAAATGTATCATTTAGAGGTCAAATACCTCACGATGTAACCAAATGTAATGTATTCATCCAGATGGATTTGGACGGGTCGTCTCATGTGGTATCAGAGCGGTGGTCTTAGCAAACCAGGTCTGCATTAGTGTATCTAACTGATAAATCGTTAGGATGCATTAGTGAGTCTGGACTTCGACCGTGTCTGCATGTCAAAAGTTTTGCTTATCATTTTTAGTCGGAAATCATCTACTTATCATCCTTAGGAAATTACCTACTTATCATTATTAGTCTAGACACGTCTTGCTACATTAATTGCATGAGTAGTGTATAGATAAAATTCATATCTTAGTGTATCTGCTAAATCATATCTTATCGTATCTGTTACCTTAAACTTTGCCTGATATATCCCGCAAATTCCTCCGTAATCTATGAAATCTTTTGTTCTATATCTAGGGATATTCTATGTAATTAGAATACCATCCGATAACCAAAAATCAGTTCATATCTGAAGAAAAAAATCCTTTATACAATCGTACGAAATGAAATTCGTCATCAGTTCAAGTCACTCGAATTCCGAAATGGAATCTCACTCAAGCTCCGAAAGCAATGTGACTGGAATGGATCAACCAATCAGTCATCATCTATTTTGGATGAATTGGGGGTGGGTTCGTAGCCTCCTCAATCATTGGAGACAAGAAGAAGGCGATCCTTTCCATCCACCACATTGTCCTCTTGACGAAGGACCTAAAGCACTTACCGGCGAACCAATCCGAAACACTATTTTCTCTCTCATTTCCACAGTATCTCGTCACGATTATATACTACATCAAATTCTAGATTTTATTTATCCACTCGTCCGAACATACAATCACCCCTGTGTAATAGAAGAAGTCAACGAGCTTCGCGTTCGGGTAGTGGCTTTGGAAAATATGGTGCAAAGATTACAAATACCAGCAACAGCACCAGCAGCATAAACAGTACCACCATCAGCAACACCAACAGTACCATCACCACCACCAATAATAACATCCGCATCCTACCCCGCAACATCACAATCTGTCCCACGAGCACAAACGTCATACGCTCTGTAGATACCAAGGAAATCCAACAACAACAAACGATGAAGTGTTGATTAATAACTTCATTGGAGAAACATTCTGCGACGAATATGTAATCTCTAAAGTCTTAGAGATTATCTACCCTATCCTTAACCATAAATCAGATGAGTGGACCGAAATGATAAAAGAAACCCTTGTGACGACCCGGAAATTTCCGACCAAATTTAAACTTAAACTTTATATGATTTCGACACGATAAGAAAAGTCTGTAATATTGAAATCTCAAAAACTTTGAATTGTATTCTTATATTTATTTACCCTTTGACTACTCTTGGCGATTCACGAACAATTGTGTGCAAAAATATATGTATAAATAAATTCTATACAAAAGTAGTATTATATATATATATATATATATATATATATATATATATATATATATATATATATATATATATATATATATATATATATATATATATATATATATATATATATATATATATATATATATTGTAAATTATAAATATTAAAGAATCAATAAGTTATATAATTGATAGTAAAATATTTGTAATATTAATATTATTACCATTAATTTCACTATTATTATCAATATTTATATCATTAATATTATCATATAATGTATATATGAAATTTGATATGTACAAATATTATTATTAATATTAGTATTATTATGATTATTAATTCTATTGTTATCATTATTATCTGTTTCATTAATACTAGATATTAAAAGTGTATAATTAATGTCATTATGATTAATATTATTTATTTACTTATTATTAGTATTAATATTATTAATAATTAATGTATGCATTTATTTATATAAATTATAATCAGATACACATGTATACATATACAAGATACAGTATATATATATATATATTCAAAAAGATATATAGATATATATAAATAAATATGGATATACATGCAGTATATAGCTAAATATTTATATAGATATACTTATATGTATAAATACGATTGTAATCCGTATACATATACAAAACAAATACAGAAAATCAGTACTCAGTTGCACATCGTTTTCCATCTAATTGTGAATTGATTTGCTGACTTCAAATTCGTAACAATCAAGAATATAATCCCTGGATAAAACCAAAATCTGTGAGGTAGATTTCCTCTTTAATTATTTTCTTCTGACAGAAAGATATTTGTCGAGAAATTCAAGCTATCAAACAAAAGATAATCGGGTACATTAAGTTATAATTATATCTGCTAAAGCCATTGAGCCAGCAACGAAGCACAATTAACACCACCATCTCTCTATTTGCACTTTCTCTTCTTCATCTCTTAGTTCTTATTCGAAAAGCACCAACAAAACGCAATACAACCATGATCACTTCTATCACCACCATAGAACCACTTTCACCACACTTTCAGTTCTCTTGATCGACCACCACTCTCGATCACTTTTGAGCTCCACCCCCACTAAAACGGTCCATCACCACGACAACAAACACACCACCATTGTTGCTTCTAATTTTGATCGTGATCCACTAAATGGCTTTCTGTTTTTCTGTTTCGTCTACAATAACCCAACCGCCACCTTCTACCAAAAACCCACAATTTTATAGCCTGCTTCTAAGTTGCTATCTTCTGTTCTTTTAAACGCCAACAAACACCAATATTTTTTTATTTATTCATGATCACTTCTGTTTGTTGCCACTGCCCAACATTGAACCAAGAATCAAAATCACCATCGAAACCACAATACTAAGGTTCCTCCTGTCGTATTTTTTTTCTTGTTCGTTTATAAACCAACCTTTCACAACAAACTAAATAAATATTGAAGTGATATTAAAGGCTTTATAAAAGAAAGGAAGAGTGCTGTATCTTTTGCGGTTGTGGCTGACAACATTGGGTCGAAATGGAGTTTAATAAACCATTTATTAAAGTGACACGATATGTGTCCATTTTTTTTATTATTAAATGAGGAACCCACCACACAAGCAATCAACTAATATGTTTGTCCTTAATCTCAACATGTCACAAATAATTGGATTGCGTACAGCAATATTCGGCTGTTTATTTTTTTTATTTTTTTATTATTTTTTTTCCTTGTGCCACGAGACCCACACCAATTCTCACTTGAATGTTTTTGTATTTTAAACATCGAACTACCAAACATGTGGTGATATTTTATTCCTTGATCAATATTTCACAAAAGCAAGTGGAGCTAGTGGGTTTAGGGTCTGACCAAAAAGCATATGACAAAGGGTACGTTCCATTTTTTTTATTTATTACCTCGCTGGTGACCTGACTATTATAATTAGGATTGGGAAATGACTTGGTGAATATTAAAATGAAAAGAAGGTAGCATGCGTAGATATAGATAAAGAGAAAACAAACCCCATGATGCAATATAATTATATTTGCAATAATTATTTGGAGCTGTCAATATATTTATGATAATGAAAGATGGATTAGGTAGTGTTTTGAATGAGAGGTGGAGCCAAAGACTACACGCATACACACTAGTATATTTGGTATCCAATAAATTTCGGTAGTTACTAGTGCTTGTGGACCGCTGCTGTCTTACTACTTTTCCTTTCCATAAAGATGGTGATGAGATGTAAAGAAAAGAAAAATGGATAACAGATAGATTTGGATTATAAAATTTATTCGGGGTATTAAATCAGATAAAATGAAATGGAAGAATGGTTAAGGTGTTATCGGATTAGCGGGACGTCGTGGGTTCAAACCCGGACTTGGGCATTTTTTTAAGGGTTACCCCTTTGAGGTAGTTATTGCTCATACTCTTATTATTATTATTTCATTATTATTATTATTATTATTATTATTATTATTATTATTATTATTATTATTATTATTATTATTATTATTATTATTATTATTATTATTATTATTATTATTATTATTATCATCATCATCATCATTATTAGTAAAAGTATTATTATTATTATTATTATTATTATTATTATTATTATTATTATTATTATTATTATCATTAACATTATTATTATAATAAATATTATTATTATTAACATATAATATTTTTAATTATTTTTAGTAGGATTATCATTATTATTAATACTAAAAGTATTTTCAATTTTTTTATCAACATTATTATTATTATCAGATTTATCATGATTTTTAGTATTATTTTATCATTATTATTATTTGTATTATTAATTCATCAAATAAAGATTTTTCTATATAAAAATATAATTATGAAATAAAACATGACTATATTAATATTTTTGTAATAAATATTAATTATCTAGTTAAAGTATATATATATAAAAAAATATATCTAATGAGGTTATTATTGAAATATTAAAATAACAACTTTATCACTAATAATATGTAAATTTGTTCGATTACCATTATATGTGTTAATATATATATATATATATATATATATATATATATATATATATATATATATATATATATATATATATATATATATATATGATATGATATAGGTTCGTGAATTCGAGACCAACCTTGCATTGTTCAGTATCGTCGTATGCATATATTTACTACAAAATATCGTATTGTGAGTTCATTTAATTCCCTTTTACTCTTTACATTTTTGGGACTGAGAATACATGCGCTATTTTTACAACTGCTTTATTAAATGCTTTTGAAATATATTTTTGAACTGCGAATACATGAAATGCTTTTATAAATGTTTGACGAGATAGACACAAGCAAAACATTCCTCGAATGAATTATTATGCAGACAGAAGTTCTGTGGATTATTATTGAATTATGTGGACTTGATAATTGCCACTAATTGTTGTGAATATATTTCCCCTGATTATTATTGCTTGGTAACCTAAGAATTAGGGAACATCACTAATTTTGAGAATTAGTGCACGCCTAATTGACGCGAATCCTAAAGGTAGCTACCGGGTTTAACACCCCCAGCCAGAATGTTCACTAGACGGAAGGGCTAGTGGGCGTGGTGTTTAGTACTTCGAAGTTTATATGATTATTATACAGACGAGATGTTTTGTTTTGGGGATATTGTTATGCGCATTATATGTTAAGGTCGGTTACCAAGCCAAGATATGAAAGCAATGAAAAGTGAATATTATGTATCGAGAGAATGATTTTATACACAGGTTATGTGTATGTTATTTTTGTGCACGAGATATGTGTACGGTTACTAAGATTTATGAAAGATGATTTCGTACACGAGAAAGGTGTACTGTAATTAAAAGATATTGCATGTACATTAAAGGTGGGTATAGGATTCGGGCCCATTTGTACGATGCAGCATTTAAATCTTGTGGTCTATCAAAATGATGAATCTTATTGTTTTATGATAAACTTATAAACTCACCAACCTTTTGGTTGACACTTTAAAGCATGTTTATTCTCAGGTATGAAAGAAATCTTCCGCTGTACATTTGCTCATGGTAAAGACATTATTTGGAGTCGATCATCGCAATGGAACCAGATGTTGGTGACTTCGTCCAGACGGATTAGGACGGGGTATGACATGTGGAATCAGAGCGGTGGTCTTAGCGAACCAGGTCTTGCATTAGTGTGTCTAACCGATAGTTGTTTAGATGCATTAGTGAGTCTGGACTTCGACCGTGTCTGCATGTCAAAAGTTTTGCTTATCATTTAGTGTCGAAAATTATTTGCTTATCATCCTTAAAGTCTAGACACGTCTTACTGCCTCTATTGCATAGACTGTGTATAGATAAATTCATATCTTAGCATATCTATTACTGTAGACTTTTCCTGACAGTTTCCGTAGATTCCTCCATAACTTAGGGGATTTTAGTATTATATATACATATGTAAATTATGTATTGCAGGGTACTAATCTACATGGATTTCGATACGAGATGAATCCCTCAACCAGTTCGAGTCCCTCAGATTTCGATAGCTATTCCGACATGGATATTCACCTAAGCTCCGAAAGCGGTGTCACCAGAATGAATGAATCAATCAGCCATCCCCAATTCATCTGATGGGTTTGTAGTCAACTTAATCAATGGAGACGCGAAGAAGGCGATCCTTTTCACCAACCGAATTTACCTCTTGGCGATGAACCTGAAGCACTTACCGACGAACCAGTCTGAAACACCATTTTCACCCTCATTTCCCGAATATCTCACCACAATTATATTCTATCTAAAATTCTAAACCTTATTCATCCGCTCATTTCGACCGACGATCATCCCGGAATAATGGAAGAAGTCAACGAGCTTCGCGCTCGAGTAATCAATTTAGAAACATGGTGCAAACTTAACATCTTCAGCAACATCACCAGCACCAATAGTACCACCAACAACCAAAGTTTCAACATCACATGCCTCAATATCTCATTCTGTACCTCGAGTATAATCATCGTTCTACATGACGTTCTACATCATTTGTCTTCGTTCGACATTATGATTATGTAATCTCTAATGTTTTAGAGATTATGTACTCTAGTTCTAACTAAAAAGCAAATGAGATTAATATCATATTGACTCATTAAATCCATGATTACATCTGAAGAAAATATATACGTATATATGTTTTCATAAAGATTGTAATTAAAAATTCTTTTGTACAAACTGTTAATGGCGAAAATATTTTAACGGGTAGGTAATACCCGAGGAATATTTAGATTTCACCTTAATAAGTTACACTGTACATTCGTCAAAGCTGATTCAACAGTCATTCACTATCCTACTTACAAACACCGATATACGTATCCGTTCACCGCAGAATAACCATTTTCATCCAATTTCATATTTGGATTTTGATTTACCAGAATCCAACAAGTGGCATAATGAAGAAAACATTGAACAAAATAAAATTTGTTAGAAATAAACAAATTAACTATGAGAAATTCTATTAAGAATCCACGCTAACAAAATCCCAGCTAACTGTTCCTAGCTAACTGTTAATACCAATTACATTTATTTATCGCAATTTATTTATCGCAATTTTAATTCTTGCAATTTTATTTATCGTCATTTAATTTCTGTTATTTATTTTACGCACTTTAAATATCGGGACACGTATACAAGGTTTTGACATATCATATCGACGCATCTATATATATTATTTGGAATAACCATAGACACTCTATATGCAGTAATGCGGGAGTTAACTATACAGGGTTGAGGTTGATTCCAAAATAATATATATACTTTGAGTTGTGATCGAGTCTGAGACATGTACACGGGTCACGATACGTATTAATTAATTCAAATATTATATATTAAACTATATATGAATTATTGGACTATTAACTGTGGACTATCGACTGTGGACTGTCAACATTGGACAATTAAAATGAATTAAAATATTGATTATAACATATGAAACTAAACAATTCTTCAAATTTGCCACTTGATTTCATCTTAAACCTTATTTGTATCTTGACGATTACAATCTGCGTTCAAAACCTTTCGTAATTCTCGAAAACATCTTAATCGAAAGGATGAACCAATCGCACTTCATTCATGGAAGGAAAGATTGATGCATATAGTTATGAACCTGAAAACACTCGGAACCTGAGTAAACGTTTAACACGTATCTGTGCTAGCTTCTTTAGTGTTGTTATTATCAAAAATAACTTTGCAATTCCCTTTTCAAATTAGCCAATTTTTGTCACAGCTTCACCAAGACAACTTCGATCTTTCGTTCGAAACAACCTTATTATAACCTTTATATATATGCGTACTCTTTTATCGTTACCGGAGAACCTTTTATATTCCACCATATTACCATCAGCGTTTAATCATCTAAAAACACAATTCTCTTGAAACCACCTCGAATTGATAACTGATGAACCAGATATGGCTGCATTAAATGCAGAGGAAACAGTAAAATTGTAGATGGCCTAAATGGCCAAGAGTTTGTTGAAAAAAATGGAGTATTAGGAACGCTCGATAGAAAATTTGATACTGAAAAACGGATTGAGCTAACCATGAAGGAGACCAAGGACAACTACAAGGACCAAACTCTATATTCAAAGAATCCAGGTAATTCTGGATCCGATAAAATCTTTAGAGAATATCTTGCTCCGAAGTCATGTTAAAATCTTGCGAAAAATTTTTCTTCATCAACTTTTGAACTTAGAAATTCCAAAATATCATCATAAATATCTTCGATATTTCTGAGGATATTTTCATAAATATTCTTGTCCGAAATTATATACCTCATCGTGCTATCTGTATTCCATTAATATTCTTGTCCGAAATTAACGACCCGGATTTTTCTGATCGTTTTATACATATAAGATTAATATTTACATAAATTAAACATTACCAACATAATAATCAATCTAAATTGTTGAGATTTATGTTTTTGAAAAGAGTTTTACACAATGTTTGACCGTCCAATTTGACTGATGGTATCACGAACTATATAACATACGATAATTATACGTTTGTGTATATATATGTATTTATATATATTTAACATGATCTAAGGATGGTTTAACATCTCATTGTGTACCAATAACAATGAGTTATAAGTATACTTTGAGACTACTAACTTAAGTTTTCTAAACGGTAACTATACGTAACGTTCTTTGACATATATACCTATAACCTATAATGCTTATACAAGTATCGTATAAATATGTATTTAATCACTTTTAAAAGACTTAAATACATAAAATAATATAAGTATATTCACAAAAGATAGCTATATTTGAATTCTCGTTCCGATTTCTCAAGATTTCTATATGTATATCTAGGATATATGTACCCGTATCATACCCAGCTTCTATACGTATTAACTATTGGTATATACACATCAAATCAACATCAAAATCAGCCATATTACTGCCCTAGATATGAGGTAACTAAGATTTGTAAGCTAGTATAGATATTATTACAAAATAACAAACTAACAACTTGTCCTTGTCCCCCCCACCCATTCACGTTTTTAAGGACCATCACCCATATCATTTCTAGTTCATCATCTCACTTCCAATTACCCTCTAACTCACCTACTTGAAAGCCATAAGAAACCCGCATCAATTCATCAAGTAACCATGAAGATCTAGCTTCAAAAACAAGCATTAATCATCATAAGAAATTCCTTACAAGAACACTTCAATAATCCTTCCAAGTATACAAGTTTACTTCCAACCTTTTGATCTAACTCCACCACTCTTTGATTCCAAGATTATTTCTTATCTCTTGCAGTAACTTTGTCCAAGTAACTCGAGGTAGTAACCTTGTTCATAATCTTATTCAATTCATATTCATATAGCTATCTTATTTTGTGATATAAAATTTTAACAACAAGAACATAGTTTGAATGATTTCAAACTTGTTCGCAAACTAAATAGATCCTTCTAACTTAACTTTTAAAAAACTTCAAGACCTGTACTATATCTTAATGATATGCTAAATTAACAAGATACAACTTGATTTTACAAAGAACACCTTAAAACTGAATCTACATCGTTGGAGTGCAATCGGGGGCTGTTTTGGGTTGGATAATTAAAAACCATCTTAAACTTTGAATTGGAAGTTTTTATTCTGGAAAAATGATATTTATTATGAATATGTTAATATATAAAAATCTCAAGGTGTAACTCAAAGTGTAAGTATTTTTGTAAAAATGATCATCTAGATGTTGTTTTTACAACGGAAATGACACTTTCATAAGATTCACCAAAGTTTGACCTATAACCTGTGATTTCAAAAGTAAACTAAGTTATTTACAGTTCATATTCATAAATAATGACTCGATCCAAGGAAGTGACAAGTTGAAACATAAAAAACGGAGTTATATTGAAGAAACTACGGCTAAAACAAAATTGCGTATCCAAAGCTAGTTTAGCTACGAAATTAATTGGAGTAAAACTAATCTAATCATATCTTTGCTAATTAATATGATATTTTATATATATTTACTTATGATTTGATTTTATATATTTAAGGACCACCCGTAAACAACACGAGAAGATTAATTATAAGACCTCATGATTGTACGCAACACGTCATTTGACAACACGGTACTTTATGTACGCAACACATCATTTGACAACATGGTACCATGGGTCGAGATTAATTCCAATTAATACGAATACGATGGGGTCTTTATTTATTTTATTGAGCAACTAATTGTGGACCACTAACATCGGACTGCTAACTACGGACTAATAGATATTAAAAGTATTATAAGTATATATGAAATGATTATTTGAAAAGAAAATATGTTGATATATTATATATATGGTTAGGTTCGTGATATCTATCGGAGGCCAAGTCGTGTTAAATATCTTCAAGGCAAAAGTGAGTATATAGTCCCACTTTTAAACTCTAAATATTTCGGGATGAGAATACATGCATTTTATGATTTACGTTATGGACACAAGTGATAAAAAATATATATTCTACGTTGAGTTGTACCACTGGCATACTTCCCTGTAACTTGGTAACTACTATTTACATGCGGTATTGTAAACGCGAATCCTGTTGATAGATCTATCGGGCCTGACAACCCCAACCGGACTGGACGACCAGTATTCAACGGTTGCACAGTACTTCGTTTCGGTAACTATACTTGGTACGGTGTAGTGAGATTTCATAATAAAGGGAATATGCCACGTTGATTAAATGTTAAGTATGGTTATCAAGTGCTCAACCACTTAGAATATTTTTATTAAAACGTTTGTGTATATGAAATCTTGTGGTCTATATTTATAACGCTGCTAGCATTAAACCTATATCTCACCAACTTTATGTTGACGTTTTAAGCATGTTTATTCTCAGGTGATAATTAAAAGCTTCCGCTGCATTATGCCGAATTTAAGCAAGATTTGGAGTATGCATATTTGTGTCAAAAATAAAACTGCATATCGAAAGATTTGTAATGTGAATATGTTGGAAATCGTACTGTTATTATCAAATGTAAAGTTTGTAAGACTAAGATTATCGCTAAACGATAATCATTATTATGTTGTTTAAGTATTCAGTTATAATAAAGTTTATGGTTTGTATCATAAAAACGTATGCAGATTTTTTTTTAAAAAATGTCACATATAGAGGTCAATACCTCGCAATGACACCAATGAATACGTGACGTTTATATTCTATATGAACTGGATGTCTCAGGTGGTATCAGAGCGTTGGTCTTAGAGAATCAGAAATTTTGCATTAGTGTGTCTTATCGAGTTTGTTAGGATGCATTAGTAAGTCTGGACTTTGACCGTGTTTGATTTCGAAAACTATTGCTTATCCTTGTTGGTTAAAAATTAATATGTAAATATTATGTGGTACTAACGTGCTAGTTGTTGTGTGATAGATGTCTGGCTTAGAACTTGTTATCACATTCAGCAACTCCGAACCAGAATCCTCAGATAGTGTTCCAGTCATTAACCTATCCGATGATGAAAACGACACCTTTGGGGAAGACTCACAATTTCCAGATGAATCAATTGAAGAGGAACCGGAAAGTGATCCTGAGGAGGAAGAAATACAAGAAATTATGAAAGACAAGTTCGAACGAGGAATGAAACGAAAGGCTACTGAATTGGAAAATCCAAATCCCGAGTTTAGTGAGGATGTTGTGGCACCAACTCCACCGGACACTTCCACCCCTATTCCCGCTATTCCTATTAGTTCTATCCTGGCATCCAGTTCTTTGGCCCCTCAGCCAAAACGTAGGGAGACAGCCAGGATAAGCTTTAAGCGATTTCTTTGAACACAAACATTTTGGGTTAAATGATGCGCTGTTGTTTTAAACCATGAGATCGTATAACGTTTTGTATAATATTACTAGTGTGGTTTTCTTAATGTTTGGTGTAAGATAAGCATATGTAAAATAGTGAAGTGTAAAATGCAATAATTTTCCATGGTTGAGAATTATTTGGGTGGTAGTAATTGATTTCCGTACTAAGCTATTAAGTATGAACTTTAACGGGTAGGTACTACCCTAGATATAATTATAAAACGCTAATAAGAAGAAAAGGATTTTATAATAATAACTAGTTCATATTATTAATAAGCTACGATGTACTGTAAATACACACAACATCTATAATATTCCATGTGAATAATTATTTTTTTCATTCTTATTGAAGAATATGGCGCGGATGAACCGAATGACGGAACAAGAAATCGAGGAACTCATCAATCAGCGAGTGAACGATAGAATGTTATGGATCGAGGCTGCAAGAGGTGCTGCAGTTAACAAAAATCCTCATGTGGGATGCACCTACAAAACTTTTCAAGGTTGCAAGCCCTCATCATTCAGTGGAATCGAAGGACCGATCGGTTTAACCCGGTGGATCGAAAAGATTGAGTCTGTGTTTAAAATTAGTGGTTGTATTAAGAAGGACATGACCAAGTATGCATCGTGCACCTTACAAGATAGTGCACTCACGTGGTGGAAAAACTATGTGAAGGTCGTAGGAGGAGATGTAGCTTATGATACTCCATGGGAAGAATTCAAAACAATGCAAATCAACGAGTATTATCCAAGGAACGAGGTTAGGAAGTTGGAAGCTGAATTACGAAGCCTGAAAGTTGTTGGTACTGAACTCACCAACTACAATCAGCAACTCATGGAATTAGCTTTTCTATGTCCCGAATTGGTACCAACCGAAGAATGGAAGATAGAACTGTACAAAGATGGTTTGCCTAAAAATGTCAAGGCAAATGTTACAGCATCGAAACCCAAGACTATTTATGAAGCCATCACTATGGCAAATGAGTTGACGGACCAGATTATTCTGGATAAGAACACCGATGTCAAGACATCGGAAAACAAAAGAAAGTGGGAAGGTAATCAACAATCCAACAAGAAACAAGAAACCACGCAAGGTGTGGGTAGTGGTTCAAGCTCAGGTTACAAAGGACAAAATCCTTTATGTAACAGATGCCACAAACATCACTCTGGTCATTGTAATGTGGTGTGCGATAATTGTAATCGAAGGGGTCATCTTGCTGAAGATTGTGGGATTCCTGTTACAAATACAAATTTCACCAAGACTCCTGCCACCAATGCAAATAGAACTGCCTTGGCCACTGTTACTTGTTATGGGTGTGGGAAACAGGGTCATTATAAGAGCCAGTGCCTGAATCCAGAGAAGAATAACGGATCTGCACGTGGAAGAGCATTTATTATTAATGCTACAGAGGCGTGTGAAGACCCGGAGCTTGTTACGGGTACGTTTAACATTAATAACTTATTAGCATCTATTATATTTGATACTGGTGCCGATAGAAGTTATATGTGTAGAGACTTTTACGCTAAATTGAATTATTCATCATTACCTCTAGATGCTAAGTACATGATTGAGTTAGCTAATGGTAAACTAATTAAAGCCGATAAAATTTACCGTGATTGTAAAATAAATTTAGCCGGAGAAACGTTTAAAATTGATTTGATGCCCATAGAATTAGGAAGTTTTAATGTAATAGTCGGCATGGACTGGATGTTCAAAATAGGAGCTGAAGTTGTGTGTGCTAAGAAGGCAATTTGCATTCCTCGTAAGGATAAAACGCCAGTAATGATTTATGGAGAGAAGGGTAACTCAAAGCTAAAACTCATTAGCTGTTTGAAAGCCCAAAAGTGCTTGAAAAAAGGGTGCTATGCTATATTAGCACATGTTAATAAAGCCGAAACGAAGGAAAAAGAGAAGAGCATCAACGACGTGTCTGTAGCAAAAGATTTTCCTGATGTATTTCCGGAAGAGTTGCTGGGATTACCTCCATTTAGATCTGTAGAATTTCAAATAGATCTAGTACCAGGTGCGGCATCAGTGGCTCGTGCTCCATACAGACTTGCACCATCTGAGATGAAAGAGTTACAAAGCCAGTTACAAGAATTACTGGACCGTGATTTCATTCGACCGAGCACTTCACCGTGGGGAGCTCCAATTTTATTCGTCAAAAAGAAAGATGGATCCTTCCGAATGTGTATAGATTACCATGAATTAAATAAGTTAACTATCAAGAATCGGTATCCACTACCGAGAATTGACGACTTATTTGATCAACTGCAAGGATCATGTGTTTACTCGAAAATCGACCTAAGATCGGGCTATCATCAACTACTCATAAAAGAAGAAGACATTCCGAAAACTACTTTCCGAACACGCTACGGTCATTATGAATTTTTGGTCATGCCGTTTGGATTGACGAATGCGCCAGCTGTATTCATGGACCTCATGAATCGAGTTTGTAGTCCGTATTTAGATAAGTTTGTTATCGTTTTCATTGACGATATTCTCATCTATTCCAAAAATGAGCAAGAGCATGAGCAGCATTTAAGGTTGGTATTACAATTGTTAAGAAAAGAACAGTTATATGCCAAATTTTCTAAGTGTGCATTTTGGTTGAAAGAAGTGCAATTTCTTGGTCACGTTGTTTGTAGCAAAGGAATTCAGGTTGATCCAGCTAAAATTGAGGCCATTGAAAAGTGGGAGACTCCTAAGACACCAACACAAATACGTCAATTTTTGGGTTTAGCCGGTTATTATAGAAGGTTTATTCAAGATTTTTCTTGAATAGCTAAACCATTAACAGCGTTAACGCAAAAAGGGAAGAAGTATGAATGGACTTCTGAGCAGGAGAGTGCATTTCAATTACTGAAGAAGAAGTTGACTACAGTACCTATTTTATCGTTACCTGAAGTCAACGATGATTTTGAGATATATTGTGACGCTTCGCGACAAGGTTTTGGTTGCGTCCTTATGCAACGAAAGAAAGTTATTGCATACGCATCCCGACAATTGAAGATTCACGAGCGAAATTATACGACGCATGATCTAGAACTGGGAGCAGTCGTGTTTGCATTGAAAATATGGAGACACTACCTATATGGGGTTAAATGTACTGTGTTTACCGATCATAAAATCCTTCAACATATTTTATATCAGAAATAGCTGAACATGAGGCAACGTAGGTGGGTCGAACTGATAAACGACTATGATTGTGAGATTCGCTATCATCCCAGTAAAGCGAATGTAGTGGCTGACGCTCTAAGCAGAAAGGAACGAGAGCCAATTCGAGTACGAGCGATGAACATAAAAATTTGCATGAATCTCAACTCACAAATCAAAGAGGCTCAACGAGAAGCTCTTACTAAGGAAAACATAGGAAATGAAATAATGAAGAAGTATGAGAAGCAACTCGTTATACGGGAAGACGGAATTCGATGTTTTGCAAAATGTATTTGGGTACCAAAGTTGGGTGGATTAAGGAAGTTGATATTGAACGAGGCACATAAGACAAGATACTCGATACATCCTGGAGTTGGAAAGATGTGTCAAGATCTTAAGACGCATTATTGGTAGCCTAATTTAAAGACAGATGTTGCAACATATGTCAGGGAATGTTTAACTTGTTCCAAAATCAAAGCAGAACACTAGAAGCCGTCAGGGTTACTTCAACAACCAGAAATCCCAGAATGGAAGTGGGACGGTATTACCATGGATTTTATCACGAAGTTACCCAAGACTGCATGAGGTTATGACACCATTTGGGTAATAGTTAATCGTCTCACCAAATCTGCACATTTCTTGCCTATAAAAGAAACGGATAGAATGGAGAAACTATTACGATTATACATAAAGGAAATTGTTTCAAGGCATGGAATACCTATTTCCATTATATCTGATCGTGATAGTAGATTTACATCAAAGTTTTGGCAATCACTACAAGAGGCCCTGGGAACTCGTTTGGATATGAGCACCGCATATCATCTGCAAACTGACGGGCAGAGTGAAAGAAAAATTTAGACTCTTGAAGACATGCTCAGGGCATGTGTGATCGATTTTAGAAACGGATGGGATAAATATCTACCATTAGCAAAATTCTCGTATAATAATAGTTATCATGCGAGCATTAAAGCTGCACCATTTGAAGCACTGTATGGAAGGAAGTGTAGATCCCCTATCTGTTGGAATGAAGTAGGAGATCGGCGATTAACTGGTCCCGAGATCATACACGAAACTACTGAGAAGATAGTACAAATCAAGGAGAGATTGAAAACAGCCCGTAGTCGCCAAAAGAGCTACGCCGATGTCAGAAGGAAACCATTAGAGTTTCAGATCGGTGACATGGTTATGCTAAAGGTGTCACCTTGGAAAGGTGTAATACGTTTCAGCAAAAGGGGTAAACTGAACCCAAGGTATGTAGGCCCGTTCAAGATCATCGAACGCATTAGACCGGTAGCTTATTGACTCGAGTTACAACAACAACTCGCTGGAGTACATAATACGTTTCACGTTTCAAACCTTAAGAAGTGTCTTGCAAAAGAAGACCTCACCATTCCTCTTGAATAAATCCAAGTCGACGAGAAACTACAATTCATAGAAGAACCAGTCGAAATCATGGACCGTGAATTTAAACAGCTCAAGCAGAGCAACATACCAATCGTTAAGGTTAGTTAGAATACTCGAAGGGGTCCCGAGTTTACTTGGGAATGAGAGAATCAGATGAAACAAAAGTACCCACATTTGTTTCCCGAGAACGCAAAATAGGTACAACTTTAAAATTTCGGGACGAAATTTATTTAACGGGTAGGTAATGTAACGACCCGGATTTTTCCGATCGTTTTATACATATAAGATTAATATTTACATAAATTAAACATTACCAACATAATAAGCAATCTAAATTGTTGAGACTTATGTTTTTGAAAAGAGTTTTACACAACGTTTGACCGTCCAATTTGACTGATGATATCACGAACTATATAACATACGATAATTATACGTTTGTGTATATATATATATATATATATATATGTATTTTTATATATTTAACATGATCTAAGGATGGTTTAACATCTCATTGTGTACCAATAACAATGAGTTATAAGTATACTTTGAGACTACTAACTAAAGTTTTCAAAACGGTAACTATACGTAACGTTCTTTGACATATATACCTATAACCTATAATGCTTATACAAGTATCGTATAAATATGTATTTAATCACTTTTAAAGGACTTAAATACATAAAAAAAATATAAGTATATTCACAAAAGATAGCTATATTTGAATTCTCGTTCCGATTTCTCAAGATTTCTATATGTATATCTAGGATATATGTACCCGTATCATACCCAGCTTCTATATGTATTTACTATTGGTATATACACATCAAATCAACATCAAAATCAGAAATATTACTGCCCTAGATATGAGGTAACTAATATTTGTAAGCTAGTATGGATATTATTACAAAATAACAAACTAAGAACTTGTCCTTGCCCCCCCCCCCCCTTCACGTTTTTAAGGACCATCACCCATATCATTTCTAGTTCATCTTCTCACTTCCAATTACCCTCTAACTCACCTACTTGAAAGCCATAAGAAACCCACATCAATTCAGCAAGTAACCATAAAGATCTAGCTTCAAAAACAAGCCTTAATCATCATAAGAAATTCCTTTCAAGAACACTTCAATAATCCTTCTAAGTATACAAGTTTACTTCCAACCTTTTGATCTAACTTCACCACTCTTTGATTCCAAGATTATTTCTTATCTCTTGCAGTAACTTTGTCCAAGTAACTCGAGGTAGTAACCTTGTTCATAATCTTATTCAATTCATATTCATATAGCTATCTTATTTTGTGATATAAAATTTTAACAACAAGAACATAGTTTGAATGATTTCAAACTTGTTCGCAAACTAAATAGATCCTTCTAACTTAACTTTTAAAACACTTCAAGACCTGTAATATATCATAATGATATGCTAACTTAACAAGATACAACTTGATTTTACAAAGAACACCTTAAAACTGAATCTACATCGTTGGAGTGCAACCGGGGGCTGTTTTGGGTTGGATAATTAAAAACCATCTTAAACTTTGAATTGGAAGTTTATATTCTGGAAAAATGATATTTATTATGAATATGTTAATATATAAAAATCTCATGGTGTAACTCAAAGTGTAAGTATTTTTGTAAAAATGATCATCTAGATGTTGTTTTTACAACGGAAATGATCACTTTCATAAGATTCACCAAAGTTTGACCTATAACCTGTGATTTCAAATGTAAACTAAGGTATTTACAGTTCATATTCATAAATAATGACTCGATCCAAGGAAGTGGAAAGTTGAAACAACAAAAACGGAGTTATATTGAAGAAACTACGGCTAAAACAAAATTGGGTATCCAAAGCTAGTTTAGCTACGAAATTAATTGGAGTAAAACTAAACTAATCATATCTTTGCTAATTAATATGATATTTTATATATATTTACTTATGATTTGATTTTATATATTTCAGGACCACCCGTAAACAACACGAGAAGATTAATTATAAGACCTCATGATTGTACGCAGCACGTCATTTGACAACACGGTACTTTATGTACGCAACACATCATTTGACAACATGGTACTATGGGTCAAGATTAATTCCGATCAATATGAATACGATGGGGTCTTTATTTATTTTATTGAGCAACTAATTGTGGACCACTAACATCGAACAGCTAACTACGGACTAATAGATATTAAAAGTATTATAAGTATATATGAAACTATTATTTGAAAAGAAAATATGTTGATATATTATATATATGGTTAGGTTCGTGATATCTATCGGAGACCAAGTCGTGTTAAATATCTTCAAGGCAAAAGTAAGTATATAGTCCCACTTTTAAACTCCAAATATTTCGGGATGAGAATACATGCATTTTATGATTTACGTTATGGACACAAGTGATAAAAAATATATATTCTACGTTGAGTTGTACCACTGGCATACTTCCCTGTAACTTGGTAACTACTATTTACATGCGGTATTGTAAACGCGAACCCTGTTGATAGATCTATCGGGCCTGACAACCCCAACCGGACTGGACGACCAGTATTCATCGATTGCACAGTACTTCGTTTCGGTAACTATACTTGGTACGGTGTAGTGAGATTTCATAACAAAGGGAATATGCCACGTTGATTAAATGTTAAGTATGGTTATCAAGTGCTCAACCACTTAGAATATTTTTATTAAAAAGTTTGTTTATATGAAATCTTATGGTCTATATTTATAACGCTGCTAGCATTAAACCTATATCTCACCAACTTTATGTTAACGTTTTAAGAATGTCTATTCTCAGGTGATAATTAAAAGCTTCCACTGCATTATGCCGAATTTAAGCAAGATTTGGAGTATGCATATTTGTGTCAAAAATAAAACTGCATATCGGAAGATTTGTAATGTGAAATATGTTGGAAATCGTACTGTTATTATCAAATGTAAAGTTTGTAAGACTAAGATTATCGCTAAACGATAATCATTATTATGTTGTTTAAGTCTTTGGTTATAATAAAGTTTATGGTTTGTATCATAAAAACGTATGCAGATTTTTTTTTAAAAATGTCACATATAGAGGTCAATACCTCACAATGACACCAATGAATACGTGATGTTTATATTCGATATGAATGAGACGTCTCAGATGTGATGATTCACAGATTATAACGTCATCATGTGCCATGTTACACGACCCTTACATTCTACTAAATCTCTAAACAAAATTAAGAACATATTTTCTTGATAATTCCATCTTTTCTAGTGACTTCTGATAATTTGGCAATGTTTTGGAAATATGAATGGAAGTATAAAAGTTGAGAGTTGGGGAAATAATGGAACGAAAGAGGTTCATTTATAGGGGGAGTATCAGACGTTGAAGTCGAAACAGATTATCGCATTTAATTATAGAGATCTTAATTTCCATAAATCCTGAAGAATCAGATCTTATAGATTTCCAAGATTTTCTTTAAATTTCTTAAATTCTGGAATTCAGCCATGACTACGTCAGAAGTTATGACGAAACTTATTTTCCTCATTCCAATATTTTTTGATAACTTCATTCGTACTCTTCAAATAATCGAATTGCTTTATCCATATTACTCAATAATGATAAAACTCTATTTATCAACTCATATTCGTCATGAAAATATTTTTATTGTTAGCCATGACCACCTCACTCAAATTTCGGGATGAAATTTCTTTAACGGGTAGGTACTGTCACTACCCGGAAATTTCTGACCAAATTTAAACTTAAACTTTATATGATTTCGACACGATAAGCAAAGTCTGTAATATTGAAATATCAAAAACTTTGAATTGTATTCTTATATTTATTTACCCTTTGACTACTCTTGGCGATTCACGAACAATTGTGTGTAAAAATATATGTATAAATAAATTCTATACAAAAGTAGTATTATATATATATATATATTGTAAATTATAAATATTAAAGAATCAATAAGTTATATAATTGATAGAAAAATATTTGTAATATTAATATTATTACCATTAATTTCACTATTACTATCATTATTTATATCATTAATATTATCATATAATGTATATATGAAATTTGATATGTACAAATATTATTATTAATATTAGTATTATTATGATTATTAATTCTATTGTTATCATTATTATCTGTTTCACTAATACTAGATATTAAAAGTGTATAATTAATGTCATTATGATTAATATTATTTATTTACTTATTATTAGTATTAATATTATTAATAATTAATGTATGCATTTATTTATATAAATTATAATCAGATACACATGTATACATATACAAGATACAATATATATATATATATATATATATATATATATATATATATATATATATATATATATATATATATATATATATATATATTCAAAAAGATATATAGATATATATAAATAAATATGGATATACATACATTATATAGTTAAATATTTATATAGATATACTTATATGTATAAATACGATTGTAATCCGTATACATATACAAAACAAATACAGAAAATCAGTACGCAGTTGCACATCGTTTTCCATCTAATTGTGAATTGATTTGCTGACTTCAAATTCGTACCAATCAAGAATATAATCCCTGGATAAAACCAAAATCTGTGAGGTAGATTTCCTCTTTAATTATTTTCTTCTGACAGAAAGATATTTGTCAAGAAATTCAAGCTATCAAACAAAAGATAATCGGGTACATTAAGTTATAATTATATCTGCTAAAGCCATTGAGCCAGCAACGAAGAAAAATTAACACCACCATCTCTCTATCTGCACTTTCTCTTCTTCATCTCTTAGTTCTTTTTCGAAAAGCACCAACAAAACGCAATACAACCATGATCACTTCTATCACCACCATATAACCACTTTCACCACACTTTCAGTTCTCTTGATCGACTACCACTCTCGATCACTTTTGAGCTCCACCCCCACTAAAATAGTCCATCACCACGACAACAAACATACCACCATTGTTGCTTCTAATTTTGATCATGATCCACTAAATGGCTTTCTGTTTTTTTGTTTCGTCTACAACAACCTAACCGCCACCTTCTACCAAAAACCCACAATTTTATAGCCTGCTTCTACGTTGCTATCTTCTGTTCATTTAAACGCCAACAAACACCAATATTTTTTTATTTATTCATGATCACTTCTGTTTGTTGCCACTGCCCAACATTGAACCAAGAATCAAAATCACCGTCGAAACCACAATACTAAGGTTCCTCCTGTCGTATTTTTTTTTCTTGTTCGTTTATAAACCAAACTTTCATAACAAACTAAATAAATATTGAAGTGATATTAAAGGCTTTATAAAAGAAAGGAAGAGTGCTGTATCTTTTGCGGTTGTGGCTGACAACATTGGGTCGAAATGGAGTTTAATAAACCGTTTTTTAAAGTGACAAGATATGTGTCCATTTTTTTTTTATTATTGAACGAGGAACCCACCACACAAGCAATCAACTAATATGTTTGTCCTAAATCTCAACATGTCACAAATAATTGGATTGGGTACAGCAATATTCGGCTGTTTATTTTTATTATTTTTTTATTATTTTTTTTCCTTGTACCACGAGACCCACATCAATTCTCACTTGAATGTTTTTGTATTTTAAACATCGAACTACCAAACATGTGGTGATATTTTATTCCTTGATCAATATTTCACAAAAGCAAGTGGAGCTAGTGGGTTTAGGGTCCGACCAAAAAGCATATGACAAAGGGTACGTTCCATTTTTTTTTTGTTTATTACCTCGCTGGTGACCTGACTATTATAATTAGGATTGGGAAATGACTTGGTGAATATTAAAATGAAAAGAAGGTAGCATGCGTAGATATAGATAAAGATAAAACAAACCCCACGATGCAATATAATTATATTTGCATAATTATTTGGAGCTGCAGTATATTTATGATAATGAAAGATGGATTAGGTAGTGTTTTGAATGAGAGGTGGAGCCAAAGACTACACGCATACACGCTAGTATATTTGGTATCCAATAAATTTTGGTAGTTACTAGTGCTTGTGGACCGCTGCTGTCTTACTACTTTTCCTTTCCATAAAGGTGGTGATGAGATGTAAAGAAAAGAAAAATGGATAACAGATAGATTTGGATTATAAAATTTATTCGGGGTATTAAATCAGATAAAATGAAATGGAAGAATGGTTAAGGTGTTATCGAATTAGCGGGACGTCGTGGGTTCAAACCCTAACTTGGGCATTTTTTTTAAGGGTTACCCCTTTGAGGTAGTTATTGCTAATACTCTTATTATTATTATTTCATTATTATTATTATTATTATTATTATTATTATTATTATTATTATTATTATTATCATCATCATCATCATTATTAGTAAAAGTATTATTTATATTATTAATATCATTAACATTATTATTATCATAAATATTATTATTATTATTATTATTAACATATAATATTTTTAATTATTTTTAGTAGGATTATCATTATTATTAATACTAAAAGTATTTTCAATTTTTTTATCAACATTATTATTATTATCAGATTTATCATGATTTTTAGTATTATTTTATCATTATTATTATTAGTATTATTAATTCATCAAATAAAGATTTTTCTATATAAAAATATAATTATGACATAAAACATGACTATATTAATATTTTTGTAATAAATATTAATTATCTAGTTAAAGTATATATATAAAAAAATATATCTAATGAGGTTATTAATGAAATATTAAAATAACAACTTTATCACTAATAATATGTAAATTTGTTCGATTACCATTATATGTGTTAATATATATATATATATATATATATATATATATATATATATATATATATATATATATATATATATATATATATATATATATGATATAGGTTCATGAATTCGAGGCCAACCTTGCATTGTTCAGTATCGTCGTATGCATAGTTTTACTACAAAATATCGTATTGTGAGTTCATTTAATTCCCTTTTACTCTTTACATTTTTGGGACTGAGAATATATGCGCTATTTTTACAATGGCTTTATTAAATGCTTTTGAAATATATTTTTGAACTGCGAATACATAAAATGCTTTTATAAATGTTTGACGAGATAGACACAAGCAAAATATTCCTCGAATGAATTATTATGTAGACAGAAGTTCTGTGGATTATTATTGAATTATGTGGACTTGATAATTACCACTAATTGTTGTGAATATATTTCCCCTGATTATTATTGCTTGGTAACCTAAGAATTAGGGAACATCACTAATTTTGAGAATTAGTGCACGCCTAATTGACGTGAATCCTAAAGGTAGCTACCGGGTTTAACACCCCCACCCAGAATGTTCACTAGACGGAAGGGCTAGTGGGCGTGGTGTTTAGTACTTCAAAGTTTATATGATTATTATACAGAAGAGATGTTCTGTTTTTGGGATATTATTATGCGCATTATATGTTAAGGTCGGTTACCAAGCCAAGCTATGAAAGCAATGAAAAGTGAATGTTATGTATCGAGAGAATGATTTTATACACAGGTTATGTGTATGTTATTTTTGTGCACAAGATATGTGTACGGTTACTAAGATTTATGAAAGATGATTTCGTACACGAGAAAGGTGTACTGTATTTAAAAGATATCGCATGTACATTACAGGTGGGTATAGGATTCGGGCCCATTTGTACCATGCAGCATTTAAATCTTGTGGTCTATCAAAATGATGAATCTTATTGTTTTATGATAAACTTATGAACTCACCAACCTTTTGGTTGACACTTTAAAGCATGTTTATTCTCAGGCATGAAATAAATCTTCCGCTGTGCATTTGCTCATTGTAAAGACATTATTTGGAGTCGATCATCTCAATGGAACCAGATGTTGGTGACTTCGTCTAGACGGATTAGGACGGGGTATGACAACCCTGACCCGAATGGTGCACAATTTACAAGCTAGACTTGTTTTACCAACAGCATCAACAGTACCGTTCGCGTCACCAGCGTCGTCAGTACAGTCAACATCAGAATCAACAACACCTATAACATCACAAACCCTGTCAGTTCAAGAATCACTGTGGACATCATTACGAATCAATAACGCGTATATTGTATTAACGAGTTATGAAGAATTAACTCATTCCCTCTGAAGAAATTATATGTATATTATATATATATATATATATATATATATATATATATATATATATATATATATATATATATTTCAAAATGAAAATTAATCTTTTCGTGCTAAGCTATTGTGTGTGAATCTTAACTACTCGGTTAATTCATCTTACAAATATGCAATAATGTACGTCTTTAGCCCGCAACTTAACCATCGTTAACTACAACCTCTGTCTCAATTCAACAAATTCCAATTCATAATAAATCAAGTATATATTTAATTTTACAGTTTCATCATCGATGTACCCGAAACTTTTCAGATACCATCATTCGTACTTTGTGAAGTTCAAAAAAATTTAACAAAAATCAACATCACGTATCAACAAATAACGAAGTATTGATTCATAATTTCAATATTATTGAAGAAATTCTTATGTAATCTCTAAAGCCTTCAAGGGATTATTCAATTCTAGTTTCAACCGTAAATCGAATGAGTTTAATTTAGCATTAACTCATTAAAATATATGTTACATCTGAGGAGAATATATACATATATATTTTCACAAAGACTGTAATAAAATTCTTATGTACAAAATATTAACTTTGAAATTTTTTTTAACGGGTAGGTAATACCCGAGATATATATATATATATATATATATATATATATATATATATATATATATATATATATATATATATATATATATATATATATTAACAATTAATATGTTATATTCTTCGAATCTGATTAAGCAAATTATCAACTATACCTTCTACTTTCACAATAATATACATTCTCTCATAACAATCAAAATAACCATACTCATTCAAACCCAATTACATATTCTGATTTTGATACCTCAGAATTTAATTCGAGATATAACCGATATCATCACTTTTAGATTCCTACATCTTTCAAAGCTATACTTTAACTTCAAAACTGTGTTAGAACATCAAATGCATATTAACGATTACAATCGGTGTTCAAACCCTTTGAAAATTTCTGAAGACACTTCAAATACTGAGCAATCGAGATGATGATCAAACCATATATTACCCACAGCTATGTACTTAAAAAGCTCTCGAAACCAAAATCATAATTCAACACATATCTGTGTCAAATCCTTTGGCATTTATTAGTAAAAATGACTTTTCAATTCCTTTCCAAAGTAGTCAGTTTTGTCACAGCTCCAGCAAGTCAACTTCGACTCTTCATTCGACACAACCTTATTATAACCCTGATATATATGCGTGCTCTTTTATTGTTACTGGTGAACCTTTCATATTCCACTACATTAGCAATAAACTTATTCATAACTTCACTGATCTTTGACCTTTCGAAGAATCATTATATTTACCGAAACCCCATCATTTACTCATTCGCATCTTGTAACGAGAATTGTCATACGAACCATCAGGAATTAGCAATCAGTATTTTGAAATCTCGCAGCATGTCTACGCCAACAGTTATATGTGTATATATAACATCTATCTTCTAGACTTAATTTGAATGTGAAGTTTCTGAAAAACACTACGAACTACGAATTGGTTCTCCGAAAATGGAAAAATGCTGATGAAGCAGCAAAAACTATAAACGACCTTAACAGTAAAAGTTTGATGATAATGAAGAAGTGTGCTGGCAAAGCGCAAAAAAAGAGAAGTCTTGGAATTGGAAACCGGATTGAGCAAAGTATGAAGGAGGCTGTGGACAAATCACAAAGACTGAACCTGACTTCAAAGGATCCAAATGATTCAGTACCTGCTGAAGTCATTAACGAATACCTTGCTCCTGACTCTAAACCCCTGCGGACAATATTCTTCATCATCCTCTGATATTAGAAATTCTAAGATATCATCGTATCTTTTATTATAAATATCCTCCATATTTCTGGAGATATTTTCTTAATTATTCTTATCTGAAATCATTTACCTCTTCGCGCTATATGTATTACATCATAAAAGAAACTATTTTAGTTTCTAAATTCTGTAACATTCGAGTTTAAAATAGGAATATTTTTTTTTTAGTAGTGTTGAGAGCTGAAGCATGAATTAGTATAATATAATGACACTAGATCAACATGATTATATTACAGTAAGTCATGCTGAGTTTCTAAATGGAATGTGATGATTCACAGATCATAACATCATCATGTGCCATGTTATACGACTCGTGTATTCTATTTAACCTCTAAAATATCAAGAAAATATTTCTTGATGATTCGGCTTTTTCCGAGATATTCTGGTAATTTGACAAGTCAAGATCGTGCCATTACAATATCCTTGCTAGAAAATTAACAATGTTCATTCCGAAATTCATATCTGCAAATTCTGGACCATTACAGACGGTGCTTAATCGCAAGAAGAAGAAACGAAAGGACAAAACTCCAAAATAGAAATTGGGGTATAAATCGCAGCAAATAAAAGAAAGCATTAACTGGAGATGACAATGATTATGGAAGACAGAAGTAGGGACATCAAAATATAATAGAAGATATAAAAACCAATGACCACCCATAAATTATAAACCATATATATCAATGCATATACCAATATAAAGACACGGGAGAACTAAAAACACTATAAAACCAAGTGTATAGTAGAAGTAAATAGATTCCTTCGGCAGTAGATGAAAAAGAAGAATGACCGATATGAAAGTTAGAAGTATATCAAGAATCAGAATTAGATGGAGCATATTGACGAATACTTTAAAAAATATGAGTTGAGGGAGAAAGAATAGAAGGTGTGAGTTGTAAGGAAATGAAGGAGGTAGATTTATAGGAAAATCTCCTACAGAGCAATCGAAATGGATGATCGCATTTAAAGCAGATCCAAATTTCCTTAATCAAATCTTGTTACTAAGATTTTCTCCAAATCTCTTGAACTTCGGAAATCAACCTGTCTATGTCAACAGATATGACGAAACTTTATCTACTCATTTCACTCTTTTGGTAATAGCTTCAATCGTACTCTTCACTAAATCAAATGATTTTATCCATATTACTCAATGATGATAAAACACTAATCTTCAGCTTATATGCGTCATGAAAACATACTTATTGTCAGCCATGACCATCCTAATCAAATTTCGGGATGAAATTTCTTTAACGGGTAGGTACTGTGACAACCCGGAAATTTCCGATCAAATTTAAACTTTAATCTTTATATGTTCCCGACACGATAAGCAAAAATCTGTAATGTTGAGTCTCGAAAGTTTTGAAATCTATATTCATGTAATCAATTACCCTTTGACTATGTTCGACGATTCATGAAAATTATGTGTATATAGATATGTGTATATAATATATACTTATTAAGTGAAAATCTTAACAAAGTATTAGACGCATAATACTTTACATGAACGTATTTTGTTTCAATATAAAGTTATTATAGTTAAAAGATAATATCATACGATTGAATTATCAGATACATTGAATTATGATTAAGAGTCTCTGTTGAGAGGTCCACTTTTGATTTAGCTAACCTTTCATTTTTAACTGTATTCGGAAAAATTGGTAAAGTGATTTACAAGTAAGAACAAAAGTGTCATTAACAAGGATTAGACAAAAGTTAGTGGTAGACTAAAGTTAATAAGAATGAATTAGTTACAAGTGTACGAAAACGTTTTAGATATAATTAAACTTGTTTATTAAAATATCTTTGTTTAATTAACGTGAATTGGGATATTGATTATTATATATATATATATATATATATATATATATATATATATATATATATATATATATATATATATATATATATATATAGAAAACTTACAACTTGTATTTAAAATATGTGTTTTCTAATTAATTAAGTACACGATAGTAACACTCAATTAGTAAATGCGATTGATATTTAAAACGTTAGTGTATAAATAAATTGTATCTAGTTAAGCTTTAATGTATAAACGAAACGTGTTATTATATTTTTCTAAACGATTATAAAAACGAACTTTGAAATATAATTGGTTTGAAAGACTAAATATTATATTATTAGATAAATATTTCAAGCATATATATTATGTACAAATTTACAATTCTAAATAAAAAATACATATATATATATATATTTTAACTTAGTCATAAAACGTCCTGATTTAAACTAATACTTTTTGACAAACAACGAGCCCCTGATTTATAGAAGCAAATGACCATAACGCTCAATTATATAAGTTACATTTTCCATAAAATAATTTATCAATGACTAAAACTAAATATTGATAATGGTACGAATCACTAAACGTAAAAGGCTAGTTTTCTCATCGTACGAAAGTGTGTTCGAAAAACCGAAAGTGGTACATGAGTCGAGTGACAACGTACGAGTCATTTGAACAAAAATTACATTTTTACCATGCACGAGAATATAATACAATATTTAATTAATTCTAAAGATTAAATATATTATATATTTAATAATATTATTTATATTACTCATATGATATACGAGTGTCAGCAAGCACAAAACGGGTTATGAATTGGAAGTTGCATGCGAGCGTAAAAAATAAAAAAAAAAACTTCTATAAAGTCATTGGAGTACCATTGTATCCATTCTCATTCTCAATCTCTATTTCTCTCTTATTACTTCGTATTATATATTTAAATTATTATTATAATTATTATTATTATTATTATTATTATTATTATTATTATTATTATTATTATTATTATTATTATTATTATTATTATTAAGATTAATATTATTATTAATCATATTATTATTAGTAGTAGTATTATTATTAATATTATACATAAAATACTACGACAAAGTCATGAGCGAATTATTTAAAAAAAAACGGATTTTAGGAGCGGGATAGAGCTAAGGAAATTATGAGTTATGGCTATGGAGGTTATGGGTGTGGTTCATGGGTGTGGTTCATGGGTGTTGTTCGTGAGGTTAACCTAGTGTTTATCATCTCCGTTGCGTCTACGTACCGTTCCTGCAATATTGAATCTCTATATTGATACGTGAGCACTCATAACTTAACTTTTATATATTAATAGTGTATCCCTGACTAGTGCTCGAGTATATAGGATTATGCATGCTTGTACTTTTGATATGGCCATTAGATATGTTATGTTGAATCCTGAATTAGTTACATATGCGGTTGAGATAAGGTATAAGATATGCATGTCGTTGGAAAGCTAGTGAAAAATTAAGAACTTTTCATTTAGATATCGAACAGTTTCGATGAACGGATTAGAAGTTATAGTCAATTGAATTTTTGTATTATTATTAAAAATGTTTATTATTATCGTCGTTATTATCATCGTTCTAGTTTTTATTTAATTATTATTATCATTATTATTATTATTATTATTATTCTTATTATTATTATTATTATTATTATTATTATTATTATTATTATTATTATTATTATTATTATCATATTCAATAAAAAGTATTATCATTAAAAATTGTTATTGTTACTATCGTTATTTAAAGTTATAATTAGTATTATCATAATATGGATTATCATTAGTATTATTATAATTAAAAATTAATATTAGTAACACCTAATTATTATGATTACTATTAGTATCATTAACACGAACGCGATATAAAAGACGATTAAAAGCTATTAAATAAACCGATTAGGAAATAATGAGTATGAGTATCATGATGAAATTTAAATTATTGTAAGATATTGATTTAGATAAAATTGTCATTTTTTATTTTTATCACTATTATTATTAAAAGTATTATTAATATTAAAACTATCATTTTTACAAAATTATTATTTTAATAGGAATATCATTGTTAATATAAAATTTCATTATTTTTATTAATATGAATTACCATTTTATCATAATATCATTTTTAGTAAATATAAATATATTATTAATAGAATAATAATTATTATTATTACAAAATAATATTACTTTTACTTACTATTATTATTATCGATATTATTTTATCAAATAAATATGTAATACAAAGATGTTTTACTACGTGTAACATAATTACATTAATACTACCTATCATATTATTTTTATAATGTTAAATGAACTTTATAAATTTTATTACTTAAGATATATAAAAGTATATTTTATATAAAATTTTATTTATTAATAAAGGAATTATATTATTTACTCTAATAGATCTTTTAAAAATATTTAAAAATATAAAACGACGATATTTAAATTATATAATAATCATGTATAAAGTTTGAAAATCATTTTGAGTCAAATTGACTTTTGTTGACTTTTGCATATTAGTCTCGAGCATTAGGATTGTGATACACTACAGTTTAAAATAAATTTTTAGACAGATATTGACCATCATATAAATATATATATATATACTTAATTTAGGTTCGTGAATCCGAGGCTAACCTTGCACTTGTTCAATGACGTCATATGTATTTTTACTACGAAATATAGTATTGTGAGTTTCATTTGCTCCCTTTTTAAATACTTTTGCAATATATATTTTTGGGACTGAGAATACATGCACTGCTTTTATAAATGTTTTACGAAATAGACACAAGTAATCGAAACTACATTCTATGGTTGAATTGTTATACCGGATATCGCCCTTGTTGAACTTGGTAACCTAAGAATTGGTGTTTATTATAATTGCCACCAATTGACGCGAATCCTAAAGATAGATCTATGGGCCATTGATGAAATGTCCCGTTCATATCGATTTATAAACATTCCATATTAATTGATTTCGTTGCGAGGTTTTGACCTCTATATGAGACGTTTTTCAAAGACTGAATTCGATTTTAAAATAAACCATAACCTTTATTTTATCAATAAAGGTTTAAAAATATTACGACGATTATCAAATAATGATAATCTAAAATATAGCGTTTTCACACGATTATTACATAATGGTTTACAATGATATTACACATCAATTTAAGTCTTCAAATGCAGTTTTTAAACAATATTATACAAGCATGCTGACTCCAACTCTTGTCCATAAATTAGCATGCAACAGCGGAAGCTCTTAATAATCACCTGAGAATAAACATGCTTTAAACGTCAACAAAAATGTTGGTGAGATATAGGTTTAACCTATATATTTATCAAATCGTAATAATAGACCACAAGATTTCATATTTCCATTTCTCATAAACAGAATGCAATCTGCATAAAAATCATTTATATGATGAACACCTGGTAACCGACCTTAACAGGATGCATATAGAATATCCCCATCATTTCGGGACTCTCATCGAACATGAAAAATAGAAGTACTAAAGCATCCATAACTCGAATGAGGCTTGTTGGGCCAAATAGATCTATCTTTAGGATTCGCGTCAATTGGTGGCAATTATAATAAACACCAATTCTTAAGCTACCAAGCTAAAAAGGGGCATATTCAGTTCGATAATTCAACATAGAATGTAATTTTGATCACTTGTGTCTATTTTATAAAACATTTATAAAACTACATGTATTCTCATCCCAAAAATAATAGATTTTAAAAGTAGGACTATAACTCACTTTCACAGAATTTTACTTCGTCGGGAAGTAAGACTTGGCCACTGGTCGATTCACGAACTTATAACAAATATGTACATATATATCAAAGTATGTTCAAAATATATTTACAACATTTTTAATACGTTTTAATGTTTTAAGTTTATTAAGTCAGATGTCCTCGTTAGTAACCTACAACTAGTTGTCCACAGTTAGATGTACAGAAATAAATTGATATAAATTATCTTGAATCAATCCACGACTCAGTGTATACACGTCTCAGGCTAGATCACAACTCAAAGTATATATATTTTTGGAATCAACCTCAACCCTGTATAGCTAACTCAATCATTACTGCATATAGAGTGTCTATGGTTGTTCCAAATAATATATATGCATGGATCGATATGATATGTCTAAACATTTGCATACGTGTCTATGGTAATCCAAGATTACATAATATATTAGAATATATGTATAATACAATATAAGTTAGATAGGATATGATTTGTATAGATTTGTTACAAATTTCACGTAGCTACAACAAGCAAAATTATCCAATCTTGTTTTACCCATAACTTCTTCGTTTTAAATCCATTTTGAGTGATTCAAGTTGCTATGGTTTCATATTGAACTTAAGTTTATGAATCTAAACAGAAAAAGTATAAGTTTATAGTTGGAAATACAGGTTACAAGTCGTTTTTGCAAAGGTAGTCATTTCAGTCGAAAGAACGACGTCTAGATGACCATTTTGGAAAACATACTTCCACTTTGAGTTTAACCATGATTTTTGGATATAGTTTTATGTTCATAAGAAAAATCATTTTCCCAGAAGAACAACTTTTAAATCAAATTCTATCATAGTTTTTAAGTAGCTAACCCAAAACAGCCCGCTGTGTTACTACGACGGCGTATATTCGGTTTTACGGTGTTTTTCGTGTTTTCAGGTTTTAAATCATTAAGTTAGCATATCATATAGATATAGAATATGTGTTTAGTTGATTTTAAAAGTCAAGTTAGAAGGATTAACTTTATTTACGAACAAGTGTAGAATTAACTAAACTATGTTATAGTGATTACAAGTTTAAATCTTCGAATAAGATAGTTATATATATATATGAATCGAATGATGTTATGAACATCATTACTACCTCAAGTTTAGTAGGTAAACCTACTGGAAGTAACAAAAATTGATCTAGCTTCAAAGGATTCTTGGATGGCTTGAAAGTTCTTGAAGTAGAATCATGACACGAAAATAAGTTCAAGTAAGATTTCCACTCGAAATAAGATACTTATAGTTATAGAAATTGAATCAAAGATTGAATATGAGTATTAAGTTGTATTAGAAAGATATCTTACTATAAATAAGAAATATTTCTTGAGCTTAGATGATTACTTGGATTGGATTAGAAAGCTTGGAAGTAATCTTGCAAACATGATAGTATTCTTGATTTTATGAAACTAGAACTTATAGAATTTATGAAGAAAACTTAGAACATGAAGATAGAACTTGAGAGAGATCAATTAGATGAAGAAAACTGAAGAATTAAAGTTTTTGTAGGAGTTTTTGGTCGTTAGTATATGGATTAGATATAAAGGATGTGTAAGTTTGTTTTCATGTAAATAATTCATGAATGATTTATAATATTTTTTGTAATTTTGTGAGATATTTCATGCTAGTTGCCAAATGATGGTTTCCACATGTTTAATGACTCACATGGGCTACTAAGGAGCTGATGATTGAGTGTATATACCAATAGTATATACATCTTAGAAGCTGTGTATTGTACGAGTACGAATACGGGTGCATACGAGTAGAATTATTGATGAAAATGAATGAGGATGTAATTGTAAGTATTTTTGCTAAGTAGAAGTACTTTGATATGTGTCTTGAAGTCTTTCAAAAGTGTACTAATACATATTAATACACTACATGTATATACATGTTAACTGAGTCGTTAAGTCACCGTTAGTCGTTACATGTAAGTGTTGTTTTGAAACCTTTAAGTTAACGATCTTGTTAAATGTAATTAATCCATCGTTATAATACTTAAATAAGATGTTAAATTGTTATGTTATCATAATAACATGGTGTATAAATATATCTTAACATCATATATATATGTTAAAATACTATTACAACGATAATCATTACATATATGTCTCATTTCGAAATCCTTAAGTTAGTAGTCTTGTTTTTACATATGTAGTTCATTATTAACACACTTAATGATTTACTTAATTATCATTTTATAATGTTAAATATAGTGTAACAATATCTTAATATGATACATATGTATTTAGTAAGATGTTGTTATAACGATAATCGTTATATATATCATTTTCGAGTTTCTTAAATCAATAATCTCATTTGTTTGTATATAACTCATTGTTAACATATTTATGGAGATACTTACTTATCATAATCTCATGTTAACCATATATATATCCATTTATATAACACCATGTAGTTTTTACAAGTTTTTAACGTTCGTGAATCGCCAGTCAACTTGGGTGGTCAATTGTCTATATGAAACTCATTTCAAATAATCATGTCTCAACAAGTTTGATTGCTTATCATGTTGGAAACATTTAATCATGTAAATATCAATCTCATTTAATATATAAATATATAAACATGGAAAAGTTCGGGTCACTACAATTGACAAGCCTAAGTCAGAGAATTTGAACTGCTTTAGTACTTCGATATTATTTATGGGGATATTCTAGATGCATTTTGTTAATGTCGGTTACCAGGTGTTCAATGCATATGAATGATTTTTGTCTCTATGCATGGGACGTATATTTATGAGAACTGGAAATGAAATTCTTGTGGTCTATTAAAATGATGGAAATGATTATTTATGTTAAACTAATGAACTCACCAACCTTTTGGTTGACACTTTAAAGCATGTTTATTTTCAGGTATGAAAGAAATCTTCCGCTGTGCATTTGCTCATTTTAGAGATATTACTTGGAGTCATTCATGATATATTTCGAAAGACGTTGCATTCGATCACTGAGTTCATCAAGATTATTATTAAGTTATTGATAGTTTGGATATATTATGAAATGGTATGCATGCCTGTCCACTTTCGATGTAATGAAAGTTTGTCTTTTAAAAACGATTGCAATTTTTGTAAAATGTATCATTTAGAGGTCAAATACCTCGCGATGTAACCAAATGTAATGTATTCGTCCAGATGGATTTGGACGGGTCATCTCATAAATTGTGTTTTCCACTTTGGGTTCCATCAAAATGGCGATATATCATATAGGTGTTTTAAATTGGAACAAATCATCTCAAATTGCAATTATTAAAGGATTAATGGATGCAACACTTGAAAGCTTTTACGTCAATTTCAAAACCCCACTTACATTATTAAAGAAGATAATGGGATAGCATGATGCATTATTTTATTTTCCTTCTCTACTGATCGAGTACACAACCGACGCCTTTCGTTTTCTTTTCTCCCTAAACATAAACGTGGACTTTCTTACTAAGTAGTTGGGCTGCTGTATTAATTATTTTTCGGATGAGCAGCATATGGAACCCAAACACGCCATTAGATTTAATTGGACTACAAATTTTAGTTGGGCTGTTTATTTGTATTGTGGGCCAAGACAGGTGATATGAGTATGAGGATGATGCTGTTAAAAACGTTTACAAATGGTGATAATGATGAAGTAATGATGATGTTATGATTTTATGTATGATAAAATAATGATCATGATGATATAGATAGTGATACGAGATATTACAGATGATGAGGATATTATTTTGTTTGTCCTCTGATCGAATTGTTTTTGGGAGGAAGGAGAAGAATGGAAACAGAATGATAAGGGTTTAATAGATTACAGTTATTATTTAAAAAGAGAAAAACAAAACAGCTGAGATGGTTTGGGTATATTTTGGGTTAGCGGGACGTCGCGGGTTTAAATTCGGACTTGGGCATTTTTTTTAAGGGCTACTTCTTTGAGGTAGTATTTCTATTACCAGTACTATTATTATTATCGTATCACTATTAATATTAATATAAGTATTATTATTATTATTATTAATATTATCATTTTACGAATTAATAAAATAAGTATTATTATTATTTTTATCCTTTTTACTCTTAGTATTACTATTATTATCAGTATTATTATTACTAAGTATTGTAAATATTATTGTTATTACTATTATTATCATCATTATTATTATTATTATTATTATTATTATTATTATTATTATTATTATTATTATTATTATTATTATTATTATTATTATTATTATTAAAACTATCATTTTTATTAAGAGTATCATTTTTATTATTATCACTATTAGGAAATTTTCACTTTTATCAAAATTATTATTATTATTATCATTATTATTATTTTAACAACAATATTATTATTTTTATATTATTATTGTTATTATTAATACTAGTACCAATATTATTATCATAATAACTATTATTATTATTATTGTAAAATAAAACAACTTTTTATTTATTATTATTATCAAGATTATTTTATCACATAACTGTTAGTTATATAAAAATCATATTACTACATATAACAAAACTATAGTAATACTTTTATATTAAATATTAATAAATGTAAATAATTAGGTTATTACTGAAACACATAATTAAAATAACAATTAAATTACTAATAATATATAAATTTGTTCGATTAACATTAAATGTGTTAATATACATAATTGAATATAGGTTCGTGAATCCGATGGTCAACCTTGCATTGTTCAGTTCCATCGTATGCATATTTTTACCATAAAATATCGTATTGTGAGTTCATTTGATTCCCTTTTACTCTTTACATTTTTGGGACTGAGAATACATGCGCTGTTTTAATACTGCTTTACAACTGTTTTATTTAAATGCTTTTACAATCTATATTTTGGACTAAGAATACATGAGATGCTTTTATAAATATTTGACGAGATAGACACAAGCAAAACATTCCTCGAATGAATTATTATACAGACAAGAGGTTCTGTTGATTATTATTGAATTAGTTGGACGTTATAATTGCCACTAATTGATGTGACGACCTGGAAATTTCCGACCAAATTTAAACTTAATCTTTATATGATTCCGACACGATAAGTAAAGTATGTAATGTTGGGTCTTAGAGTTTTAGAATTATATTCATATAATCAATTACCCTTTGACTGTCATCGACGATTCACGAACAATTATGTGTAAATAATCATATATATATATATATATATACATATATATATACATATATATATATAATTATAAATATATATATATATATATATATATAAATATATATAAATATATATATATATATATATATATATATATATATATATTTAAATGTATATATTATATTTGAAATTAATAAAATACACTTTAATAAATTGGAATTAAAAATATAAAATAGAATACAGATTTATTAAGTTACTATTAAAATGAATATATATAAACTCTTTACACAAGAAATATTAATTAAAAATATTAAATATTAAAGTTATGATCTCATATATATAAATTAGTAAATATGATATAATCCTTAAATTGTAATATTATTATATTAAATATAATTACAAATTGCTATGGTAATATTGATATTAGTTACATTATTAATATAGATACTAACATCCATATTAATATTAATAATAATATTACTACTATTGTTATAATTATAATAGTATGACTAACAAAATAAAAATGTTAAATATAGATACTATTATAAGAATAATTAAAAACTATAATTTTAGTTATTATTTAGATCATTAATATTATTACTAAAAGCCATCATTTGTATTTAAAATTTTTATCTTATTTACTTTTATCATTATCTTTATAATTGATATTATTATTATCAATATTACTATTATTATTATTATTATTAATATTACTATAAAATTTTTATTAATAATAATAAAAATAATAATTATTATTATTATTATTATTATTATTATTATTATTATTATTATTATTATTGTTATTAACCTTATTATAAATACATATCATTATTATTGTTACTTATACGATTATTATTATTATTATTATTTTAATAATACCCATTATCATAAAAATCATTATTTATCATTTGTTTTATATAAATAATTATTATTATCACTGTTGTTAATATTATCATTTATTATTATATATATAATTATTATTATTATTATTATTAGTATTATTATTAATATATTTATTAATATTAAATATATAACTTATAAAAAAAAGGTACGATTCTGTTGTAGGTTACTTTCAAACTGTTCGTAATTGGTACGACTGCCTCTAATTGTGTTGATTGACAAAAACGAATCTGAATGCCAACAAAATCAGTGATACATCCATATCTGCTTTATTTATTTACTTCTATTTATCCTTTATTTTTTTCTTTTCCGCTCCAGCATTCTATCGACCTAGCATTCAGTACATAATCCAGTTAGTACAATTTGATAAGCAATTCGTTCACCCTCCTATCCATAAATATCTAATACAACTGATACAAAACGATTAAGCCCATTAAACTAAACAAAAAGATATCCAAACTGCCGTATACCTCTGTTTGTGCACTCAAACTGCAAAACCTTGAATTCGAATGAGATTGCAAAATGTAAAAGTGCAGTTTTGATAGGAATTGTCTATGTAATCTATCTATAAAATTTCAAAATCCAATTCCATCTATCGAGTCTTAATTTTGAGGTCAAATTTGTAATTTTAAAAGTTAACCGATATGTTCTTGAGGGAAATTGGAATTCGTATAGATGTTTTAGATCAAATTTACGATTCAAAAAGTTTACACAGATTGTTTAGAACCTTTTTCATGTTGTAATCTTTTCCTAAAACTGTTTTAAATTCAAAAATTCGATTTTGGGTTGTTCTTAAGTATTTACGAGTACAGCAGGTAATTTTGATTAATTTTTTTTTTAATTGAACAAGGATTCAATACAAATCAGTTATAATTCAATGTTAAATCGTAAATTCAAATCTTAATTTGTTGTTTTGGTTGGGAATGGGATTCATTGATCGACTAGTTTGTTTGAAGATGAAGATCAAATAGGAAAACCGAAAATGTGTTATATAGAATTAAGCGAAGGATATAAAAACAGAACTAGTAAGCAGAGTATATGGTTCAGGGTGTTAGCGAGTGTGTGAGAGATCACGGGTTCGAGCCCGGTCTCGGGCAATTCTTTTTGGAGAGGCTTTTAAAAAGGGTATACATTTTTTTTTCTTTTCTCTATTATTATTATTATTGTTAATATTATTATTAATTATCATGATTATTATTGTTATTATTATGATTATAATTATTATTGTTATAATTATTATTATTATTATTATTGTTATTGTTATTGTTATTATTAGTAATTATTATTATATATACTAAGACTAGTAATATAATTGATATTATCACTAATATTATTATCATTATCATTATTAGTGGTATTATTATTATTAACATAAATATCATTTTTAACAATATTATTATTATTATTATTAGTATTATCATTATCATTATTATCATTAGCAGTAAAATTATTAAAGTTATTATTATTATCAGTATTAGTATTATTGTTATTATTATCATTAATATTAGCAATTATTATCACATGTATAGTTATTATTGTCATTACTATCATTAAGTATCATTATCATTAATATTAGTATTATAAGTACCATTTAACATTAATTTTAGTATTATTAATTATATGATCATTAAAATATCTATTAAAACGATAATTATTATTAAACTTACCATTACAATTAATTTTGCTAAAAGTATTATTTTTTACTTTATCATTATTAGTTAAATTACCCTTTTTATTAAAATTACTATTATCAGTATTATTATTATTTTTAAACTAGTATTGTTACAAGTAATAATTTTACAAAACAAAAGATATATATATATAAGTATAAATATATTTATTATATATAAAGTATATTAATACTACTTAAAATTTCGTTTTTAACTAATAACATAAATTAAAAATCAAATAAGTATCATAATGTAAAATAAGTATTAATAAAATCATATATATAGGAACATTAATCTTAAAATAATATGTATACATTTGTTTAATTACGATTATTTATTTTAATATATATATACAAATGAAATAGGTTCGTGAATCCGAGGCCAACCCTGCATTGTTCAGTTCCGTCATATGTATTTTTACTACAAAATACAGTATTGTGAGTTTCATTACTCCCTTTTTAAATGCTTTTGCAATATATATTTTGGGACTGGGAATACATACGCTTTTATAAATGTTTTACGAAATAGACACAAGTAATCGAAACTACATTATATGGTTGAATGATCGAAGCCGAATAAGCCCCTTTTGCTTGGCAGCCTAAGAATTAGAAAACCAATCTACTAATTGACGCGAATCCTAAAGATAGATCTATTGGGCCTAACAAACCTCATCCAAAGTACCGGATGCTTTATTACTTCGAATTCGTTTTTATCATATCTGATGGATGTCCCGGAATGATAGGAGATATTCTTATATGCATCTTATTAATGTCGGTTACCAGGTGTTCAATCCATATGAATGATTTTTGTCTCTATACATGGGACGTATGTTTATGAGAAATGGAAATATGAAATCTTGTGGTCTATTAAAAGTTATGAAATGATTATTTATGATAAACTAATGAACTCACCAACCTTTTTGGTTGACACTTGAAAGCATTTTTATTCTCAGGTACGAAAGAAATCTTCCGCTGTGCATTTGTTCATCTTAGAGATATTACTTGGAGTCATTCATGGCATATTTTAAAAGACGTTGCATTTGAGTCATCGAGTTCATCAAGAATATTATCAAGTCATTTATAGTTTAGATATATTATGAAATGGTATGCATGCCTGTCAACTTTCGATGAAATGAAAGTTTGTCTTTTAAAAACGAATGCAATGTTTGTAAAAAAGTATCATATAGAGTTCAAGTACCTCGCGATGTAACCAAATGTAATGTATTCATCCAGATGGATTAGGACGGGTCGTTTCAGGTGGTATCAGAGCGGTGGTCTTAGCGAACCAGGTCTTACATTAGTGTGTCTAACTGATAGTTGTTTAGATGCATTAGTGAGTCTGGACTTCGACCGTGTCTGCATGTAAAAAGTTTTGCTTATCATTTCGTGTTGAAAAGTATCTGCTTATCATTCTTAAAAAATTACCTGCTTATCATTCTTAGGGAATCACTTGCTTATCACTCTTAGTCTAAACACATCATACTGCATTGATTGCATGAATAGTGTATAGACAAAATTCATATCTTAGCGTATCTCTGATAATGCTAAAAACCGAACATATATTTCATAGCATTATCCCTCAAGAAAGACAAGCTTTTAGTTGCAACTATTCTATTTACAAGTGATATTCATTTAAATAATAAAAGGTGAAGACAAAAGACAGATTCGACGAATTGAAGACGCAAACGACCAAAAAGCTCAAAAGTACAAAATACAATCAATGAGGTTCCAATTATTGATAAGAAACGTCTCAAAATTACAAGAGTACAAGATTCAAAACGCAAAGTACAAGATATTAAATTATTCGCAAGGACATTCGAAAATCCGGAACCGGGACCAGAGTCAACTCTCAACGCTCGACGCAACGGACTAAAAATTACAAGTCAACTATGCATATGAATATAATATAATATATAATTAATTCTTAAAATTAATATATATATTATATTATATTTAAATAAACGTCGGCAGAAGAAAACAACCAAATGTGGCTCTCCCCAGCTGGCCATGCGATCGCATGGCCTGGAAGGCATAAATCCATGCGATCGCATGGTGCACAGTTCCAGCCCACATGCCTATAAAAATCGAGCTTTGGTGCACCACAAAAACACATCTTTTTCTATCTCAATATATCTATACGTAATATTTATATTTATATTTTAATTTTAATTTTAATTTTAAATCCTAATAATAAGGGTATGTTAGCAAATGTTGTAAGGGTGTAAGTCGCAATTCTGTCCGTGTAACGCTACGCTATTTTTAATCATTGTAAGTTATGTTCAACCTTTTTACATTAATGTCTCGTAGCTAAGTTATTATTATGCTTATTTAATCCGAAGTAATCATGATGTTGGGCTAATTACTAAAATTGGGTAATTGGGCTTTGTACCATAATTGGGGTTTGGACAAAAGAACGACACTTGTGAAAATTAGACTATGGGCTATTAATGGGCTTTATATTTGTTTAACTAAATGATAGTTTGTTAATTTTAAATATAAAGATTTACAATTGGACATCCCTATAAATAACCATATACACTCAATCGGACACGATGAGCGGGATATTTATATGTACGAATAATCGTT
Source organism: Rutidosis leptorrhynchoides (assembly GCF_046630445.1). Taxonomy (NCBI): domain Eukaryota; kingdom Viridiplantae; phylum Streptophyta; class Magnoliopsida; order Asterales; family Asteraceae; genus Rutidosis; species Rutidosis leptorrhynchoides. The sequence goes on along the minus strand of NC_092341.1, from coordinate 197,047,281 downwards.
CATTTAACCGGACATGGGAATGGATTAATAACCACTAGAATTATTAAAACAGGGGTGAAATTATGTACAAGGACACTTGGCATAATTGATAACAAAGTATTAAAACCTTGGGTTACACGCAGTCGACATCCTGGTGTAATTATTAAACAAAGTATTAAAACCTTGTTACAGTTTAAGTCCCCAATTAGTTGGAATATTTAACTTCGGGTATAAGGATAATTTGACGAGGACACTCGCACTTTATATTTATGACTGATGGACTGTTATGGATAAAAACCAGACGGACATATTAAATAATCCAGGATAAAGGACAATTAACCCATGGGCATAAAACTAAAATCAACACGTCAAACATCATGATTACGGAAGTTTAAATAAGCATAATTCTTTTATTTCATATTTAATTTCCTTTATTTTATATTTAATTGCACTTCTAATTATCGCATTTTATTTATTGTTATTGTATTTAATTGCACTTTTAATTATCGTACTTTTTAATTATCGCACGTTTATTTTATCGCACTTTTATTTATCGCAATTTCATTATCGTTATTTACTTTACATTAAGTCTTGTATTTATTTTTAATTTTGGTTTTAACTGCGACTAAAGTTTTAAAATCGACAAACCGGTCATTAAACGGTAAAAACCCCCCTTTATAATAATAATATTACTTATATATATATTTGTATTTTTATAAATTTAAACTAATATAACGTTAAGCTTTGTTTAAAGATTTTCCCTGTGGAACGAACCGGACTTACTAAAAACTACACTACTGTACGATTAGGTACACTGCCTATAAGTGTTGTAGCAAGGTTTAAGTATATCCATTCTATAAATAAATAAATATCTTGTGTAAAATTGTAGCATATTTAATAGTATTTCGTTGTAAAAATAAAGCTATTTTATATACACCTCGCATAACATCAATCTGATAATTCATATCTTAGCGCATCTGTTACTGTAGACTTGCCTGACATATGCCGTAAATTCCTCTGTAATATACGAATTTTTTTGCTCTATATAAATATCCTATGTAATTAGAATACCACCCGATAGCCGAAAATCATTTCATATCGCAAAACCTTTTATCTAACCATACAAGACAGAACTCGCAACTAGTTAAAATTCCTTAGATTCCGACAGCTATTCTGACATGAATGTTCACCAAAGCTTCGAAAGCAGCGTCACCAGAATGAATCAAACAATCAGCCATCCCCAATTCATCTGATGGGTACGTAGTCGACTTAATCAATGGAGACGCGAAGAAGGCGATCCTTTCCACAAACCAAATTCACCTCTTGGTGAAGAACCTGAAGCACCTAACGGCGAACCTGTCCGAGACACCATTTTCACCCTCATTTCCAGAATAGCTCGCAACGATTACGTAATATCTACAATTCTAGATCTCATCCATCCGCTCGTCCAAACCAACAACCACACAAGTATAATAGAAGAGTAATAAATTTGGAGAATATGGTGCAAAACTTACAAGCTTCAACACCAGTACCACCAACTACCCAAGTTTCAACATCACACGTCTCAACATCACCGGCACTAACGGTACCATCAATAACAGCACCAGTACCATCAACAATCTATGCCTCAACATCTCATTCTGTACCTCAAGTATAATCATCGTTCTATATCAATTATCTTCGTTCGGAAAGGCGATTATGTAATCACTAATGTTTTAGAGATTATATATTCTTGTTATAACGAAAAAATCAAATGAGATTAATATCACATTAACTCATTAAATCCATGATTATATCTGAAGAAAATATATATGTACATATATTTTCATAAAAATTGTAATTAAAAATTCTTTCGTACAAACTGTTAATGGTGAAAATATTTTAACGGGTAGGTAATACCCGAGGAATATGTAGATTTCACATTAATAAGTTACATTGTACATTCTTCGAATCGGATTCAACGGTCATTTACTATCCTAATTACATCCACATATATACGAATCCGTTCACCACAGAATAACCATTTTCAATCAATTTCATATTTGGATTTTGACTTATCAAAATCCAACAAGTGGCATAATGAAGAAAACGTTGGACAAAATAAAATTTGTTAGAAACAAACAAATTAACTATGAGAAATGCTGTTAAGAATCCACACTAACAAAATCCTAGCTAACTGTTCGTAGCTAACTGTTAATTCCTATTTACATTTATTTATCGCAATTTTAATTCTCGCAATTTTATTTATCGTCATTTAATTTCTGTTATTTATTTTTATGCACTTTAAATATCGGGACACGTATACAATGTTTTGACATATCATATCGACGTTATCTATATATATTATTTGGAATAACCATAGACACTCTATATGCAGTAATGATCGAGTTCTGTATACAGGGTTGAGGTTGATTCTACAATAATATATATACTTTGAGTTGTGATCGAGTCTGAGACATGTATACAATGGGTCACGATACGTATTAATTAATTTGAATATTATATATTAGACTATATATGAATTGTTGTACTACTAATTGTGGACTACCAACTGTGGACTAATGATATTGGACAATTAAAATGAATTAAAATATTGATTATAACATAGGAAACTAAACATCTCTTCAAGTTTGCCACTTGATTTCATCTTAAACCTCATTTATATTTTGACGATTACAATTTGCATTCAAACCTTTCATGATTCTTAAAAACACCTCAATCGAAAGGATGAACCAACCGCACTTCATCTATGGAAGAAAAAAAATTGATGCATATAGTTATGCACCTGAAAACACTCGGAACCTGAGTAAACGTTTAACACGTATCTATGCTAGCTCCTTTGGCGTTGTTATTACCAAAAATAGCTTTGCAATCCCTTTCCAAATTAGCCAAATTTGTCACAGCTCCAATAAATCAACTTCGACTTACATTCGGATTAGCCTTATTATAGCCTTGATATATAAGTTTTCCTTTCATCATCATTACCGGGAAATCATTTATATCTCACCACATTAGCAGAAACTTACCAGCAACTTCATTGATCTCTGAATTTTCGAAAAATCATTATATTCATTGAAACCTATTCATATACTCATCCACATCTTATAACGAGAACTACTATACCAATTATCGAGAATCAGCAATCAGTACTTTGAAAACTCGCAGCAAGCCTACATCAACAGTTATATGTATACATATAACATTTATCTCTTAGAATTATGATCTTCCATTCTGAAACTCTAAAAAGCGCATTAGCCTATGAATCAGTTTTCTAAGTATTGAAAAAGCTGATGAAGTAGTGAAAACCTGAAAACTGCCTTAACAGTCAAAAGTTTAATGATAAAGAATGGAGTGTTGGAAACACTTAATGGAAAATTTGTACTGGAAAACGATTTGAGCAAACCATGAAGGAGACTCTGAACAAATCATAAGGACTAAACTTGTACATAAAGAATCCTGATGATTCTGTTTCTGATGAAATCTTTAGCTAATACCTTGCTCCTTAATCGCTCTAAATCATCGTGAATGAATTTCTTCATCACAATTTGATTCTAAAATTCTAAGATATTATCGTATCTTTATCCTCAATATTTCTGAAGATATCTTCATAACTATTCTTGTCTGATATTAATTATCTCCCCGCGCTATCTGCGTTATCTCATAAAAGGAAACTGTGTTAGTTTCTATATTCTGTAAATTTTCGAATTTAAAATAAGAATGTTTTGAAGTTGTGTTGGAAATGGATGCATGAGTTAGTATAATATAATGACACTTGATCAACGTGATTATATTACAGTAAGTCATGCTGAGTTTCTAATGGGTCGGATTATTCACAGATCATAACGTCATCACGTGCCATGTTACATAACTCTTTCATTCTGCTTAACTTCTGAATATATCAAGAGAGTATATTCTTGATAGTTCTATTTTAAGTGATTCTGGAAATTTGACAAATCAAATCGTGCTATTTCGTTCTTTCTTGTTTAGAACATTAAGTTCATTCGAAATTCCATACTTACGAATTCCGTACCATTACTCGCTTTACTAGAAGTTGAGAAGAGAATAAAAAGGCAAAGAGCTCCAAAATATAAGAGAAAATATAAAGCCCAATAACAACATGGAGGTTACAAACAGTGGATATTAATACGAATAGCAATATAAGGACATGGTATAATAAAGAATAGTATCACCCTAAGGTAATAGTAGAAGTAAACTGATTTTTCTGGTGGAAGATTGAAAAGAAGGATGACAGAAATGATAATTAGGAAAATATCAAGGATTAGAACTGGATTAAGAATTTTCACAATCTTTTGGATGTATGAACTAAGAAGGAAAGTATAGGAATGGTGAGAATAATGAAACAAAAAAGTTTAATTTATAATAGAAATATCAGATGTAACAATCGAGGCAGATCACCGTATTTAATTATAGAGATCTTAATTTCCTTATTCGCCGAAGAATCAAATCTTTTAGATTTCGAAGATTTTCTTTAAATCCCTTGAACTCCGGAATTCAACACTGACTACGTCAAAAGTTAAGACAAAACTTTATTTATTCGTTTCACTCTTTTGTGATAGCTTCATTCGTGCTCTTCGAATAATCGAATTGTTTTATCTATATTACTCAATACGATAAAACTCTATTTATCAACTCATATTAGTCATGAAAACATTTTTATTATTAGCCATGACCACCCCACTCAAATTTCGGGACAAAATTTCTTTAACGGGTAGGTACTGTGATGACCCAAAAATTTCCGACCAAATTTAAACTTAATCTTTATATGATTCCGACACGATAAGTAAAGTATGTAATGTTGGTTCTTAGAGTTTTAGAATTATATTCATATAATCAATTAACCTTTTACTGTGCTCGAAGATTCACGAACAATTGTGTGTAAATAATTATATAAATATAAACGTGTATATATATATATATAAATATAAATATAAATATAAATGTATATATTATATTTGAAATTAATAAAATACACTTTAATCAATTGGAATTAAAAATATAAAATAGAATACAGATTTATTAAGTTACTATTAAAATGAATATATATATATAAACTCTTTACACAAGAAATATTAATTAAAAATATTAAATATTAAAGTTATGATCTCATATATATAAATTAGTAAATATGATATAATCCATAAATTGTAATATTATTATATTAAATATAATTACAAGTTGCTATGGTAATATTGATATTACTTACATTATTAATACAGATACTAACATCCGAATTAGTATTAATAATAATATTACTACTATTGTTATAATTATAATAGTATGATTAACAAAATAAAGATGTTAAATATAGATACTATTATAAGAATAATTAAAAACTATAATTTTAGTTATTATTTAGATCATTAATATTATTACTAAAAGCCATCATTTGTATTTAAAATTTTTATCTTATTTACTTTTATCATTATCTTTATAATTGATATTATGATTATCAATATTACTATTATTATTATTATTAATATTACTATAAACTTTTTATTAATTATTATTTTTATTATTATTATTATTATTATTATTATTATTATTATTATTATTATTATTATTATTATTATTATTATTATTATTATTATTATTATTGTTATTAACCTTGTTATAAATACATATCATTATTCTTGTTACTTATATGATTATTATTATTATTATTATTATTTTAATAATACCCATTATCATAAAAATCATTATTTATCATTTTTTTATATAAATAATTATTATTATCATTGTTGTGAATATAATCATTTATTATTATTATTAGTATTATTATTATTAATATGTTTATTTAATATTAAATATATAATTTATAAAAAAAAAGGTACGATTCTGTTGTAGGTTACTTTCAAACTGTTGGTAATTGGTACTACTGCCTCTAATTGTGTTGATTGACAAAAACGAATCTGAATGCCAACAAAATTAGTGATACATCCATATCTGCTTTATTTATTTACTTCTATTTATCCTTTATTTTTTTCTTTTCTGCTCCAGTATTCTGTCGACCTAGCATTCAGTACATAATCCAGTCAGTACAATTTGATAAGCAATTCGTTCACCCTCCTATCCATAAATATCCAATACAACTGATACAAAACGATTAAGCCAATTAAACTAAACACAAAAATATTCAAACTGTCGTATACCTCTGTTTGTGCACTCAAACTGTAAAACCTTGAATTCGAATGAGATTGCAAAATGTAAAAGTGCAGTTTTGATAGGAATTGTCTATGTAATCTATCTGTAAAATTTCAAAATCCAATTCCATCTATCGAGTCTTAATTTTGAGGTCAAAGTTGTAATTTCAAAAGTCAACCGATATGTTCTTGAGGGAAATTGGAATTCGTATTGATGTTTTAGATCAAATTTACGATTCAGAAAGTTTACACAAATTGTTTAGAACCATTTTCATGTTGTAATCTTTTCCTAAAATTGTCTTAAATTCAAAAATTCGATTTTGGGTTGTTCTTAAGTATTTACGAGTACATCAGGTAATTTTGATTATTTTTTTTAATTGAATAAGGATTTAATACAAATCAGTTATAATTCAATGTTAAATCGTAAATTCAAATCTTAATTTGTTGTTTTGGTTGGGAATGGGATTCATTGATCGACTAGTTTGTTTGAAGATGAAGATGAAATAGAAAAACCGAAAATGTGTTATATAGAATTAAGCGAAGGATATAAAAACAGAACTAGTAAGTAGAGTACATGGTTCAGGGTGTTAGCGAGTGTGCGAGAGATCACGGGTTCGAGCCGATCTCGGGCAATTCTTTTTGGAGAGGCTTTTTAAAAAGGGTATACATTTTTTTTTCTTTTCTCTATTATTATTATTATTAATTATCATGATTATTATTGTTATTATTATGATTATAATAATTATTATTATTGTTATTGTTATTGTAATTATTAGTAATTATTATTATATATACTAAGACTAGTAATATAATTGATATTATCACTAATATTATTATCATTATCATTATTAGTAGTATTATTATTATTAACATAAATATCATTCTTAACAATATTATTATTATTATTAGTATTATCATTATCATTATTATCATTAGCAGTAAAATTATTAAAGTTATTGTTGTTATCAGTATTAGTATTATTGTTATTATTATCATTGATATTATCAATTATTATCACATGTATAATTATTATTGTCATTACTATCATTAAGTATCATTATCATTAATATTAGTATAATAAGTACCATTTAACATTAATTTTAGTATTATTAATTATATAATCATTAAAATATCTATTAAAACGATAATTATTATTAAACTTACCATTACAATTAATTTTGCTAAAAGTATTATTTTTACTATATCATTATAAGTTAAATTACCATTTTTATTAAAATTACTATTATCAGTATTATTATTATTTTTAAACTAGTATTTTTACAAGTAATAATTTTACAAAACAAAAGATATATATATATATATATATATATATATATATATATATATATATATATATATATATATATATATATATATATATATAAAGTATATTAATACTACTTAAAATTTCGTTTCGAACTAATAACATTAATTAAAAATCAAATAAGTATCATAATGTAAAATAATTATTAATAAAATCATATATATAAGAATATTAATCTTAAAATAATATGTATACATTTGTTTAATTACGATTATTTATTTTAATATATATACAAATGATATAGGTTCGTGAATCCGAGGCCAACCCTGCATTGTTCAGTTCCGTCATATGTATTTTTACTACAAAATACAGTATTGTGAGTTTCATTTTTCCCTTTTTAAATGCTTTTGCAATATATATTTTTGGACTGAGAATACATGCACTTTTATAAATGTTTTACGAAATAGATACAAGTAATCGAAACTACATTATATGGTTGAATGATCGAAGCCGAATATGCCCCTTTTGCTTAATAGCCTAAGAATTAGTAAACAGATCTACTAATTAACGCGAATCCTAAAGATAGATCTATTGGGCCTAACAAACCCCATCCAAAGTACCGGATGCTTTAGTACTTCGAATTCATTTTTATCATGTCTGATGGATGTCCCGGAATGATAGGGGATATTCCTATATGCATCTTGTTAATGTCGGTTACCAGGTGTTTAATCCATATGAATGATTTTTGTCTCTATACATGGGACGTATGTATAACACCCCGCCAAAATACCATCTGAAGGCGTGTTAATTCCGGTCCCACAGTTAACAGTTACGCCCTCTATATGAGACGTTTAAAGCAATCGCATTTAATTTTATTTAAATTAATAAATTTCAAAAACAAAAGTCAGAGATCCCAAAATAGAAACACTATTGTGATCGTAACCACAAGCCAACAGTATTTAAACAGTATAAAAGTTTTAAATGCGAAAGTAAATAATGTTCTTTAAAATCAAATGCTGACTCCACGGCCAGACATGCAACAAACACAGCGGAAGCATACCTCTTAAGGACCTGAGAATAACAACACGCAAAAACAGGTCAACAAATAATGTTGGTGAATCTACAGGTTTAAAGTAACGTAACAATGTCTGAAAAACAGTTATCAGAAAATAGTTTAATTTCATTGACCACAAGATTCTATCGCAAGCATAAACCGAGCACCTGAATACTAGCAAAGACCCGAGTATAGCCACTATACCCACCTTACCTCGTAAAATGTTATACATTGTTCAGATGTATTAAATGTTCAAAGTAAATGCACCACTGCTTTTATAGTGGGTGAGGTTGTCAACCTAACGGATCTGTCCATCTAAATTGTGCTTACCAAATAGTATTAAAAGTATTCAAGCTAGAGGCTTTTTGAACAAACTCATTATGCATATGTGTAGTACTCATGTCAATATAAAGCATTTGAATATGTAAATATAACAGAGTGTATTCTCATCCCTGAAAACATGTAAAAAGCGGGACTGTAGACTCACCTTTGAATAAGCTCGGAATGAAAGACAATTGACTTGTACGGTTTAGACCCGAGTAGTGTAACCTAAGTATACGTATGTAGGTTGGTAAATATATGTATCTTATATAAGTGTGGTTTTATAGTGTACATTCTCGACTCGACGCGATTTAAAGTAAAAGTCAACTATATCATGCAAGTCAAACAAAGTCAACCGAAGTCAAACCGAAAGTCAAACTTGGTCAATGTAGTAAACTAAAGTCAACATCAGTAGGTTCATGTCATATATTGGTCAAGATGTCAAACCTAAGTCAAACAATACGTTTTAGGTCATGAATAATCATTTTCACAATTTCAGTTTATCGTCATGCACAAAATTTACGAACACGTAGCACACTTAGCACATTATCTCATAGTACAAAATTCAGGTAAATATGAAAAACTTCAGATCATAATTAGACTCAAAATAGATTCCAAAAAGTCCAGCCAGGGACTCATACGACAAGTAAAAGTCAGGAATCAGAAGGAATACATTTGGGGTTTGCCAGGTCAGTTTCTGACCGCGCACCGATTTCATTTCGGCTATAAACGGAGTTAGGAACATGCAATTGATACAATACCAGTGGCCATAGTTCAAGGACAAATCAAATTAACACATATCAAAAATCTAGCCACTTTTGTTTAGCCAATTTGTACAGTTTATTCATGCAAATTGATCATTCAGTTTTTCAGCTCAATTCAGAATTCGCATAAAGTATAGCTCTATTGTGCCCAATGAATAAGGTTTTAGAGATTGTAATAAAATAACAATAAGTCACATATCATATTAAGTTTCATTTTACAGAAGCATACATTCTCAATCAATATAAAAAATTCACAAAGTACAAAACCGTGTTCAATTTACAGATTCGATTCCCATTTCGTTAGTCACATTCGCATACGATTATCCGAAGATCTAGATACAATTAGCCTATGATATCTACATGAAAGATGAAGTACTTTTTGTCTACTTTTAAAATATACAAAGCTTCAATCACAGAAGTTAACACATTTTATCGTACAAGGTTATTTTCATGCAAGTGCTGTATAAAACTTCATTTATACTAATTCTAGCATATCTCGGGCTATACATAAGCAAACAACATGATATCCTAGTCTAACTTGAGTGTTTTTAAATTATATTTCCAATGGTATAAGTCTCACATGCCAATTCGTTTTCTATCAATACCAGATTTCTGATCAAGCAACAATAACACAACGATAATTCAAATCGACATAACTTAACCATACGGAAACGAAATCAAGCGAATCCAAAGCCTAAACTCAATAGTTTTTCGCAAGGAATCTGATTATAACATAATAATTAACATTTGAAAAACTTAAAATCACTGATCATGCAATAACAAATTCATTTTTAAACCCTAGCGCATCAAACAATCAAAACAACGATTACAATTAACACGTACGCGTATAGACTTGAGCAATTGAAAACATAACTATGAAACTTTATAAAAATAAGATTTTTAAGCATTAGGGTTCATGCTATTATACCTTTGATCGCTAAATTAAATACACCAACGTGTAGAGGAGATCGGAAATTACAACTTTCGTGTTCAGGGTTTTATCAAAAAGTGAAAATTGAAGGTGATAGTATGGTGGTGGTGGTCGACGTGAATGGGGAGGGAGAAAGGATCGACTGGTGCAGTTTTTGTGTGAGAGTTTATCCCTAATTTTTGTTAACATTCTAATTTATACTAACCCTAGTTCTCCTAAATTGCACATAAGCCCCTAAACTTACAAAAATTGAAATATAAAGGGGTGAGGGGGAGGGGTCGGCTGAATGGGGCCCACCATGGGTTTCCGGGTTCTCCTTTTGCAATTTCGTGTATTCGTGGTCCGTTTTAAGTGTCGTTTTGTCGTACCGAAGGCCCGGAACGTTAATCCGATCGTTAAACGCAACCAATCGCTTAATTTATTAAAAACCCAATAAATTAAATATTTTAAAAAGTTAATAATTAATTAAATTAATTATCAAAATAAACCCGAGCGTTTCGCTGCTCAAAAAGCTATTATCAAAATCGTATCGTTTTTATCGTATTTCATTATCCGAAATATTTATTTGAATTAATATCAACCCATATCAATTATTGAAACCCTCCAAAGGTCAAGTACGCATTTAATACACGTAAACACATAAAAGTTAAATAATCGCAGTTAAATAAACTAACGGAAGGTTAACGAAAGTAACGGAAAAATCAGGGTTGTTACATTACCCACCTGTTATTGAAAATTTCGTCCCGAAATTTTAGTGATCGTCCACTGAAGTGGTTTTCTCGAGAAATAATTGCGAATATTTCAGCCTCATCTGGTCTTCAAGCTCCCACGTGAACTCTGGTCCTCTTCTCGCGTTCCATTGATCCTTAACGATAGAAATTCTTCTTTGCTTCAACTGCTTGACCTCACGGCCCAAGATTTTAACAGGTCCCTCAATGAAATGAAGTTTGTCGTCGATATGTAGTTCCTCTAAAGTAATAATCAAATTATCATCGGCTAGGCACTTCTTTAGATTGGATACATGGAAAACGTCATGAATACCGCTGAGTGCTTGTGGTAATTCCAATCTGTAAGCTACTGGTCCAACTCTTTCAATTATCTCAAACGGTCCAACATAGCGAGGACTCAGTTTACCTCGTTTCCCAAATTGTACAACACCCTTCTAAGGTGATACTTTAAGCATAACTTTGTCTCTAACTTGGAATTCTATGTCCTTTCATCTAACATCGACATAACTCTTTTGTCGACTTCGAGCCGTTCTCAATCGTTCCTGAATCTGTAGAACTTTCTCAGTTGTCTCCTGAATAATCTCAGGACCTATCAACTGACTATCTCCCAACTCGCTCCAACAAACGGGAGATCTACACTTCCTTCCATACAATGCTTCAAATGGTGCAGCTTTAATACTCGCATGGTAGCTGTTATTGTATGAGAACTCAGCTAGTGGTAAATACTTATCCCATCCGTTTCCGAAATCAATGACACACGCTCTCAACATGTCCTCAAAAGTCTGAATAGTTCGTTCGCTCTGGCCATCTGTCTGGGGGTGATATACTGTACTCATATCTAAACGAGTCCCCATTGCTTTCTGCAATGATTGCCAAAACCTGGAAGTAAATCTGCTGTCGCGATCGGATATAATAGATATACACTCCATGCCTAGAGACAACTTCCTTAATGTAGATCTGAGCCAACTTCTCCATCTTATCAGTTTCCCTTATCAGTAAGAAATGTGCGGACTTAGTGAAACGATCCATGATAACCCAAATAGTATCGTGACCTCCTGCCGTTCTCGCCAGTTTCGTAATGAAGTCCATGGAAATTCCTTCCCACTTCCACTGGGGAATCTCTGGTTGAATTAATAATCCTGATGGCTTCTGATGCTCAGCCTTGACTTTAGTGCAATTCAAGCACTTCCTGACATAAGTGGCAATGTCAGCTTTCAAGTTCGGCCACCAATAAAATGCCTTCAAATCTTGGTACATTTTATCTGATCCCGGATGAATTGAGTATCTCGACTTGTGTGCTTCCTCCAACACTAGTTCTCTCAATCCACCAAACTTTGGTACCCAAATTTGGTTAGCAAAGTACCGTGTTCCGTCCTCCTTGATGTCAAACTTCTTATCCATCCCTTTGAGAAATTCAACATCAACATTCTCCTGTTTCATGGCTTCTTGTTGTGCTTCGCGAATTTGTGATGTGAGATTCGTACGGACAACTATGTTAAGCGCTTTAACCCTAAGAGGTTTCTCTCACTCCTTTCTGCTCAAGGCATCTGCCACAACATTTTCCTTACCCGGATGGTATTGAAGTTCGCAGTTATAATCATTAAGTAGTTCCATCCAACGTCGATGTCTCATGCTGAGCTGCTTCTGATCGAATATGTGCTGTAAACTCTTATGGTCAGTGAAGATAGTGAACTTGGTTCCAAACAAGTAGTGTCTCCACATTTTAAGTGCAAAGACAACAGCTCCTAACTCAAGGTCGTGCGTAGTGTAGTTCTGCTCGTGAATCTTTAATTGACGCGATCCATACGCAATAACTTTATTTCATTGCATAAGCACGTAACCCATTCCTTGACGTGAGGCATCACAGTAAACAACAAAGTCTTTACTTCCCTCGGGTAGAGACAATACTGGTGCAGTTGTTAACTTCTCCTTCAACAACTGAAATGCAGTCTCTTGCGGTTCTGACCACTCAAACTTCTTGCCCTTATGAGTCAATGCGGTTAATGGTCGGGCGATCTTAGAGAATCCTTCAATAAATCTCCGGTAGTAACCAGCTAGACCCAAAAATTGCCTAATCTGCGTTGGCGTCTTTGGAGTTTCCCAATTCTTAACCGACTCAATCTTTGCTGGATCGACCCGTATTCCATTGGCCCCTACAACATGGCCAAGAAATTGTACTTCTGGTAACCAAAAGTCACACTTAGAGAACTTTGCATACAACTGCTCTTCTCTAAGCATAGTCAATATCGAGCGTAGATGCTGTTCGTGCTCTTCTCTGTTCTTGGAGTACACCAATATATCATTAATGAACACAATGATGAATTTATCTAGGTATAGCTTACACACACGGTTCATGAGGTCCATGAACACTGCTGGTGCGTTTGTCAAACCAAACGACATCACTGTAAACTCATAATGCCCATAACGTGTTCTAAACGCTGTCTTCGGGACATCAGCTTCTTTGACTCTCAATTGATGATACCCGGATCTCAAATCAATCTTCGAATAGCAGCTGGATCCCTGCAACTGATCAAATAAGTCATCAATCCTCGATAGCGGATACCGATTCTTGATTGTCAGCTTGTTCAATTCTCTGTAGTCGATACACAACCTAATCGACCCATCCTTCTTCTTAACATACGGGACCGGAGCTCCCCAAGGCGAAGAACTCAGTCTAATAAATCCCTTGTCTAACAACTCTTGCAATTGACTAGACAACTCTTGAAGTTCTGGGGGTGCAAGTCTGTACGGTGCGCGAGCCACTGGTGCCGCTCCTGGTACTAAGTCTATCTGAAACTCAATTTCTCGATGCGGTGGGAGACTAGGTAATTCCTCCGTAAAAACTTCAAGAAATTCCTTAACTATAGGAACGTCTTCGGGTCTCCTTTCTTCTGGTACAATTTGGCTTACATTAGCCAAGAACGCGATACATCCCTTCCTTACATACTTCTGGACATTCAAACAATTAATGAGATGTAATTGTGAGCCATTCTTCTCACCATAAATCATCATAGGTTCACCGTCAGCAATAGGGATACGAATAGCCTTTAGGTCACAGACCACCTCAGCTTTGTTATCAGCTAACCAGTCCATTCCAACCACAAGGTCAAAACTTCCCAGTTTAATAGGTATCACATTAATGCTAAAAGGCTTACTTTCTAACATCAAGGTACAATCACGATAAATCTTATCAGCTCTCATCAAATTACCATTCCTTAGTTCTATGGAATACACGTTATCTAGGGGAGAAACAGGTTTCTTAACATTGTGACAAATATCCTTTGATATAAAACTTCTATCAGTGCCAGTATCAAACAAAACATAAACAAGTTGATCATCAAGTGAAAACGTACCCGTGACTAGCTTTGGATCATCACGGGCTTTCGCAGAATTGATGTTGAACGCCCTTCCTCGAGCATTCCCATTATTGTTCTTTGGACAATCCTTCTTGAAATAGCCCAGTTGTCCACAACCATAACAGTTCTTACCACCATTAGCATTGTTCGCGTTGCTTGCAGTGCTGTTATTGTTGGTGTTGCCGTTGAGATTAACCTTCCAATCTTTTAACAAATGACCAAACTTCTTACAACGGTCACAATTTAGAATAGAACAATTTCCAGTATGATGCTTGCCACACTTCTGACATTGTGGCTTTTTGCCCTTATACCCTGAGTTAGTTCCTGTGGTTCCAGTGTCGTTACGGTAAGAATCTTGCTTTTTGAACAGTTGTTGATTGAAATTCCTGTCCTGACCACCGTTCCACTTCCTTTTACCATCGTTTAACTTATTCTCATTCACTGTAGTGCCCTTCCCTCTCTGGGCAATCTTATCCAACAGCAAACTAGCCATGTCAATAGCTTCCTGCACATTTGCGGGTTTTGAAGTAGTGACCCCGCCTTGAATGTTCTCACTCAGACCTTCAATGTACAGGTCTACCTTACGCCTTTCCGGAGTAATCATTTCAGGGCACATTGACGCCAACTCAAAGAACCTCTTGTTATAGGCGGTGAGATCGTTGCCTACTAACTTCAGCTCTCGGTACTCGCGTTCCATTTTCTTAACCTCGTTCCTCGAACAATACTCCTCGATCATTCTTTGCTTCAGAGTATCCCAAGGTAGGGCATAAGCCTGATCACGACCCAGGGATTGAGCATAGTTGTTCCACTAGGTGAGCGCACTGTCTGCCAGTGTGCCCGTTGCAAAGCCTACCCTGTCGTTATCATTACAACCACTAATGCGGAAAACCGATTCGAGCTTCTCAAACCACCTAGTGAGACCAACTGGTCCCTCGGTTCCGTTGAAAGAATGTGGGTTGCAACTAGTGAACGTTTTGTAAGAACATCCATTATGGCCTTGTGTGCCGTTTCCATTAGTGTTGCTCGAGCCACCACGATCATTAATATTTCGAGAGTTGTTGATTTCCCTCAGTAGTTCAGCTCTTTCAGCCGCGATTCCTTTGGCGACCATTCTCCTGATTTGGGCGGCGGTTGATTCCTTCGGAGGCATCTTCAACACAGAAAAACACACCAGGTCAGTGTCAAAACAACGCTATATATGAAAATATACTAGCAACGAGTGTTGAAGACTAGTAATTAATAGTACGAAAAGATTCGCTAGTAGTGAGAAGTAGTGTAAGTAGTGATAGTAGTGTTAGTAGTGTTAGTAGTAAGACTAGTGGTAGTAGTAGTGGTACCAGTGTCATGTAGTGATAGTAATACTAAGTAGTAACATTAATGGCAATAGTAGTAGTATAACATAACACAAGTATTATGATCATACAAGTTACTAAATACAAAATATTACCACATGCAATAAAAGATAATAGTTACCAATAGCATAATCCACCATTAATATAAGTATAATCCAAGAGTGATAAACCAAATTCCAAAGTAGTAAACCAAACAATAAACATAATGTGCTTATTGATTAAAAACTTTCCATATTAATTGATTTCGTTGCGAGGTTTTGACCTCTATATGAGACGTTTTTCAAAGACTGCATTCATTTTAAAACATACCATAACCTTTATTTCATAAATAAAGGTTTAAAAAGCTTTATGTAGATTATCAAATAATAATAATCTAAAATATCCTGTTTACACACGACCATTACATAATGGTTTACAATACAAATATGTTACATCGAAATCAGTTTCTTGAATGCAGTTTTTACACAATATCATACAAACATGGACTCCAAATCTTGTCCTTATTTTAGTATGCAACAGCGGAAGCTCTTAGTATTCACCGGAGAATAAACATGCTTTAAACGTCAACAAAAATGTTGGTGAGTTATAGGTTTAACCTATATATATCAAATCGTAACAATAGACCACAAGATTTCATATTTCAATACACATCCCATACATAGAGATAAAAATCATTCATATGGTGAACACCTGGTAACCGACATTAACAAGATGCATATATAAGAATATCCCCATCATTCCGGGACACCCTTCGGATATGATATAAATTTCGAAGTACTAAAGCATCCGGTACTTTGGATGGGGTTTGTTAGGCCCAACAAATCTATCTTTAGGATTCGCGTCAATTAGGGTGTCTGTTCCCTAATTCTTAGATTACCAGACTTAATAAAAAGGGGCATATTCGATTTAATATTTCAACCATAGAATGTAGTTTCGATTACTCGTGTCTATTTCGTAAAACATTTATAAAAGCAGCGCATGTATTCTCAGTCCCAAAAATATATATTGCAAAAGCATTTAAAAAGGGATTAATGAAACTCACTTTCACAGATTTTTACTTCGTCGGGAAGTAAGACTTGGCCACGGGTTGATTCACGAACCTATAACAATATATACATATATATCAAAGTATGTTCAAAATATATTTACAATACTTTTAATACATTTTGATGTTTTAAGTTTATTAAGTCAGCTGTCCTCGTTAGTAACCTACAACTAGTTATCCACAGTTAGATGTACAGAAATAAATCGATAAATATTATCTTGAATCAATCCACGACCCAGTGTATACGTATCTCAGTATTGATCACAACTCAAACTATATATATTTTGGAATCAACCTCAACCCTGTATAGCTAACTCCAACATTCACATATAGAGTGTCTATGGTTGTTCCGCAATATATATATATATATATATATATATATATATATATATATATATATATATATATATATATATATATATATATATATATATATATATATATATATATATATATATATATATATATATATATATATATATAGATGGGTCGACATGATAGGTTGAAACATTGTATACGTGTCTATGGTATCTCAAGATTACATAATATACAATATAAGTTGATTAGGTTATGGTTGGAATAGATTTATTACTAACTTTCACGTAGGTAAAATGAGTAGTTTTTATCAATCTTGTTTTACTCGCCATTTCTTCGTTTCTAATCCGTTTTGAGTGATTCCAGTGGCCACGGTTTCGTATTGAACTTTATGAATCTAAATAGAAAAAGTATAAGTTTATAGTCGGAAATACAAGTTACAAGTCATTTTTGAAAGAGGTAGTCATTTCCGTCGAAAGGACGACATCTTGATGACCATTTTGAAAAATATACTTTCACTTTGAGTTTAACCATGATTTTTGGATATAGTTTCATGTTCATAAGAAAAATCATTTTTCCAGAAGTATAGCTTTTAAATCAAAGTTCTTCTTAGCTTTTAATTATCCCAACCAAAACAGCCCCCGGTTTTACTACGATGGCGTATATCCAGTTTTATGGTGTTTATCGTGTTTTCGGATTTTAAATCATTAAGTTAGTATATCATATAGATATATAACATGTGTTTAGTTGATTTTAAAAGTCTAGTTAGAAGGATTAACTTTATTTGCGATCAAGTTTAGAATTAACTAAACTATGTTCTAGTGATTACAAGTTTATAACGTTGAATAAGACAGCTTTTTACGTATGAATCGAATGATGTTATGAACATCATTACTACCTCAAGTTCCTTGGATAAACCTACTGGAAATGAGAAAAATGGATCTAGATTCAAAGGATCCTTGGATGGCTTGAAAGTTCTTGAAGCAGAATCATGACACGAAAAACAATTTCAAGTAAGATTTCCACTCGAAATAAGATTGTTATAGTTATAGAAATTGAATTAAAGTTTGAATATGATTATTACCTTGTATTAGAAAGATAACCTACTGTAAGTAACAAAGGTTTTTTGATCTTGGATGATTACTTGGAATGGATTTAGAAAACTAGGAAGTAAACTTGCAATCTTGGAAGTATTCTTGATTTTATGAAACTAGAACTTTTGGAATTTATGAAGAACACTTAGAACTTGAAGATAGAACTTGAGAGAGATCAATTAGATGAAGAAAATTTAAAAATGAAAGTGTTTGTAGGTGTTTTTGGTCGTTGGTGTACGGATTAGATATAAAGGATATGTAATTTTGTTTTCATGTAAATAAGTCATGAATGATTACTCATATTTTTGTAATTTTATGAGATATTTCATGCTAGTTGCCAAATGATGGTTCCCACATGTGTTATGTGACTCAAATGGGCTGCTAAGAGCTAATCATTGGAGTGTATATACCAATAGTACATACATCTAAAAGCTGTGTATTGTACGAGTACGAATACGGGTGCATACGAGTAGAATTATTGATGAAACTGAACGAGGATGTAATTGTAAGCATTTTTGTTAAGTAGAAGTATTTTGATAAGTGTCTTGAAGTCTTTCAAAAGTGTATGAATACATATTAAAGCACTACATGTATATACATTTTAACTGAGTCGTTAAGTCATCGTTAGTCGTTACATGTAAGTGTTGTTTTGAAACCTTTAGGTTAACGATCTTGTTAAGTGTTGTTAACCCAATGTTTATAATATCAAATGAGATTTTAAATTATTATATTATCATGATATTATGATGTATAAATATCTCTTAATATGATATATATACATTAAATGTCGTTACAACGATAATCGTTACATATATGTCTCGTTTCAAAATCATTAAGTTAGTAGTCTTGTTTTTACATATGTAGTTCATTGTTAATATACTTAATGATATATTTACTTATCATAATATCATGTTAACTATATATATATCCTTATATATGTCATCATATAGTTTTTACAAGTTTTAACGTTCGTGAATCACCGGTCAACTTGGGTGGTCAATTGTCTATATGAAACCTATTTCAATTAATCAAGTCTTAACAAGTTTGATTGCTTAACATGTTGGAAACACTTAATCATGTAAATAAAAATTTCATTTAATATATATATAAACATGGAAAAGTTCGGGTCACTACAGTACCTACCCGTTAAATAAATTTCGTCCCGAAATTTTAAGCAGTTGGAGGTGTTGACGTATCTTCTGGACATAAATGCGGGTATTTCTTCTTCATCTGATCTTCTCGTTCTCAGGTGAACTCGGGTCCTCTACGAGCATTCCATCGAAGCTTAACAATTGGTATCTTGTTTTGCTGAAGTCTTTTAACCTCACGATCCATTATTTCGACGAGTTCTTCGATGAATTGAAGTTTTTCGTTGATTTGGATTTCATCTAATGGAATAGTGAGATCTTCTTTAGCAAAACATTTCTTCAAATTCGAGACGTGGAAAGTGTTATGTACAGCCATGAGTTGTTGAGGTAATTCAAGTCGGTAAGCTACTGGTCCGACACGATCAATAATCTTGAATGGTCCAATATACCTTGGATTTAATTTCCCTCATTTACCAAATCGAACAACGCCTTTCCAAGGTGCAACTTTAAGCATGACCATCTCTCCAATTTCAAATTCTATATCTTTTCTTTTAATGTCAGCGTAGCACTTTTGTCGACTTTGGGCGGTTTTCAACCGTTGATGAATTTGGATGATCTTCTCGGTAGTTTCTTGTATTATCTCCGGACCCGTAATCTGTCTATCCCCCACTTCACTCCAACAAATTGGAGACCTGCACTTTCTATCATAAAGTGCTTCAAACGGCGCCATCTCAATGCTTGAATGGTAGCTGTTGTTGTAGGAAAATTCTGCTAACGGTAGATGTCGATCCCAACTGTTTCCAAAATCAATAACACATGCTCGTAGCATGTCTTCAAGCGTTTATATCGTCCTTTCGCTCTGCCCATTAGTTTGTGGATGATAGGAAGTACTCATGTCTAGACGAGTTCCTAATGCTTGCTGTAATGTCTGCCAGAATCTTGAAATAAATCTGCCATCCCTATCAGAGATAATAGAGATTGGTATTCCATGTCTGGAGACGACTTCCTTCAAATACAGTCGTGCTAACTTCTCCATCTTGTCATCTTCTCTTATTGGCAGGAAGTGTGCTGATTTGGTGAGACGATCAACTATTACCAAAATAGTATCAAAACCACTTGCAGTTCTTGGCAATTTAGTGATGAAATCCATGGTAATGTTTTCCCATTTCCATTCCGGGATTTCGGGTTGTTGAAGTAGAACTGATAGTTTCTGATGCTCAGCTTTGACCTTAGAACACGTCAAACATTCTCCTACGTATTTAGCAACATCGGCTTTCATACCCGGCCACCAAAAATGTTTCTTGAGATCCTTGTACATCTTCCCCGTTCCAGGATGTATTGAGTATCTGGTTTTATGAGCTTCTCTAAGTACCATTTCTCTCATATCTCCAAATTTTGGTACCCAAATCCTTTCAGCCCTATACCGGGTTCCGTCTTCTCGAATATTAAGATGCTTCTCCGATCCTTTGGGTATTTCATCCTTTAAATTTCCGTCTTTTAAAACTCCTTGTTGCGCCTCCTTTATTTGAGTAGTAAGGTTATTGTGAATCATTATATTCATAGATTTTACTCGAATGGGTTCTCTGTCCTTCCTGCTCAAGGCGTCGGCTACCACATTTGCCTTCCCCGGGTGGTAACGAATCTCAAAGTTGTAATCATTCAACAATTCAATCCACCTACGCTGCCTCATATTCAGTTGTTTCTGATTAAATATGTGTTGAAGACTTTTGTGGTCGGTATATATAATACTTTTGACCCCAAATAAGTAGTGCCTCCAAGTCTTTAATGCAAAAACAACCGCGCCTAATTCCAAATCATGCGTCATATAATTTTGTTCGTGAATCTTCAATTGTCTAGACGCATAAGCAATCACCTTCGTTCGTTGCATTAATACACAACCGAGACCTTGCTTTGATGCGTCACAATAAATCACAAAATCATCATTCCCTTCAGGCAATGACAATATAGGTGTCGTAGTTAGCTTTTTCTTCAATAACTGAAATGCTTTCTCTTGTTCATCCTTCCATTCAAATTTCTTCCCTTTATGCGTTAATGCAGTCAAGGGTTTTGCTATTCTGGAAAAGTCTTGGATGAACCTTCTGTAGTAACCAGCTAGTCCTGAAAACTGACGTATGTGTTTCGGAGTTGTCGGGGTTTCCCACTTTTCAACAGTTTCTATCTTTGCCGGATCCACCTTAATACCTTCTTTGTTCACTATGTGACCGAGGAATTGAACTTCTTCCAACCAAAATGCACACTTTGAAAATTTAGCGTACAATTCTTCCTTCCTCAATACTTCTAACCCCTTTCTCAAATGTTCACCGTGTTCTTGGTCATTCTTCGAGTAAATAAGTATGTCATCAATGAAAACAATGACAAACTTGTCAAGGTATGGTCCACACACTCGGTTCATAAGGTCCATGAACACAGCTGGTGCATTAGTTAAACCAAACGGCATGACCATAAAATCGTAATGACCATAACGTGTTCTGAAAGCAGTCTTTGGAATATCATCTTCTTTCACCCGCATTTGATGATACCCGGAACGTAAGTCAATCTTTGAATAAACAGACGAGCCTTGTAGTTGATCAAATAAGTTGTCGATTCTCGGTAGTGGGTAGCGGTTCTTGATGGTAAGTTTGTTCAACTCTCAGTAGTCGATACACAACCTGAATGTACCATCTTTCTTCTTGACAAACAAAACAGGAGCTCCCCACGGTGATGTGCTTGGTCGAATGAAACCACGCTCTAAAAGTTCTTGTAATTAGCTTTGCAGTTCTTTCATCTCGCTGGGTGCGAGTCTATAAGGAGTACGAGCTATTGGTGCAGCTCCTGGTACAAGATCTATTTGAAATTCAACGGATCGATGTGGGGGTAATCCCGGTAATTCTTTCGGAAATACATCGGGAAATTCTTTTGTGACGGGAACATCATTGATGCTCTTTTCTTCAGTTTGTACTTTCTCGACGTGTGCTAGAATAGCATAGCAACCTTTTCTTATTAGTTTTTGTGCCTTCAAATTACTAAAATGATGTAGCTTCGTGTTGCCCTTTTCTCCGTACACCATTAAGGGTTTTCCTTTTTCTCGTATAATGCGAATTGCATTTTTTAACAAACGATCTCTGCTTTCACTTCTTTCAACCAGTCCATACCGATTATCACATCAAAACCCCCTAACTCTACTGGTATCAAGTCAATCTTAAATATTTCGCTACCCAGTTTAATTTCTCGATTCCGGCATATATTATCTGCTGAAATTAATTTACCGTTTGCTAATTCGAGTAAAAATTTACTATCCAACGGCGTCAATGGACAACTTAATTTAGCACAAAAATCTCTACTCATATAGCTTCTATCCGCACCCGAATCAAATAAAACATAAGCAGATTTATTGTCAATAAGAAACGTACCCGTAACAAGCTCCGGGTCTTCCTGTGCCTCTGCCGCATTAATATTGAAAACTCTTCCGCGGCCTTGACCATTCGTGTTCTCCTGGTTCGGGCAATTTCTAATAATGTGGCCCGGTTTTCCACATTTATAACAAACTACATTGGCATAACTTGCTCCGACACTACTTGCTCCGCCATTACTCGTTTCGACACCATTTGTTCCTTTCGTTCTGTTAACCCCTGGTCCGTAGATCTCACACTTCGCCACGCTATGACCATTTCTTTTACACTTGTTGCAAAATTTGGTGCAGAACCCCGAGTGATACTTTTCACACCTTTGGCATAGCTGCTTCTGATTGTTGTTGTTGTTGTTGCAGTTGTTATTGTTGTTGGGATGATTGTTGTAGTTGCTGTTGTTGTTGTTGTTGTTGTTGGGCCGTTTGTTGTAGTTGCGATTGATGTTGCGATTGTTGGGATAATTGTTGCGATTATTGTTGTTGAAATGTCCCGTTCTTATTGATTAAAAACGTTCCATATTAATTGATTTCGTTGCGAGGTTTTGACCTCTATATGAGACGTTTTTCAAAGACTGCATTCATTTTAAAACAAACCATAACCTTTATTTCATCAATAAAGGTTTAAAAAGCTTTACGTAGATTATCAAATAATGATAATCTAACATATCCTGTTTACATGCGACCATTACATAATGGTTTACAATACAAATATGTTACAACGAAATAAGTTTCTTGAATGCAGTTTTTACACAATATCATACAAGCATGGACTCCAAATCTCGTCCTTATTTAAGTATGCAACAGCGGAAGCTCTTAATAATCACCTGAGAATAAACATGCTTAAAACGTCAACAAAAATGTTGGTGAGTTATAGGTTTAACCTATATATTATCAAATCATAATAATAGACCACAAGATTTCATATTTCAATACACATCCCATACATAGAGATAAAAATCATTCCTATGGTGAACACCTGGTAACCGACATTAACAAGATGCATATTTAAGAATATCCCCATCATTCCGGGATACCCTTCGGATATGATATAAATTTCGAAGTACTAAAGCATCCGGTACTTTGGATGGGGTTTGTTAGGCCCAATAGATCTATCTTTAGGATTCGCGTCAATTAGGGTGTCTGTTCCCTAATTCTTAGATTACCAGACTTAATAAAAAGGGGCATATTCGATTTTGATAATTCAACCATAGAATGTAGTTTCACGTACTTGTGTCTATTTTGTAAATCATTTATAAAACCTGCATGTATTCTCATCCCAAAAATATTAGATTTTAAAAGTGGGACTATAACTCACTTTCACAGATTTTTTTACTTCGTCGAGAAGTAAGACTTGGCCACTGGTCGATTCACAAACCTATAACAAATATGTATATATATATCAAAGTATGTTCAAAATATATTTACAACACTTTTAATACATTTTGATGTTTTAAGTTTATTAAGTCAGCTGTCCTCGTTAGTAACCTACAACTAGTTGTCCACAGTTAGATGTACAGAAATAAATCGATATATATTATCTTGAATCAATCCACGACCCAGTGTATACATATCTCAGTATTGATCACAACTCAAACTATATATATTTTGGAATCAACCTCAACCCTGTATAGCTAACTCCAACATTCACATATAGAGTGTCTATGGTTGTTCCGAAATATATATAGATGTGTCGACATGATAGGTCGAAAAATTGTATACGTGTCTATGGTATCTCAAGATTACATAATATACAATACAAGTTGATTAAGTTATGGTTGGAATAGATTTGTTACCAATTTTCACGTAGCTAAAATGAGTAGTTTTTACCAATTTTGTTTTGCTCGCCATTTCTTCGTTTCTAATCCGTTTTGAGTGATTTAAGTGGCCACGGTTTTGTATTGAACTTGACTTTATGAAACTAAACAGAAAAGGTATAGGTTTATTGTCATAAATACAAGTTACAAGTCATTTTTGAAAGAGGTAGTCATTTCCATCGAAAGAACGACATCTTGATGACTGTTTTGAAAAACATACTTTCACTGTGAGTTTAACCATGATTTTTGGATATGGTTTCATGTTCATAAGAAAAATCATTTTCCCAGAAGTATAGCTTTTAAATCAAATTTTTTCATAGTTTTTAATTATCCAAACCAAAACAGCCCCCGGTTGTAACTACGACGGCGTAAATCCGGTTTTATGGTGTTTATCTTGTTTCCGGGCTTTAAATCATTAAGTTAGCATATCATATAGATATAGATCATGTGTATAGTTGATTTTAAAAGTGTAGTTAGAAGGATTAACTTTATTTACGAACAAGTTTAGAATTAACTAAACTATGTTCTAGTGATTACTAGTTTACCACTTCGAATATGATAGCTTTTTATGTATGAATCGAATGATGTTATGAACATCATTACTACCTTAAGTTCCTTGGATAAACCTACTGGAAAAGAGAAAAATGGATCTAGCTTCAACGGATCCTTGGATGGCTCGAAGTTCTTGAAGCAGAATCATGACACGAAAACAAGTTCAAGTAAGATCATCACTTGAAATAAGATTGTTATAGTTATAGAAATTGAACCAAAGTTTGAATATGATTATTACCTTGTATTATAATGATAACCTAATGTAAGAAACAAAGATTTCTTGAGGTTGGATGATCACCTTACAAGATTGGAAGTGAGCTAGCAAACTTGAAAGTATTCTTGATTTTATGAAGCTAGAACTTGTAGAATTTATGAAGAACACTTACAACTTGAAGATAGAACTTGAGAGAGATCAATTAGATGAAGAAAATTGAAGAATGAAAGTATTTGTAGGTGTTTTTGGTCGTTGGTGTATGGATTAGATATAAAGGATATGTAATTCTGTTTTCATGTAAATAAGTCATGAATGATTACTCATATTTTTGTAATTTTATGAGATATTTCATGCTAGTTTCCAAATGATGGTTCCCACATGTGTTAGGTGACTCACATGGGCTACTAAGAGCTGATCATTGGAGTGTATATACCAATAGTACAAACATCTAAAAGCTGTGTATTGTACGAGTACGAATACGGGAGCATACGAGTAGAATTGTTGATGAAACTGAACGAGGATGTAATTGTAAGCATTTTTGTTAAGTAGAAGTATTTTGATAAGTGTCTTGAAGTCTTTAAAAAGTGTATGAATACATATTAAAACACTACATGTATATACATTTTAACTGAGTCGTTAAGTCATCGTTAGTCGTTACATGTAAGTGTTGTTTTGAGACCTTTAGGTTAACGATCTTGTTAAATGTTGTTAACCCAAAGTTTATAATATCAAATGAGATTTTAAATTATTATATTATCATGATATTATGATATATTAATATATCTTAATATGATATATACATTTAAATGTCGTTACAACGATAATCGTTACATATATGTCCCGTTTCGAAATCCTTAAGTTAGTAGTCTTGTTTTTACTTATGTAGTTCATTGTTAATACACTTAATTATATATTTAATTATCATATTATCATGTTATATATAATATAACAATGTATTAATATGCTTCATATATATTTAGTAAGACGTGGTTATAACGATAATCGTTATATGTATCGTTTCGAGTTTCATACGTCAATAGTCTCCTTTTTAAGTATATAACTTATTGTTACTATTTTTAATGAGATACTTGATGATCATTATATCATGTTAAACATATATATTTATTCATTTATGTATCATCATGTCATATACAACTTATAGCGTTCGTGAATCATTAGTCAAACTGGGTAATCATACGTTTACAAAATTTTCGTTTCAATTAACCAAGTCTTAACAAGTTTGATTCATTAACATGTTGGAAACATTTAATCATGTAAATATAGTTTTCATTAAACATATAATCATAGAAAGGTTCGGAAAAGTCCGGGTCACTACAGTACCTACCCGTTAAATAAATTTCGTCCCGAAATTTTAAGCGATTGGAGGTGTTGGCTCATCTTCTGGAAATAAGTGCGGGTACTTCTTCTTCATCTGATCTTCTCATTCCCAGGTGAACTCGGGTCCTCTACGAGCATTCCATCGAACCTTAACAATTGGTATCTTGTTTTGCTTAAGTCTTTTAACCTCACGATCCATTATTTCGACGGGTTCTTCGATGAATTGAAGTTTTTCGTTGATTTGGATTTCATCTAACGGAATAGTGAGATCTTCTTTAGCAAAACATTTCTTCAAATTCAAGACGTGGAAAGTGTTATGTACAGCCGCGAGTTGTTGAGGTAACTCAAGTCGGTAAGCTACTGGTCCGACAGAATCAATATTCTTGAATGGTCCGATATACCTTGGATTTAATTTCCCTCGTTTACCAAATCGAACAACACCTTTCCAAGGTGCAACTTTAAGCATGACCATCTCTCCAATTTCAAATTCTATATCTTTTCTTTTAATGTCAGCGTAGCTCTTTTGTCGACTTTGGGAGGTTTTCAACCGTTGTTGAATTTGGATGATCTTCTCGGTAGTTTCTTGTATTATCTCTGGACCCGTAATCTGTCTATCCCCCACTTCACTCCAATAAATCGGAGACCTGCACTTTCTACCATAAAGTGCTTCAAACGGCGCCATCTCAATGCTTGAATGGTAGCTATTGTTGTAGGAGAATTCTGCTAATGGTAGATGTCGATCCCAACTGTTTCCGAAATCAATAACACATGCTCGTAGCATGTCTTCAAGTGTTTGTATCGTCCTTTCACTCTGCCCATCAGTTTGTGGATGATAAGCAGTACTCATGTCTAGACGAGTTTCTAATGCTTGCTGTAATGTCTGCCAGAATCTTGAAATAAATCTGCCATCCCTATCAGAGATAATAGAGATTGGTATTCCATGTCTGGAGACGACTTCCTTCAAATACAGTCGTGCTAACTTCTCCATCTTGTCATCTTATCTTATTGGTAGGAAGTGTGCTGATTTGGTGAGACGATCAACTATTACCCAAATAGTATCAAAACCACTTGCAGTCCTTGGCAATTTAGTGATGAAATCCATGGTAATGTTTTCCCATTTCCATTCCGGGATTTCGGGTTGTTGAAGTAGACCTGATGGTTTCTGATGCTCAGCTTTGACCTTAGAACACGTCAAACATTCTCCTATGTATTTAGCAACATCGGCTTTCATACCCGGCTACCAAAAATGTTTCTTGAGATCCTTGTACATCTTCCCCTTTCCAGGATGTATTGAGTATCTGGTTTTATGAGCTTCTCTAAGTACCATTTCTCTCATATCTCCAAATTTTGGTACCCAAATCCTTTCAACCCTATACCGGGTTCCGTCTTCCCGAATATTAAGATGCTTCTCCGATCCTTTGGGTATTTCATTCTTTAAATTTCCCTCTCTTAAAACTCCTTGTTGCGCCTCCTTTATTTGAGTAGTAAGGTTATTGTGAATCATTATATTCATAGATTTTACTCGAATGGGTTCTCTGTCCTTTCTACTCAAGGCGTCGGCTACCACATTTGCCTTCCCTGGGTGGTAACGAATCTCAAAGTCGTAATCATTCAATAATTCAATTCACCTACGCTGCCTCATGTTCAGTTGTTTCTGATTAAATATGTGTTGAAGAATTTTGTGGTCGGTATATATAATACTTTTGACCCCATATAAGTAGTGCCTCCAAGTCTTTAATGCAAAAACAACCGCGCCTAATTCCAAATCATGCGTTGTATAATTTTGCTCGTGAATCTTCAATTGTCTAGACGCATAAGCAATTACCTTCGTTCGTTGCATTAATACACAACCGAGACCTTGCTTTGAGGCGTCACAATATATCACAAAATCATCATTCCCTTCAGGCAATGACAATATAGGTGCCGTAGTTAGCTTTTTCTTCAATAACTGAAATGCCTTCTCTTGTTCATCCTTCCATTCAAATTTCTTCCCTTTATGCGTTAATGCAGTCAAGGGTTTTGCTATTTTGGAGAAATCTTGGATGAATCTTCTGTAGTAACCAGCCAATCCTAAAAATTGACGTATATGCTTCGGAGTTTTTGGGGTTTTCCACTTTTTAACGGTTTCGATCTTTGCCAGATCCACCTGGATACATTCTTTGTTCACTATGTGACCGAGGAATTGAACTTCTTCCAACCAAAATGCACACTTTGAAAACTTAGCGTACAATTTTTCTTTCCTCAATACTTCTAGCACTTTTCTCAAATGTTCTTCGTGCTCCTGATCATTCTTTGAGTAAATAAGTATGTCATCGATGAAAACAATGAAAAACTTGTCAAGATATAGCCCACACACTCGGTTCATAAGGTCCATGAACACAGCTGGTGCGTTAGTCAATCCAAACGGCATAACCATAAACTCGTAATGACCATAACGCGTCCTAAAAGCAGTTTTTGGAATATCATCCTCCTTTACTCGCATTTGATGATATCCAGAACGTAAATCGATCTTCGAATAAACCGACGAGCCTTGTAGTTGATCAAATAAGTCGTCAATTCTCGACAGTGGATAACGGTTTTTGATGGTAAGTTTATTCAACTCTCTGTAGTCAATACACAACCTAAATGTACCATCTTTCTTCTTGACAAACAAAACAGGAGCTCCCCATGGTGATGTGCTTGGTCGAATGAAACCACGTTCTAATAGTTCTTGCAGTTGGCTTTGCAGTTCTTTCATCTCGCTGGGTGCGAGTCTGTAAAGAGCACGAGCTATTGGTGCAGCTCCCGGTACAAGATCTATTTGAAATTCAACAGATCGATGTGGAGGTAGTCCCGGTAATTCTTTCGGAAATACATCGGGAAATTCTTTTGCGACAAAAACATCATTGATGCTCTTTTCTTCAGTTTGTACTTTCTCGACATGTGCTAGAACAGCATAGCAACCTTTTCTTATTAGTTTTTGTGCCTTCAAATTACTAATAAGATGTAGCTTCGTGTTGCCCTTTTCTCCGTACACCATTAAGGGTTCTCCTTCTTCTCGTACAATGCGAATTGCATTTTTATAACATACGATCTCTGCATTCACCTTCTTTAGCCAGTCCATGCAAACTATTACATCAAAACTCCCTAACTCTACTGGTATCAAATCAATCTTAAATATTTCGCTACCCAGTTTAATTTCTGGATTCCCGCATATATAATCTGCTAAAATTAATTTATCGTTTGCTAATTCGAGTAAAAAATTTACTATCCAACGGTGTCAATGGACAACTTAATTTAGCATAAAAATCTCTACTCATATAGCTTCTATCCGCACCCGAATCAAATAAAACGTAATCAGATTTATTGTCAATAAAAAACGTACCCGTAACAAGTTCCGGGTCTTCCTGTGCCTCTGCCGCATTAATATTGAAAACTCTTCCGCGGCCTTGTCCATTTGTGTTCTCCTGGTTTGGGCAATTTCTAATAATGTGGCCTGGTTTTCCACATTTATAACAAACGACATTGGCATAACTTGCTCCGACACTACTTGCTCCACCATTACTCGTTCTGACACCATTTATTCCTTTCGTTCTGTTAACCCCTGGTCCGTAGACCTCACAATTCACCGCGCTATGACCATTTCTTTTACACTTGTTGCAAAATTTGGTGCAGAACCCCGAGTGATACTTTTCACACCTTTGGCATAGCTGCTTCTGATTGTTGTTGTTGTTGCGATTATTATTGTTGTTAAGATGATTGTTGTAGTTGCTGTTGTTGTTTTTGTTATTGTTGTTGTTGTTGTTGTTGTTGTTGTTGTTGTTGGGCCGTTTGTTGTAGTTGCGATTGACGTTGCTATTGTTAGGATAGTTGTTGCGATTATTGTTGTAATTTCTATTGTTGTTGTATTGGTGATTCTTATCACCGTTTTCTTCCCACTTTCTTTTGACTTGCTTCACATTGGCCTCTTCAGCAGTCTGTTCTTTAATTCTTTCTTCAATCTGGTTCACTAGTTTGTGAGCCATTCTACATGCCTGTTGTATGGAGGCGGGCTCGTGCGAACTTATATCTTCTTGGATTCTTTCCGGTAATCCTTTCACAAATGCGTCGATCTTCTCTTCCTCATCTTCGAACGCTCCCGGACACAATAGGCATAATTATGTGAATCGTCTTTCGTACGTGGTAATATCAAATCCTTGGGTTCGTAACCCTCTAAGTTCTGTCTTGAGCTTATTGACCTCGATTCTGGGACGGTACTTCTCATTCATCAAGTGCTTGAATGCTGACCACGGTAGTGCGTAAGCATCATCTTGTCCCACTTGCTCTAGATAGGTATTCCACCATGTTAACGCAGAACCTGTGAAGGTATGCGTAGCGTACTTCACTTTGTCCTCTTCAGTACACTTACTTATGGCAAACACCAATTCGACCTTCTCGGTCCACCGTTTCAATCCGATCGGTCCTTCGGTTCCATCAAATTCCAAAGGTTTGCAGGCAGTGAATTCTTTGTAGGTGCATCCTACACGATTTCCTGTACTGCTAGATCCATGGTTATTGTTGGTATGTAGCGCGGCCTGTACTGGGGCTATGTTTGAAGCAAGAAAGGCACGAAATTCCTCTTCACTCATATTCAAGGTGTGTCGAGTAGTCGGTGCCATTTCCTTCAAAATAGTTAAATGAAACGAGTTAATCATATAGAATATCAAGAGTAGTCAATAGCATTTCATAGCGTAACATGAACTTATTTATAAAAGCTCTTTCTTCATATTAGCGTTTTATACTCTTTAATTCGGGTAGTACCTGCCCGTTAAGTTCATACTTAGTAGCTAACATACCATTTCAACTACTACAATTCTATATGAAAAACTAATCACAAAAAAATATATATCATATTCAAACCTTTATACAATAACTTGTAAACTTACAATACCGCTATTTTACATATAGCATGAAATATAGCACATAAAACTTTGATACAAAGTAGTTGCAAAGATAATTCTAGTTAATAAATAAGGCATTTAGCAAAGGTAACAAAGACACGTAATTCATACGTCCAGAAACAAGTCATACATTCTGGTTTTACTAATACCACTTCCCATCCTTGGTCTTGTGGAACATAACCGTTATGGCCGTTGATAAGACGGTGTGTTGTAACTTCGTCAAAGGGACGAGGGTTACGTAATGTCTAACAGTCCTGAAACAATCTAAAAACCTCATTTCTTACCCCAATTACCGACTCTGTCACTTGTGGGAACGTTTTGTTTAATAGTTGTAGCCCGATGTTCTTGTTCTCACTTTGGTGAGAAGCGAACATTACTAACCCATAAGCATAACATGCTTCTTTATGTTGCATGTTAGCCGCTTTTTCTAAATCACGAAGTCCTATATTCGGATATATTGAGTCAAAATAATTTCTTAACCCGTTGCGTAAAATAGCATTTGGGTTCCCCGCAATATATGCGTCAAAGTAAACACATCGTAACTTATGGATTTCCCAATGTGATATCCCCCATCTTTCGAACAAAAGCCTTTTATAAACCAAGGCATTCTTGGAATGTTCTTTGAATGTCTTACAAACTGATCTCGCCTTAAATAGTTGTGCCGAGGAATTCTGACCGACTCTAGACAAGATTTCATCAATCATGTCTCCGGGTAGGTCTCTTAAAATATTGGGTTGTCTATCCATTTTGTGTTTCTATACTGTAAAATAGACAAGAGTTAGATTCATAAAAAAAATACTTATTAATACAAGCAATTTTTACATATATCATAAAGCATAAGCACACTATATTACATATATTACACCACACGAATACAACTATCTTATTCCGACTCGCTCGTTTCTTCTTCTTCGGTTTTGGTTCGTTTTGCCAAGTTTCTAGGGATATATGATGTTCCCCTAATACGAGCCGTCGTTTTGCACATTGGTTTAGAAAAACCTGGTGGTTTAGAGGTTCCCGGGTTATTGTCATAACTTAAGAAATACGGGTGTTGACGATACATATAAAGTTCATCGGGTTTGCAATCAAATTTCTCTATTTTTATGCCCTTTCTCTTATTGTTCTCTTTTGCCTTATTAAATTGTGTTGGGGTAATTTCTATAACATCATCGGAATCCTTGTCGGGATCCGATTCATCGGAGAATTGGTAATCCTCCCAATACTTTGCTTCCTTGGCGGAAACACCATTGACCATAATTAACTTTGGTCGGTTGGTTGAGGATTTTCTTCTACTTAACCATTTTATTATTTCCCCCACTGGTTCTATTTCTTCTTCAGGCTCCGATTCTTTTTCCGGTTCCGATTCTACTTCCGGTTCCGACTCTTCTTCCGGTTCCTCTTCGGGAACTTGTGAATCAGTCCACGAATCATTCCAATTTACATTTGACTCATCATTATTATTAGGTGAGTCAATGGGACTTGTTCTAGAGGTAGACATCTATCACATAATATCAAACACGTTAAGAGATTAATATATCACATAATATTCACATGTTAAAAATATATAGTTTCCAACAAAATTTGTTAAGCAATCATTTTTCAAGTAAACACGGTCGAAGTCCAGACTCACTAATGCATCCTAACAAACTCGATAAGACACACTAATGCAAAATTCTGGTTCTCTAAGACCAACGCTCGGATACCAACTGAAATGTCCCGTTCTTATTGATTAAAAACGTTCCATATTAATTGATTTCGTTGCGAGGTTTTGACCTCTATATGAGACGTTTTTCAAAGACTGCATTTATTTTAAAACAAACCATAACCTTTATTTCATCAATAAAGGTTTAAAAAGCTTTACGTAGATTATCAAATAATGATAATCTAACATATCCTGTTTACACGCGACCATTACATAATGGTTTACAATACAAATATGTTACAACGAAATAAGTTTCTTGAATGCAGTTTTTACACAATATCATACAAGCATGGACTCCAAATCTCGTCCTTATTTAAGTATGCGACAGCGGAAGCTCTTAATAATCGCCTGAGAATAAACATGCTTAAAACGTCAACAAAAATGTTGGTGAGTTATAGGTTTAACCTATATATTATCAAATCATAATAATAGACCACAAGATTTCATATTTCAATACACATCCCATACATAGAGATAAAAATCATTCCTATGGTGAACACCTGGTAACCGACATTAACAAGATGCATATTTAAGAATATCCCCATCATTCCGGGACACCCTTCGAATATGATATAAATTTCGAAGTACTAAAGCATCCGGTACTTTGGATGGGGTTTGTTAGGCCCAATAGATCTATCTTTAGGATTCGCGTCAATTAGGGTATCTGTTTCCTAATTCTTAGATTACCAGACTTAATAAAAAGGGGCATATTCGATTTCGATAATTCAACCATAGAATGTAGTTTCACGTACTTGTGTCTATTTTGTAAATCATTTATAAAACCTGCATGTATTCTCATCCCAAAAATATTAGATTTTAAAAGTGGGACTATAACTCACTTTCACAGATTTTTTACTTCGTCGGGAAGTAAGACTTGGCCACTGGTCGATTTACAAACCTATAACAAATATGTACATATATATCAAAGTATGTTCAAAATATATTTACAACACTTTTAATACATTTTGATGTTTTAAGTTTATTAAGTCAGTTGTCCTCGTTAGTAACCTACAACTAGTTGTCCACAGTTAGAAGTACAGAAATAAATCGATATATATTATCTTGAATCAATCCACGACCCAGTGTATACATATCTCAGTATTGATCACAACTCAAACTATATATATTTTGGAATCAACCTCAACCCTGTATAGCTAACTCCAACATTCACATATAGAGTGTCTATGGTTGTTCCGAAATATATATAGATGTGTCGACATGATAGGTCGAAACATTGTATATGTGTCTATGGTATCTCAAGATTACATAATATACAATAAAGTTGATTAAGTTATGGTTGGAATAGATTTGTTACCAATTTTCACGTAGCTAAAATGAGTAGTTTTTACCAATTTTGTTTTGCTCACCATTTCTTCGTTTCTAATCCGTTTTGAGTGATTTAAGCGGCCACGGTTTCGTATTGAACTTGAATTTATGAAACTAAACAGAAAAGGTATAGGTTTATAGTCAGAAATACAAGTTACAAGTCGTTTTTGAAAGAGGTAGTCATTTCCGTCGAAAGAACGACATCTTGATGACTGTTTTGAAAAACATACTTTCACTGTGAGTTTAACCATGAATTTTTGGATATGGTTTCATGTTCATAAGAAAAATCATTTTCCCAGAAGTATAGCTTTTAAATCAAAGTTTTTCATAGTTTTTAATTATCCAAACCAAAACAGCCCCCGGTGGTAACTACGACGGCGTAAATCCGGTTTTATGGTGTTTATCGTGTTTCCGGGTTTTAAATCATTAAGTTAGCATATCATATAGATGTAGATCATGTGTATAGTTGATTTTAAAAGTGTAGTTAGAAGGATTAACTTTATTTGCGAACAAGTTTAGAATTAACTAAACTATGTTCTAGTGATTACTAGTTTACCACTTCGAATATGATAGCTTTTTATGTATGAATCGAATGATGTTATGAACATAATTACTACCTTAAGTTCCTTGGATAAACCTACTGGAAAAGAGAAAAATGGATCTAGCATCAACGGATCCTTGGATGGCTCGAAGTTCTTGAAGCAGAATCATGACACGAAAACAAGTTCAAGTAAGATCATCACTTGAAATAAGATTGTTATAGTTATAGAAATTGAACCAAAGTTTGAATATGATTATTACCTTGTATTATAATGATAACCTACTATAAGAAACAAAGATTTCTTGAGGTTGGATGATCACCTTACAAGATTGGAAGTGAGCTAGCAAACTTGAAAGTATTCTTGATTTTATGAAACTAGAACTTGTAGAATTTATGAAGAACACTTAGAACTTGAAGATAGAACTTGAGAGAGATCAATTAGATGAAGAAAATTGAAGAATGAAAGTGTTTGTAGGTGTTTTTGGTCGTTGGTGTATGGATTAGATATAAAGGATATGTAATTTTGTTTTCATGTAAATAAGTCATGAATGATTACTCATATTTTTGTAATTTTATGAGATATTTCAAGCTAGTTACCAAATGATGGTTCCCATATGTGTTAGGTGACTCACATTGGCTGCTAAGAGCTGATCATTAGAGTGTATTTACCAATAGTACATACATCTAAAAGCTGTGTATTGTACGAGTACGAATACGGGTGCATACGAGTAGAATTGTTGATGAAACTGAACGAGGATGTAATTGTAAGCATTTTTGTTAAGTAGAAGTATTTTGATAAGTGTCTTGAAGTCTTTCAAAAGTGTATAAATACATATTAAAACACTACATGTATATACATTTTAACTGAGTCGTTAAGTCATCGTTAGTCGTTACATGTAAGTGTTGTTTTGAAACCTTTAGGTTAACGATCTTGTTAAGTGTTGTTAACCCAATGTTTATAATATCAAATGAGATTTTAAATTATTATATTATCATGATATTATGATGTATAAATATCTCTTAATATGATATATATACATTAAATGTCGTTACAACGATAATCGTTACATATATGTCTCGATTCAAAATCATTAAGTTAGTAGTCTTGTTTTTACATATGTAGTTCATTGTTAACATACTTAATGATATGTTTACTTATCATAATATCATGTTAACTATATATATATATCCTTATATATGTCATCATATAGTTTTTACAAGTTTTAACGTTCGTGAATCACCGGTCAACTTGGGTGGTCAATTGTCTATATGAAACCTATTTCAATTAATAAAGTCTTAACAAGTTTGATTGCTTAACATGTTGGAAACACTTAATCATGTAAATAACAATTT
This sequence comes from Rutidosis leptorrhynchoides, assembly GCF_046630445.1. NCBI lineage: Eukaryota > Viridiplantae > Streptophyta > Magnoliopsida > Asterales > Asteraceae > Rutidosis > Rutidosis leptorrhynchoides. Next base: position 197,010,664 of record NC_092341.1, on the reverse strand, counting down.
CATTTAATATATATATAAACATGGAAAAGTTCGGGTCACTACCGATGGCAGGTCCATCAGCCCTCGGCCTATTACGTTCCGCCTCTAACGCAGCAACTCTGGCAGTTAAGGCTGCTATCAATCTTGCCATCTCAACGAACCTCGCTTCAGCCTCGTACGTATAAGTATCTATACCTGTGACTCTTTCCTCCATCCTCTCTAGATCATCGGGGTGTAGATATGTCCTAGCAATATCGCTCAAGGCGTTAACACGATCAACAATGTCCCCGTTACGGTTAGTATGAACCAAATCCAACGCATAAAGGTCCACGGGATGGTTAGGTATCCGATGCGAAGCAGGTACTAGTGCTGGGGCTGGAGCATTTACCTCAGCCACACTGGAGTCGCTGTCACTGCTTCCTGAATCCTGTGACATCTAACTTATAGTACAAGAACACAAACAAAACAGATTAGTCAAGTAAATAACGTTAGTCACAAAGTACTCATGTAATGACCAAGTCCCGGTCGTAGTCTAGACTCATCAAGGCATCCAAATGATCAAATCAGACACACCAATGCAAGTCCTAGTTTCCTTACAAACCGTTAACTCTGATACCAACTATAACACCCCGCCAAAATACCATCTGACGGCGTGTTAATTCCGGTCCCACAGTTAACAGTTACGCCCTCTATATGAGACGTATAAAGCAACCACATTTAATTTTATTTAAATTAATAACTTTCAAAAACAAAAGTCAGAGATCCCAAAATAGAAACACTGTTGTGATCGTAACCACAAGCCAACAGTATTTAAAAAGTATAAAAGTTTTAAATGCGAAAGTAAATAATGTTCTTTAAAATCAAATGCTGACTCCACGGCCAGACATGCAGTAAACACAGCAGAAGCATACCTCTTAAGGACCTGAGAATAACAACACGCAAAAACAGGTCAACAAATAATGTTGGTGAATCTACAAGTTTAAAGTAACGTAACAATGTCTGAAAAACAGTTATCAGAAAATAGTTTAATTTCATTGACCACAAGATTCTATCGCAAGCATAAACTGAGCACCTGAATACTAGCAAAGACCCGAGTATAGCCACTATACCCACCTTACCTCGTAAAATGTTATACATTGTTCAGATGTATTAAATGTTCAAAGTAAATGCACCACTGCTTTTATAGTGGGTGAGGTTGTCAACCTAACGGATCCGTCCATCTAAATTGTGCTTACCAAATGGTATTAAAAGTATTCAAGCTAGATGCTTTTTGAACAAACTCATTATGCATATGTGTAGTACTCATGTCAATATAAAGCATTTGAATATGTAAATATAACAGCGTATATTCTCATCCCTGAAAACATGTAAAAAGCGGGATTGTAGACTCACCTTTGAATAAGCTCGGAATGAAAGACAAATGACTTGTACAGTTTAGACCCGAGTAGTGTAACCTAAGTATACGTATATAGGTTGGTCAATATATGTATCTTATATAAGTGTGGTTTCATAGTGTACGTTGTCTTATTGCTCGACTCGACGCGATTTAAAGTAAAAGTCAACTATATCATGCAAGTCAAACAAAGTCAACCAAAGTCAAACTGAAAGTCAAACTTGGTCAATGTAGTCAACTAAAGTCAACATAAGTAGGTTCATGTCATATATTGGTCAACATGTCAAACCTAAGTCAAACAATACGTTTTAGGTCATGAATAATCATTTTCACAATTTCAGTTTATCGTCATGCACAAAATTTACGAACACGTAGCACACTTAGCACATTATCTCATAGTAAAAAATTCAAGTAAATATGACAAACTCCAGATCATAATTAGACTCAAAATATATTCCAAAAAGTCCGGCCAGGGACTCATACGACAAGTAAAAGTTAGGAATCAGAAGGAATACATTTGGGGTTTGCCAGGTCAGTTTCTGACCGCGCACCGATTTCATTTCGGCTATAACCGGAGTTAGGAACATGCAATTGATACAAGACCAGTGGCCATAGTTCAAGGACAAATCAAATTAACACATATAAAAAATCTAGCCACTTTTGTTTAGCCAATTTGTACAATTTATTCATGCAAGTTGATCATTCAGTTTTTCAGCTCAATTCAGAATTCGCATAAAGTATAGCTCTATTGTGCCCAATGCATAAGGTTTCAGAGATTGACATAAACTAACAATAAGTCACATATCATATTAAGTTTCATTTTCCAGAAGAATACATTCTCAATCAATATACAAAATTCACAAAGTACAAAACCGTGTTCAATTTACAGATTCGATTCCCATTTCATTAGTCACATTCGCATACGATTATCCGAAGATCTAGATACAATTAGCCTATGATATCTACATGAAAGATGAAGTAATTTTTGTTTAATTTTCAAATATACAAAGCTTCAATCATAGAAGTAAACACATTTTATCATACAAGGTTATTTTCATGCAAGTGCTGTATAAAACTTCATTTACACTAATTCTAGTATATCTTGGGCTATACATAAGCAAACAACATGGTATCCTAGTCTAACTTGAGTGTTTTTAAATTATATTTCCAGTGGTATAAGTCTCACATGCCAATTCGTTTTCTATCAATACCATATTTCTGATCAAGCAACAATAACACAACGATAATTCAAATCGACATAACTTAACCATACGGAAACGAAATCAAGCGAATCCAAAGCCTAAACTCAATAGTTTTTTGAAAGGAATCTGATTATAACATAATAATTAACATTTGAAAAACTTAAAATCACTGATCATGCAATAACAAATTCGTTTTTAAACCCTAGCGCATCAAACAATCAAAACAACGATTACAATTAACACGTACGCGTATAGACTTGAGCAATTGACAACATAACTATGAAACTTTATAAAAATCAGATTTTTAAGAATTAGGGTTCATGCAATTATACCTTTGATCGCTAAATTAAATACACCAACGCGTAGAGGAGATCGGAAATTACAACTTTCGTGTTCAGGGTTTTATCAAAAAGTGAAAATTGAAGGTGATAGTATGGTGGTGGTGGTCGACGTGAATGGGGAGGGAGAAGGGATCGACTGGTGCAGTTTTTGTGTGAGAGTTTATCCCTAATTTTTGTTAACATTCTAATTTATACTAACCCTAGTTCTCCTAAATTGCACATAAGCCCCTAAACTTACAAAAATTGAAATATAAGGGGGTGAGGGGGAGGGGTCGGCCGAATGGGGCCCACCATGGGTTCTCGGGTTCTCATTTTGCAATTCTGTGTATTCGTGGTCCGTTTTAAGTGTCGTTTTGTCGTACCGAAGGCCCGGAACGTTAATCCGATCGTTAAACGCAACCACTCGCTTAATTTATTAAAAACCCAATAAATTAAATATTTTAAAAAGTTAATAATTAATTAAATTAATTATCAAAATAAACTCAAGCGTTTCGCTGCTCAAAAAGCTATTATCAAAATCGTATCGTTTTTATCGTATTTCATTATCCAAAATATTTATTTGAATTAATATCAACCCATATCAATTATTGAAACCCTCCAAAGGTCAAGTACGCATTTAATATACGTAAACACATAAAAGTTAAATAATCGCCGTTAAATAAACTAACGGAAGGTTAACGAAAGTAACAGAAAAATCAGGGTTGTTACAGTATGTTTATGAGAAATGGAAATATGAAATCTTGTGGTCTATTAAAAATAATGAAATGATTATTTATGATAAACTAATGAACTCACCAACCTTTTTGGTTGACACTTGAAAGCATGTTTATTCTCAGGTACGAAAGAAATCTTCCACTGTGCATTTGTTCATCTTAGAGATATTACTTGGAGTCATTCATGGCATATTTTAAAAGACGTTGCATTCGAGTCATCGAGTTCATCAAGAATATTATCAAGTCATTTATAATTTAGATATATTATGAAATAGTATGCATGCCTGTCAACTTTCGATGAAATGAAAGTTTGTCTTTTAAAAACGAATGCAATGTTTGTAAAAAGTATCATATAGAGGTCAAGTACCTCGCGATGTAACCAAATGTAATGTATTCGTCCAGATGGATTAGGACGGGTCATTTCAATTGATGTGAATATTTTCCCCTGATTATTATTACTTGGTAACCTAAGAATTAGAAACGGGTATGGCCCTAATTCACGTGAATCCTAAAGGTAGCTACTGGGTTTAACACCCCCACCCAGAATGTTCACTAGACGGAAGAGCTAGTGGGCGTGGTGTTTAGTACTTCGAAGTTTATATATTATACAGACGAGATGTTCTGTTTTGGGGATATTATTGATGCGCATTATATGTTAAGGTCGGTTACCATGTTGAGCAATAAAATCAAAATGAATGTTATGTATCGAGAGAATGATTTTTATACACAGGTTATGTGCATTAGTTTTGTGCACGAAATATGTGCACGATTATTTGAAAATTGTAAGGCAACCTACGGGGGAGAAAAGGATACGAAACTACTCTGCTAAGCATTATGAAAAATAGTTTCGTACACGAGATAGGTGTACTGTGTTTGAATCTTGTGGTCTATTAAAATGATGAATTTTATTGTTTTATGATAAACCTATGAACTCACCAACCTTTTGGTTGACACTTGAAAGCATGTTTATTCTTAGGTATGAAAGAAATCTTCCGCTGTGCATTTGCTCATTTTAAAGATATACATGGAGTCGTTCATGGCATATAGAAGTCAGTTCATCGCGATGGTACCAGATGTTATTGTATTCGTTTAGAAGGATTTGGACGGGGTATGACATGTGGTATCAGAGCGGTGGTCTTAGCGAACCAGGTCTTGCATTAGTGTGTTTAACTGGTAGTTGTTAGGATGCATTAATGAGCCTGGACTTCGACCTAGTAGTTGTTAGGATAATTAATAAGTCTGGACTTGAACCTGGTCTGCATGTCAAAAGTTTGCATATCATTCCTTGTCGATAAATATCTACTTACTATTTTCAGTCTCGACACGTCTTATTTCAACTATTGCATAGATGGTGTACAGACAAATTTATTTCCCATCACATTAGACCTTATCTGACACGTTTCTTACTTCCCTCCGTAATCTACGGGACCTTCTATGCTATATATAGGTATTCTATGTAGATAGAATATCATCCGATATCCGAGAATCATTTCATTCAAAAATTCTTTATCTAACCGTGTAAGATGAATTCTGCAACCAGTTCAAGTTCCTCGGATTCCGACAGCTATTCCGATATGAATTTTCACTCGAGCTCTGAAAGCAGTGTAACCGGAATGGATCAACCAACCAGCCATCATCAATTCTGGATGAATTAGGGATGGGTTCGTAGTTGACTTAATCAATGAAGACGAGAATAAGTCGATCCTTTCCACCAACCGAATTCACCTCTTGACGAAAAACCTGAAGCACTTACCGGCGAACCAGTCCGAAACACCATTTTCACTCTCATTTCCAAGATATCTCGCAACGATTATATATTATCTACAATTCTAAACCCCATTCATCTGCTTGTTCCAACCGCCAATTATCCCGGAGTAATAGAAGAAGTCAACGAGCTTCGCGCTTGAGTAGTGGCTTTGGAAATTATGGTGCAAAAATTACCAGCTTCAGCAACATCACCGACATCAACAGCACCACCAGCATCAGCACCAACATCACCAATACCACCAACAAAACAAGCCTCAACATCCGCATCACAAGCCTCAACCTCACAATGTGTACCTCAAGCATAATCTTGTTCTACATGACGTTCCACACCATTTATCTTGGTTCTACATATTCGTTCTACATCGAATATCATAGTTCTACGTATCGTCCTACCTCATTCATCTTCGTCCTACATGGCGATTATGTAATCTCTAACGTTTTAGAGATTATGTATTCTAGTTCTAACGGTAAATCAAATGAGATTAATATTATATTAACTCATTAAATCCATGATTACATCTGAAGAAAATATATATGTAGGTATATTTTCATAAAGATTGTAATTAAAAGTTCTCTTGTGCAAACTATTAATGATGAGAATATTTTAAGGGGTAGGTAATACCCTAGAAATATTTAGATCTCACATTAACATGTTACCCTGTATATTCTTCAAATCCGATTCAACAGTAATTTACTATCCTACTTACAATCACACATATACATATCCGTTCACCAAAAGAACAACTATTATCATTCAAATTCAATTTCATATTCGGATTTTGACCGACCAGAATCCAAGTCACGATTTGACAAGTGCCATAATAAAGAAAATAATGGACAAAATAAAAATTTATTAGTAACCAATTAATTAATTACGTAAAATTTCGTCATCATCTTCTAATCAAATATTTAAAATTTTAAGATTATATATCGGACTGTTGGATTACTAACATTGGACAATTACAACGTATTAAATATTGATTATAACATAAGAAACTAAACATTTCTTCAAGTTGCCACTTGATTTCATCTTAAACCTCATTTGTATCTTGACGATTACAATCAGCGTTTAATCATCTAAAAACACAATTCTCTTGAAACCACCTCAAATTGATAACCGATGATTCAGATATGGTAGTATTAAATACAGAGGAAACAGTAAAATTGTAGATGGTCTTAATGGCCAAAAGCTTAATAATAAAGAATGAAGTGTTGGAAACACTCAATAGAAATGGGTACTGGAAAACGGATTGAGCAAACCATGAAGGAGACTGTGAACAAATCACAAGGACTAAACCTGTAATTACAGAATCCATATGATCCTGTATCTATTGAAATCTTTAGGGAGTACCTTGCTCCTTACTTAACTTAAATCCTTGCGGAAAAGTTTCTGCATCATCCTTCGATTCTAGATATTTTTAAATTCTAAAATATCATCGTATCTTTTGTTATAAATAACTTTGATATTTCTGAAGATACCTTCATAAATATCTTTGTCCGAAATTATCTATCTCCTTGTGCTATCTATGTTACATCATAACAGAAACTGTTTTAGTTTCTAAATTTCTTTATAATCCGGGTTTGAATTATGAATGGTTTCTGAAGAAGTGTAGGGAATTGAAGCATGAGTTAGTATAATATAATTGCGCTTGGCCAACGTGATTATATTACAGTAAGTCATGCTAAATTTCTAATGGAACATGATGATTCACAGATCATACCTTCATCATGAGCCATGTGACATAATTCTTTCATTCTACTTAACCTCTAAATATATAAAGAAAATAATTTCTTGATATTTCTATATTTTCTGTGAATTCTGGTAATTTACCAAATCAAAAAGTGCTAATATGTTTCTTTCTGCTTAGAATATTATAGTCATTCAAAACTCTATAGCTACGAATTCTGGACCATTATTCGCTTGACTTGAAGTAGGATGAGAGTGGTGACAATAAGGAAACAAAGAAGAAGAATTTATAGCGAAACATCAGACACAGCAATCGAGGAAGATTACCGCATTTAATGAAAGAGGATCATAATTTCCTTATTTACCAAAGAATCAAATCTTACATAGATTACGTAAATTTTCTCTAAATTCCTTGAATTCCAAAAATCCACCGTGACTATGTCAAAAGTTAAGTCTCTATCTCAATATTTTGTGACAGCTTCACTCGTACTCTTCGAATAATCGAATTATTTTATCCATATTACCTTAATGATGATAAAACTCTATTTATCAACTCATATTCGTCGGGAAAATATTCTTATTGTTAACCATGACCACCTCGATCAAATTTCGGGACGAAATTTCTTTAACGGGTAGGTACTGTGACGACCCGAAAATTTCTGACCAAATTTAAACTTGATCTTTATATGATTCTGACACGATGAGCAAGTCTGTAATGTTAAGTCTCAAAAAATTTGAACTGTTTCTTATATGCATTTGACCTTTGACTGTTCCCGATGATTCACGAACAATTGTTTGTAAATAAATGTGCATATATACATAACTATAAATATATGTTTATATATAATAATGTGAAATTGTAAAATATAAATTAATCAATAGAATTAAATATGTAAAATGAATATATATAAATATGATATTAAAATGAACCTATATATACATATATAAAGTATATATGGAACATAATTTATAATTAATTATAACACTCGTTTTCATCTCGTTGGATATTAAACAAGTTAAATACGAAATTAATAAGCGCATAATTATATATAAACAATTGTAAGTAATAGTTTATATGCTATAAGTTCTATACTTAATTATTATATGTATATTATTATCATATTATTATTATTTATTTTTATTATTAATATTAGTAACAAGTATAATAAACATATTTATATTCATCAATCAGTAATACAAATAAATCACATAATTAATAATCATATACAATCGAATTCTGTTTAAGGTCAATATCATCTTTAATTTTTTTTCTTTCTTCTTTCTCTTGTTTTGTTATTACTCTTTTGTCTGCTCGAATACTTCTGTCTTCTCTGGTTACAGAATGATTCCACTTTTAGAACAGAAACAAAGCAGTTGCCCATCACCATCCAATTTTTGTTTACTGTCTGATCTTTGCCATTCTGACAACTTCAATTTCATTATAAAACAAATTGGATAAAATTTAGTAACTGAGAAATGTACGATTTTGTTACAGGTCATAATCTGATATTTTTTTTGTTTTCTTCTTCTTGTTTGAAGAACCCTGTCTGTTTCTTGTTACACGTCCATATCACTTCTCAATACAAACAAATCCATGAATAATCAGTGTTCTATTTCAAATATTCAGTTCAATCTATATATTACACAACTGCATTGTGAAAAATTAAAAGGGAAATAAAATATTACGCAGCTCGTACCTCTGTTTATTCTTCAAATTCTCAAAATCTTGAAATTGTAACAATCGTACAAATCAAATCCCTATCAATATCAATTAAGTGTACAAATTTGTTACATGTCACTTTCCTTCCTTTTATTTTTTGTATTCTTCTTCTTGATTGATTCTTCGTGTCAATTCAATATCTTCACTACAAACAACCATCTATCAAATCTTGTTACTGCATCCATGATATACTTACACTTTATAAGATGCATTACTACAATTATATATGGGACATACATATACAAAACATAGAGAGGGCAAAGGGAATTACATATTTACATTCACCACCTATTCCACACCTTCACCAACAATAAAAAATTACTACACTACTACTCGTTCCTGTAACCTATTTCTCAGTCGACACTCTTGCCAACAAAACCTTTGTATATATTTTTTTCTTGCTTGTCTATCCGAGAATAAACTCCACCACCCTATGATTTTAAACCATCCCCATCCGAGAATCAACTTAAAACAACCATCATCATCCCACGATCATCTTCATTGAAAACTATAATGAAACCACCTCCTTTGCTCGCACACTACTGTATTGTCGTTGCTACCACTTATTGTTTCAAGCTCAAAACAAAACCAACACAACTTTGCTATAATTCCTGTTTTTACTGCAACCATAAACGTTCCCATATCTTTTTCTATCTCTCTGCTCTCTCATCCATTCTTGTTCGAAATCCATAACTATCCACCTTTGTTCACCTTTATTAAACTGCTGTTATATTTTTTTTACATGATGATGAAAATTGTCAAAGAAAGGCTAGATGATAAGGATATATATAACGCTACTGATATGTGTAATGATAGATGATGACTACGGTGTAATGATAATGATAATTAACCTACCATTATCTCATGTATCTACCCCATGTTGTTTACTTTACTTTAAGTGGGATCGTGACTTTTACTTTAAGTGGGATCGTGACTGAGAAAAACAGAAAAGCAAGATTTAAATCATGAGGTTCCATTGCACCCTAAAACCTTTTTCATTTTTTTTCTTTGTTTATTTAGCCGCCCCACTAAAGGAGGATCCAAAGGTTCGGTTTACTATTATTGTTATTAGTTTGGACAACAAACTACTAGGACACGTTTGCTAATTAGAAGTTTAAAAGGGTTGAGTGGAAACCGAATAAAATGATTAATTAGGTTCATAATTATAAAATCCCTTAAATTGTGTTTTCCACTTTGGGTTCCATCAAAATGATGATATATCATATAGGTGTTTTAAATTGGAACAAATCATCTCAAATTGCAATTATTAAAGGATTAGTGGATGCAACACTTGAAAGCTTTTACATCATTTTCAAAACCCCACTTACATTATTAAAGAAGATATTGGGATAGGATGATGCATTATTTTATTTTCCTTCTCTATTGATCGAGTACACAACCGATGCCTTTCGTTTTCTTTTCTCCCTAAACATAAACGTGGACTTACTTACTAAGTAGTTGGGCTGCTGTATTAATTATTTTTCGGATGAGCAGCCTATGGAACCCAAACACGCCATTAGATTTAATTGGACAACAAATTTTAGTTGGGCTGTTAATTTGTATTGTGGGCCAAGATAGGTGATATGTGTAGTGACCCGAAAATTTTCGACTAATTTTAAACCAAACTCTCGATACAATTTAATATATTATGACACGATAAACAAAGTCTATAATGTTGAGTCTCTAAATATTTGAAATCTATATTCATGTAATCAATTACCCTTTAACTATTCTCGATGATTCACGAACCATTGTGTGTATGTAAATATATAATTAAGTATATAAATATAAAAGTGTATATGTGATACTTTGAATTAATAAAATAAACTTTAATCAATTGGAATTAAACATATAAAATAATAAACAATTAAGTATTTATATTTGTCCTAGTAGTTTGTTGTCGACTAATGATGATTTGTTGGCTTGTGTAGATTGGGCTATCATAATCGGTTTACACTTGGGCCGATTTCTCTTCAGTTGGGTTAGTTGATTTCTGTTGGGCCGTAACCTTGATATGTGTTAAATTGGGCCATATTATATTGAGGCCGAGACCCATTTATTGTTGCTGTGAAGATGATTCCACGATGGAGATGAGAGACAAAAAGAGTGTGATAAGAAAAAATGAAAACAGGAATCGAATCATAAGAAAAATAAGTCCTAAGTATTTTAGAAATAAAACAATGGAAGAATGGTTAAGGGTGTTGGGGTTATACGAGAGATCGCGAGTTCGAGCCTAGTTTTGGTCATTCTTTTTACTAAAAGCCTTGAAAGGTAGGTTTCTAATCGTTATTATTATTATTATTATTATTATTATTATTATTATTATTATTATTATTATTATTATTATTATTATTATTATTATTATTAACATTTTTTTTTATTATTGTTGTTAATATTATTGTTATTATTAGTTATTGATATATTAGTATTATTATTGTTAACAATAAAAGTAATAGTTACCTTTTTAGTATTATTATCAAAATTATAATTACAAGTAGGATGATGATTATTATTATTATTATTATTATTATTATTATTATTATTATTATTATTATTATTATTATTATTATTATTATTATTATTATTATTATTATTATTATTATTATCATTATAAGCATTAATCTTAAGTAGTATAATTATTGATATTATCATTATTAATAAGATTTCTATTATTATTAGTATAAGTGTTATTATTGTTATCATTAAGGATTATTATTATTATTATTAGTATGAAAATAATATAAGTTATCACTAATTTCATTAATATTAGTATTAGTATCACTTTTGTAACTAGTATTATTATTATTATTATTATTATTATTATTATTATTATTATTATTATTATTATTATTATTATTATTATTATTATTATTATTATTAAACAAAAATATCATTATTAGCAATATAATTATTATTATTATTAACATTATCATTATTTTTAAAGTTATTATTATTATTATTATTATTATTATTATTATTATTATTATTATTATTATTATTATTATTATTATTATTATTAGTAAATCATTATTATTAAAACTATCATTAACAATAAAAGTAATATTTTTACATTTATTATTATTAATAACCTTATTATCATTATCAATAATAGAATCATTAACATTACTATCTTATTAATAATATTAAGTATTATAATCATTTTACCACTATTAATATTATTTTGGTCTTATTATAACTATTATTATTAATATACAAATGATATATTTAATACACATAACATAACAAAAATTTATTATATTTTTAAATACAAAATGAATATAAGAAAACATATATATATTATCAATATAAAAAGGATAGAATTAATAAATCTATATTTGTTCGATTACAACTATGTATATTAATAAATATACAAATGATATAGGTTCGTGAATCCGAGGCCAACCCTATACTTGTTCAATGTCGTTCTATGTATTTTTACTACAAAATACAGTATGGTGAGTTTCATTTGATTCCCTTTTTACTCTTTACATTTTTGGGACTGAGAATACATGCGCATTTATAAATATTTGACGCAATATACACAAGTACCTTAACTGCATTCTATGATAGAATTATCTGGGATTGGGGTTGATTATTATGACACGCATTAGCCCCCGGTTTCCGTTAGAGCGTATGAGCTCCCGAGCCGGGTGGATGGTTTATTATTTATGACATTTTGGCACCGGTTGTCCTATATTTTATAAACATGTGTTCAGCCGTGGGGTGTAAAGACCGGCACAGAGGTTCTATATTTTGAAGGCACATGTATTCATCCGTGGGGTGAAAGACTGGCACGGATGGTTACTGTTATATTTTGAATCCTCACCAGGTGTTCTTCATATGAAAGATATTTTTGCAATTGGAATGGGACTTCTGCACGTTTTATAATATTTAAAATCTTGTGGTCTATTAAAATGATGAAAATGAAATGATTACTATAAACTAATGAACTCACCTACCTTTTGATTGACACTTGAAAGCATGTTTATTCTCAGGTTTGAAAGAAATCTTCTACTGTGCATTAGCTCATTTTAAGGATATTACTTAGTGTCATTCATGACATATTTCAAAAGACGTTGCATTCGAGTCATTTAAGTTCATTAGAGATTATTATTAATTAAATGACGGATTAGGTCATTTATAGTTGAATATTATGAAATGGTATGCATACATGTCAACTTTCGATGAAATGAAAGTTTGTCTTTTAAAAACGAATGCAATGTTTGTAAAATGTATCATTTAGAGGTCAAGTACCTCGCGATGTGTAGCGACCTGACCAAAACCGTTATTGACGGCGCCGTTAACTTAGGTCCCGTTGCGTGGTCGTAGTCCCTATATGAGACTCGTTTGACCAAAATTATGTCGCATTTATTTGAAAGGTACAAGACTTGCAAGTTTAGTTTACAAAATCGTTCGACAACAAGTCTAAGTTTACAAAAGTCATAAAGTATAAATGAAATAACTTGCGACATAATTAGTTTAAAAACACAGTTGCTATAAATAGCGTAAGTATGTAAACAAAAGTTTGAATCCAAAAGTGCTATCCCTAGCGTATGCATGCATGGTTGACTCCAATCAAGTAATCAAAGAGTGCGGAAGCATGTATCAAGTAGCCAAGTATGAACCTGAGAAAACATGTAGAAAACTGTCAACGAAAAATGTTGGTGAGATCATAAATGTATTTGTAAAAGTATGTTTTTGAATCACAAGGTTTAGTATCAAGCGTATACATCTCTAAAGATGTGTTTGTATCAAAAAGTATACATCTCAAAAGATGTTATTTGTAAACCATAAGATTTTGTATAAAGTGAATATCAAGCGTATACATCCCAAAAGATGTTGTCTGTATCACGAGCACCCAATTACCAAAACTTAACTGAATCTTACCTCTGCATAATAGTGTTAGAACCTACACTATACACCGAAAATACGTTTCATCCGTCAGACGAGGGTTCGTCAAACCCGTATGGCCACACAACATAAATTCTCGCTCACACCCTACAAGTGTAACTAATGGTAATTGAACTTGAGGATTTTTGTTCTAACTCGTATGTTTCTTTGCTCTTGTATTCGTATTTGTGTTCAAAGTATGAAAGTATGAAAAGTATATATACATGTGAAATGTATATAAGTATGTAATGTATATGTTTCTCAGCCCACGATTTAAAAGAATAAAAGTTGTTGAAAAGGTGGGACTATGATCTCACCTCGAGTGCACGAGTATAAAAGTACTTCACAAAGTAACGTATGCATGAAAGTTGCTTAGCCTTGACCTAAACAAGTAAGTTGTGTCAATTAACCGGTTACGATACAAGGTCGGGTGAAATGTGTTCAATTAGTCCTATGGCTCGTTACGACTCGAATAGTATAGCAAGTGAATCACGTTGTCAAGTTTCATGCAAGAATCAAGTATAAAATAAGATTAGAACGATTGCATAAGTGTTTTGTTAAGTTTGACTAAAAGTCAAACTTGGTCAAAGTCAATGAAAAAGTCAATGGATTCGGGTCGGGTCCCGAACTATTTTCATGAGCTTAGAAATCATATATGAGCATGTTGTCCAAGTTTCATGTTGATCGGGGGTGTGTAGCATAGCAAACATTATTCAAAAATCGACAAAGTTGGACATACCATTTTGGCGCGGCGCGCCATATACTGTGCAGAGAAATTCGGGCAGTTTTCACACTCAAGCACGAATCCAACTTCAAATACCCATAAATCCTAAACCGTAAACATCCAAAACAAGTATCTTATATCGTTGGAAAGGTATTTTGACAAGGAATACAACTAACTACTTTTCATCAAGCAAAAACATCATTTACAATAACCGAAAACTCGTCAATTGATCAAGAAAGGTTTATTTTCAAAGTTTCAAGTTCGTAAAACGTATTTTATGATTCGGGAATCCAATTTACACATATGATATGCCGTTTCGAAGGTAATTAAGCATACATTGCATCTAAACACTTACTAACAACATTAACAAGCATTCAACGCATCAAAAGTTCATTTCAAAGTCTATCAAACCCTAACCAAAATTCACAAAAATCAATAATCATGTGTTTGAAGTTTTCTTAATCAACCTACGCATCAAAACGAAGCTAGTGATACTAGTAACACAATTAAAACATGAACTTTAACAATCAAACAACATTTAATCTTCCAAAATGCAAGATTAAGCAAACCCATTTCAAATGTTCAAACTAGTTACTCAAAACAACAAATCGAGCAAACAAAATATATATTCATGTTACACACGAGCCATAGACACTAACTAACAACATTTCAAGTCAAAAACACGAATTTAAAGAAATCTAGAGTTTTAGAAATGTTACCCAAAATCAATGAAGTTAGTATCAAATCGTAGAGGATGATGAGAGGATCAAGAATATGTAGTTTGTTTTGATGTTTGCTTGCTAAATCGAAATTAGATGATGAATCTTTTGTTTGAAGGTTGAGAGAAAAGATGGAAGTAATGAAGATGGTGGAGATGAAAATGAATGGAGGAGGATGGAGTTGACTAGTTGACCTAGTCAACTAGTTTGGCTCTTTGGCGAGTTTAGTCCCTCAAGTTTGTAGTCGGGTGCGGGAATTAACCGATCGAATATTTTTAAAACGCAAGTTAACGAGAGATGTTGTAATCGAGTAACGGGATTATCAAGAACATTAGTTAACGAAGTGTACGAATATAGGTGACGAAAGATGTTATTTAAAAAAAAGACGGTATTAAAATAAATTTAACGGAAAAACGCGGGATGTTACATTATCCACACCTCAAAAGAAATTTCGTCCCGAAATTTAGTTGGAAGTAGTAGTTGTTGAATCTTCCTCGAGATCTTGCGTTGTAAATTCTACGGATAAGTGAAGGTACGTCCTTGGGCATTTCAACGAACTTCGACGGTCGGGATTTTTACGTTGGATTGAAGTTTGGTTTCACGATTCATAATTTCAACCGGTTCTCCTAGGAAGTGGAGTGTACCATCGATAGCAAGCTCATCGAAGGGAATAGCAAGTTACGTCTTCAGGTTCTATGTAGGATGAACGGAATTTGTTTGAGTCAGAAGTTCGAAGCGGTAAGCAACGGGTACAACACACCCCAAAATTTCAAAAGGACTAAAAATATCGCGGATTTAGCTTTCTACGTTTCCGAAACGGACTACACCTCCTCAAGGTGCGACTTCTAACGTGACGCGGTTTCCCACATGGAACTCGAAAGGTTTACGTCTAACATTGGCAAGCTCTCTGGGCGACTACGAGTCGTGTTGGGTCTTTCTTGAATATGAATAAATTTTCTCAGTTGCTCATGAATAAACTCGGCCCCGGTGAATTGATCATCGTTTACTTGGTTTCGACAAAAAGTAGGATGACGTTTCCGGTCACATGTGGTTTCAAAAGGTGTGACGTTAAAACTCGAATGAAAATCATTGTAGTACGAGGATTACGCTAAAGGAAAATACTTTTCTCAAGTAAATTTGAAGTTAGTAATAGAACTCGTATTATGGATTCTAAGGTTTAAATCGTATGTTTGTTCGGTCCGTCGGGTTGCGGATGGTACGCGGTACTCATGTCTAAACGTGGTCCCGAGGCTTTTTGTGAGGCACTCCGAAGTCTAGAAATGAAACGAGGATCTCGGTCCGAAATGGAGTACATTCCGTAAGGTATATTTGAACAAATCCGTTAGGACTCGAAAACGTTAGTTAGAACAAGTTTCTCAAGAAATTTGCGTTGCGGAAGATTTATCGGTTTCCAAAAACGTTCGTCGGGACTATTCGCCCTCGGGGCGAATACTAGCATAACGTGAAGAGTCTCTCTCCATTGAGAATTTAAAATAAAAGATTTCCTGAACCGGAATTACGAGTGTAAGGTGAGAGAAGTTTCCGCCTCGATGCGAGCATAACGAGTAAGTTGTAGTTAGTCAATAAGACTGTGCGAGGACGAGATAGTATACACGTGTAACGTATGGTCAAAGTTGGGAGAATTCGTCATTCATTTGGAAGCATAAATATAGTTCGACAATAATCGAAGATGTGTCCCTGGTATGGTGGTTGTCAGTACTTTCGGAGTTTTCAGATGTCCAAACATGAAAGGATGAAGTCATGTACATGGCACATGGTGGTGTTTAGGTTGATCGAGTCTAACCACCATCACGTGTCACTAGAACTTTGGTATGTCTTACCGTAATATAACCACGTTGATCGAGTATCGTTATATTACGCTAACTCATACCTCCATTCCCACATCACTCTATATATTCAAGTTCGTGTAATCGTGAAGTTTAAAATAAACAAAGTGTAACGACGTCTCTAACGTGACTCGTATTGAATCGAAAGAATTAGTGCAACTATAAAGAAGCGTTCCCCGAGGGAAGTGTATAAATGATTGTTCACGTCAATGTGGTTCGAGTCAGACAATAAGGTATTCAGGTATGAAAAGAGTAACGAGTCATGATAACGAGTAGCACGCAACCGTAGTGATAAATGTTGATGACGATACTCACCTAGAGTAGTGATGGTAGTAACACCAAAAAGTAGATAGTAAGAAACACCAGTGGGAAACCGATAGTAAGTTGAAACGGTGGCAAATAACAATCCGGGAGACAGAGTTCCCGAACAAGTGTGACTAATGAAGTCGTCGTCATCCATACGTGTATGAATCATGAATTTACGTGTGTTACCAAAAAGTGGCGAAATACGAGTTCGTATGATGAAGGTTGGGTACCATTAAAAAGTTTTCCTAAGAATGATTCAAGTATAATGCACAAGTAGTCAAGTAAGTGCTATCTATAGCAAATGTATGTCAGGATGCAAATGCTAACTATCTGGTTGTAGTCTAGACTCACTAATGCGTCCTAACGACTCTGTTAGACACACTAATGCACGTCCTAGTTCCCTACAACCAACGCTCTGATACCACTTGTAGCGACCCGACCAAAACCGTTATTGATGGCGCCGTTAACTTAGGTCCCGTTGCGTGGTCGTAGTCCCTATATGAGACTCGTTTGACCAAAATTATGTCGCATTCATTTGAAAGGTACAACACTTGCAAGTTTAGTTTACAAAATCGTTCGACAACAAGTCTAAGTTTACAAAAGTCATAAAGTATAAATGAAATAACTTGCGACATAATTAGTTTAAAAACACAGTTGCTATAAATAGCGTAAGTATGTAAACAAAAGTTTGAATCCAAAAGTGCTATCCCTAGCGTATGCATGCTGTGATGACCCGAAAATTTCCGATCAAATTTAAACTTTAATCTTAATATGTACCCGACACGATAAGCAAAAATCTGTAATGTTGAGTCTCGAAAGTTTTGAAACTATATTCATGCAATCAAATACCCTTTGACCATGTCTGACGATTCACGAACAATTTTGTGTAAATAAATATATATACATATACATATGTCTGATTTTTAAATTGAGATATATTATATAAAACATTGAACGGATTAGTTAATATGAATATAAGCTATGAGATCTATTTTATGAACTGGGCAATGTTGTCAAAGTATTGAATGAATAATATGTTACATAAATGTATTTGTTCGATGTAAGTTTATCGACGAGATTAAAAGATAATATCAAATGATTGAATTATCGGATACATTGAACTATGATTATGAGTCTCTGATATGAGGTCCACTTTGAATTAAGAAACCCTTACTTTTTTAACGGTATTCGGAATAAATGGTAAAGTGATTTACAAGTAAGAACAAAGTATCACTTATTGGGAGTTAGACAAAAGTTAGTGGAGAATCGAATTTCATAATACTCGATTTATCATATAGAAGGAATAATTGGGATAAGATTCATTGACTAGATAAACCCATTTGATATGTTATATTAAGATATATTATTTAGAAAGTTAAGGAAATTAAACTAAACAATTACGCATAAAAGAATGAAATCAAATTAAGTTTTAAAGCATAAACATTATAGGATTTTCGATTTTGTAAAGGATCTTAAATTAGATAATTAGTTTTGAAATGATAACTAGTATGTCATTAGATGAAAATTTCAAAAGTATATATAAGATTATAAATTTTAATTAGTCATAAAACGTTTTGATTTTAAACTAATATTAATAAATAAGCTTTGATAAATAACAAGATTATGAATTATAAAAGGAAGTGATCAAAACACTCAAAAGATTAAGTTACACTCTGAGTGGGTTAGTTTTTAATTAATTTAAGTCTAGTTATTAATAAAGGTACATGTCACAAAACGTTTAATTTAAAATAAAATATTTTGACAAACAACGAGCCACTAATTTATAGAAGTTAATGACCACAACACTCAATTTTATAAGTTATATTTTTTATAAAGGTATTTTATTGTTGAGTAAGCCTAATTTTTGTAAAAGGTACACGTCACGTAATGTAAAAGGCTATTTTTCTAAACGTACGAAAGTGCGCCCGAAAAACCGAAAGTGGTACATGAGTCGTGAGACCACGACCGTGTCATTTTTGTAAAAATTATATTTTTACCATGAACGTAAATATAATATAATATTTAATTAATTCTAAAGATTAAATATATTATATATTAAATAATATAAAAAAAAAAGAAAAGAAACCATATTAGATATCATAAGCATTACGTGTATAAATGAAGTGTCGACATCTTAACTTAGTGACATTGTGTGCTGGATTTAGGTATGAGGGGTAGGTGAAGTTCAACCCTTTAAATCGATCCATTTTTTAGTTCGATGAATTCACAATTCAAGCTCTCATCTCTCTGCACTCTAAATTACATATATTTATATATATATATATATATATATATATATATATATATATATATATATATATATAATTATTATTATTATTATTAATATTTCATTTCTAGTATTATTATTATTAGTATTATACATAAAATACTACGACGAGGTCATGAACGAGTAATTTCAAAACTAGTGTTCGAGTAGGATAGGGCTAAGGAAATTATGGGTTATAGCTTTGGAGGTGATGGGTATGGTTCATGGGTATGCTCATGAGGTCAATCTAGTGTTTATTGTCTTCGTTGCGTCTACGTACCTTTCCTGCAATATTGAATCTCAATATTGATACGTGAGTACTCATAATTTAAATTTTACATACTAATAGTGTATCCCTGACTAGTGCTCGAGAAAATAGGATTATGCATATTTGTACATTTGATGTTGCCCTTAGATCGGTTATGTTGAATCTTAAAGGTTGTTATACTAGGGATGAAATAATATATAAGATATGCATGTCCTTAGAAAGCTAGCGAAAAATTAAGAACTTTTCATTTAGATATCGAATGAATTCGATGAACGGTTAGAAAGTTATGAATTAAACAATTAATTTCGTAATTAAAAATGCTGATAATAATTAGTGAACTAATTTTCTGGGTAATAAAAAGTGGTTATTTGGATTCTACTCGTCGAGTAGATGAATTTTCATATAAAGCACGTCTCGTTTCGTTGAACGGTTGTCAATTATGGATAAAAGAAGTTTTGTAAATTTTGATGAAACGTCGATACGGAAACTGAAATTATCGCTGATCTGCGTTGTTTCAGATTAAAACAAAAAATACCACTGAATTCTTTGCTGTAAGGTCTAACAAACGACTCTGGCCGTTTGTCAATTCGAGTCTCGACGATTTTTCTAAAAATCGTCAAAGTTGACTGTTTGATCACATTTTAAAATTCTAAAAAGAGCTGAAACTTTTTATTAAAAATGTCAGTTTTGTATCAGTTGTCATGGTGGGCCTGATGTGTGTTTACTTTTGCCAAAAATCATGTTATATCTTTGTGGTAACGAGAATTTGAAGGCTTTGACCGTTTGTCAATCCAAGTTTCGAGGAATTTTCTAAAAATCTCCAAAGTAGGCTACTCGGTCACTTTTGTAAATTTATTAAAGCTGAAAAATTAACTTTGAAACACCGAAACCGCGTTGGCAACTACGAGTTGTCTAGGTTTAGTTTACTTCTGTAAAAATTTATGCTTAATCTTTTTGGTAATGTGTAACTTTTATCTTTGGCCGTTTATCAATCGGAGTTCCGATAATTTTTCTAAAAATCGCTGAAGTGGCCGTTTAGTCATGTTTGACCGAAAAATCATTTTTGTATAAGTTATTATATTTTTGCATACGACCTCGTTTTTACTTTAACTTTTGACTTTTGCACATTAGTCTCGAGCATTAGGATTGTGGCACAATATGACTTAACCTAATTTGTTAGACAAATATTGATCAACATAAATATATATATAATTAATATAGGTTCGTGAATCCGAGGCCAACCTTACTTTTGTTCAAAGATGTTATATGTATTTTTACTACAAAATACAGTATGGTGAGTTTCATTTGCCTTTTTACCCTTTATATTTTTGGGACTGAGAATACATGCGCTTTTATAAATGTTTGACGAAATAGATACAAGTAATTGAAACTACATTCTATGGTTGAATTATCGAAATCGAATATGCCCCTTTTTATTAAAGTCTGGTAATCTAAGAATTAGGGAACAGACACCCTAATTGACGCGAATCCTAAAGATAGATCTATTGGGCCTAACAAACCCCATCCAAAGTACCGGATGCTTTAGTACTTCGAAATTTATATCATGTCCGAAGGAGGATCCCGGAATGATAGGGGATATTCTTATATGTATCTAGTTAATGTCGGTTACCAGGTGTTCACCATATGAATGATTATTTTTGTCTCTATGCATGGGACGTATATTTATGAGAACTGGAAATGAAATTCTTGTGGTCTATTAAAATGATGGAAATAAATGATTATGATAAACTAATGAACTCACCAACCTTTTGGTTGACACTTTAAAGCATGTTTATTCTCAGGTGTTAAAGAAATCTTCCGCTGTGCATTTGCTCATTTTAAAGATATTACTTGGAGTCTTTCATAGCATATTTCGAAGAACGTTGCATTCGAGTCATTGAGTTCATCAAAGATTATTATTAAATTAATTTATAGTTGGATAGTGGATATTATGAAATGATATGCATGCCTGTCAATTTTCAATGTAAAGAAAGTTTGTCTTTTAAAAACGAATGCAATGTTTGTAAAATGTATCATATAGAGGTCAAATACCTCGCAATGTAATCAACTATTGTGAATCGTTTATAATGTATATGAACGGGTCCTTTCACATGCATGGTTGACTCCAATCAAGTAATCAAAGAGTGCGGAAGCATGTATCAAGTAGCCAAGTATGTGTGACGACCCGGAGATTTTTGACCAAATTTAAACTTAATCTTTATATGTTTCCGACACGATAAGCAAAGTCTGTAATATTGAAATCTCAAAAAAACTTGGAACTGTGTTCATGTATACATTTGACCTTTGACCATTCCCGACGATTCACGAACAACTAATTATAAATAGATATGTATATATTTAAATAAATATATGTATAATTTGGAATATAATTCATGATGTAATTGATAGAAATTAATTCTGTAAAAATATTAATTATTATCTAAAACGTATCTATATACAAATAAAGTATATTAAAAATAAATATTAAGTAATTATAATACTCGTTGATGTTTCGATTAATATTAAGCAAGTTAAATTCAAACTTATATTATTTTAAAATAAACGGTGATCCGAAAATGAGTTTCATAAGTTATATGCTTACTAATAATATATTTAGGAGTTATTTGATAAATTTTAACACTAACTATATTTTACTTGGGGGTGGAAGTAAATAATTAATTTAATAATTTTAAATGGTTAATAATCGAATTTTATACCATAATGACCAAAATAAATAAATATTGTTAATTTAAAAATATGAGATTTTTCTGAAAACTTTTATTCATCACTAATTATCAACGAAGTACGAACTTCGGTCCGTAATAGGGCGACGGCTAAACTTAAAACACGTTTATAATTCTAAATATTATTATAATTATTATTATATTATTATTGTTAAATTATTGTACTGATTTTAAATTATAAAGGTGGATATGCATACATGAATGAGAGTGGACAATTGCTCAATCAATCACACCCACATTTTTATGCCTACTGTCTTCCACATATCTTTTGTTTTAGTTGACCAACACACTACATATAATATAGACATATACTTACATATAGCTTTATATATAGGATATATATTTATGGATTCATTAGAAACTTACTTCACCACTTTCACATTTTCATTCAAAACCATCGCCCATATTTAAATAAACATCTCATCACCCATCATCACCCACACCCTCACCCACCGAGAAGCCATCACCACCTCTACAAACACTTCCAACCGTAAAGCACCACTTTGAATTACTATCACCATGAGCTTAAATTGTAGTGTGAAAACCTAAATCAAACTTATAATCCTCTTTTCACTTCATAACGACTTTCTCATCGTCTTTCTCACATCAACAACCATCGGATACCATTACTTCAATCAACATAACCACCTTCTATCTTGAACGCGTTAAATGTCATGAACCACCACCACCCTATAGTCACTTTAAAACCCAAACTCTCGCGTATTTTATTTTCGATATAAACAAAGCTTCACAACGGCCATCACAACAACTTGTATCTTGTTATAGTTGGACCTTCATTTATATATCTGTACACCATATTCAGAGCCGTAAAACAAGCTTAACTACCATCAATATAGAAGAACCATCAACCACTATTCCGCTGTAATGATCTTTACTAATTCTATTTTGTTAATAACCACTAATGATTTTATTTTCCTACTGCTATATTACTACTGGTATGCTGTTGAAACCAAATCCAAACATACCATGCAACTCCTCCTATTTTCTATTTTTTTTTTCTTGAAACCCACCTTTCTCACTGACTATTTATTTTGTTATTCATATTGCTGCTACAGCCTTTTTTTATGATGGACCGTATTATGGCAAAGATCACGGTTTTATTTACTGCTAAACGAATGTGTTGCATAAAACTCCAAATAGAAACCCCAACCGTAAATCTCCTGTGTTGTATGCTACATGGACTGTTTTTACTTTTGGGCTGTTGGTGGATCTATTTAATCACCCTAATGGACTAAGCTAATATGGGTTTTGCTTTTTGAGATTTTAATAAAATACAAGATGGGGTTTAGTTAAACTGATGGGCTACTCATAAATTTTAGGTGAATTGCAAATGGAATTTGCTATTGGATTATAACATGGACAATTATCTTTCGGGTTCATACTTGGGCCGAGACTCAATTTAGATTAGTTTACGAAATCATAATAAGAAAATGATTTAATCAATGATAATATAGATAACCGTAACAATAATAAAATGATGAAGAAGAAGAATAGAAACCAGGAGCTCACGGTTTAAAAAAATAATTAGATTAGTGTTTAATCAGAAAGGCTGTGAACGGAGTAATGGTATAGGGTGTTTGTCGGGAGCGAGAGGTCGCGGGTTCGAGCCCCGTACCTGCCATTTTTTTTAGAAAGGGCTTCATGAGGTAGTTAACATCTTTATTATTATTATTATTATTATTATTATTATTATTATTATTATTATTATTATTATTATTATTATTATTATTGTTATTGTCATTGATTATTATTATCATTGTTAATAATTATTATTATGATATAAGTTATTATTATTACTAATTACGAATTTTATCATCGCTAAAATAATCAATGTTATTAAACTATTGTTATTACTAAGTATTATTATAAGTATTACCAAGAACATAATTTTTACTATTTTAGTACTTTTATTAAAAATTATGATTATGATAATTATCAATATGAAAATAATATCAATTATTATTATTTTCGTAAATATTAGTATTAGTATTTTTTTTTTACAAATAATAGAGTTTTTAACAAAAGTATTACTATTATTATTATCACGAGTATTATTATTATGTAATTACTAAAATCAATATCATAAATATCATTAATAGTAAAATTAATATTTTTACAAAGTATTATTATTAATATCATTGTTATTATCATTAATAGATTTTCTTATGAACATAAAAATATTATTAATGTTATTATCATTATATTTTACTAATATTAACTTAGTATAATTTGAACTACTCTATTGATAAAAAAAATGAAATACATAAATAAATATATTCAACACATATAACATAACATAATATGTTATTATATAAAAGGAATATATGAATTATAAATATATTATTAATATAAAAATAATATCCTTAATAAGCTATATATATAAACTTATTCAACTATGGTTATGTGTATTAATATATATACACAAATGATATAGGTTCGTGAATCCGAGGCAAACCCTGCATTGTTTAATTGTTCAATGTCGATATATGTATTTTTACTACAAAATACAATAAGGTGAGTTTCATTAATCCCTTTTTAAATGCTTTTGCAATATATATTTTTGGGACTGAGAATACATGCGCTGCTTTTATAAATGCTTTACGAGATAGACACAAGTAATCGAAACTACATTCTATGGTTGGATTATCTAATCGAATATGCCCTTTTTATTAAGTCTGGTAATCTAAGAATTAGGGAACAGACACCCTAATTGACGCGAACTCTAAAGATAGATCTATCGGGCCCAACAAGCCCCATCCAAAGTACCGGATGCTTTAGTACTTCGAAATTTATATCATGTCCGAAGGAGGATCCCGGAATGATGGGGATATTCTTATATACATAATTGTGAATGTCGGTTACCAGGTGTTCAATCCATATGAATGATATTTTTTGTCTCTATGCATGGGACGTATATTTATGAGAACTGAACATGGAAATCTTGTGGTCTATAAAAAAATTATGAAATGATTATTTATGTTAAACTAATGAACTCACCAACCTTATGGTTGACACTTGAAAGCATGTTTATTCTCAGGTACAAAAGAAATCTTCCGCTGTGCATTTGATCATTTAAAAGATATTACTTGGAGTCATTCATGACATATTTCAAAAGATGTTGCATTCGAGTCGTTGAGTTTATCAAGATTATTATTAAGTCAATTATATTTGGATATATTATGAAATGGTATGCATGTCTGTCAACTGTCGATGTAAATGAAAGTTTGTCTTTTAAAAACGAATGCAATGTTTGTAAAATGTATCATATAGAGGTCAAGTACCTCGCGATGTAATCAACTGTTGTGAATCGTTTATAATCGATATGGACTTCGTCCGGATGGATTAGGACGGGTCCTTTCAGTATGAACCTGAGAAAACATGTAGAAAACTGTCAACGAAAAACGTTGGTGAGATCATAAATGTATTTGTAAAAGTATGTTTTTGAATCACAAGGTTTAGTATCAAGCGTATACATCTCTAAAGATGTGTTTGTATCAAAAAGTATACATCTCAAAAGATGTTATTTGTAAACCATAAGATTTTGTATAAAGTGAATATCAAGCGTATACATCCCAAAAGATGTTGTCTGTATCACGAGCACCCAATTACCAAAACTTAACTGAATCTTACCTCTGCATAATAGTGTTAGAACCTACACTATACACCGAAAATACGTTTCATCCGTCAGACGAGGGTTCGTCAAACCCGTATGGCCACACAACATAAATTCTCGCTCACACCCTACAAGTGTAACTAATGGTAATTGAACTTGAGGATTTTTGTTCTAACTCGTATGTTTCTTTGCTCTTGTATTCGTATTTGTGTTCAAAGTATGAAAGTATGAAAAGTATATATACATGTGAAATGTATATAAGTATGTAATGTATATGTTTCTCAGCCCACGATTTAAAAGAATAAAAGTTGTTGAAAAGGTGGGACTATGATCTCACCTCGAGTGCACGAGTATAAAAGTACTTCACAAAGTAATGTATGCATGAAAGTTGCTTAGCCTTGACCTAAACAAGTAAGTTGTGTCAATTAACCGGTTACGATACAAGGTCGGGTGAAATGTGTTCAATTAGTCCTATGGCTCGTTACGACTCGAATAGTATAGCAAGTGAATCACGTTGTCAAGTTTCATGCAAGAATCAAGTATAAAATAAGATTAGAACGATTGCATAAGTGTTTTGTTAAGTTTGACTAAAAGTCAAACTTGGTCAAAGTCAATGAAAAAGTCAATGGGGTCGGGTCGGGTCCCGAACTATTTTCATGAGCTTAGAAATCATATATGAGCATGTTGTCCAAGTTTCATGTTGATCGGGGGTGTGTAGCATAGCAAACATTATTCAAAAATCGACAAAGTTTGACAGACCACTTTGGCGCGCCGCGCGGGTATATGGCGCGCCGCGCCATTACCTGTGCAGAGAAATTCTGGCAGTTTTCACACTCAAGCACGAATCCAACTTCAAATACCCATAAATCCTAAACCGTAAACATCCAAAACAAGTATCTTATATCGTTGGAAAGGTATTTTGACAAGGAATACAACTAACCACTTTTCATCAAGCAAAAACATCATTTACAATAACCGAAAACTCGTCAATTGATCAAGAAAGGTTTATTTTCAAAGTTTCAAGTTCGTAAAACGTATTTTATGATTCGGGAATCTAATTTACACATACGATATGCCGTTTCGAAGGTAATTAAGCATACATTGCATCTAAACACTTACTAACAACATTAATAAGCATTCAACGCATCAAAAATTCATTTCAAAGTCTATCAAACCCTAACCAAAATTCACAAAAATCAATAATCATGTGTTTGAAGTTTTCTTAATCAACCTACGCATCAAAACGAAGCTAGTGATACTAGTAACACAATTAAAACATGAACTTTAACAATCAAACAATATTTAATCTTCCAAAATGCAAGATTAAGCAAACCCATTTCAAATGTTCAAACTAGTTACTCAAAACAACAAATCGAGCAAACAAAATATATATTCATGTTACACACGAGCCATAGACACTAACTAACAACATTTCAAGTCAAAAACACGAATTTAAAGAAATCTAGAGTTTTAGAAATGTTACCCAAAATCAATGAAGTTAGTATCAAATCGTAGAGGATGATGAGAGGATCAAGAATATGTAGTTTGTTTTGATGTTTGCTTGCTAAATCGAAATTAGATGATGAATCTTTTGTTTGAAGGTTGAGAGAAAAGATGGAAGTAATGAAGATGGTGGAGATGAAAATGAATGGAGGAGGATGGAGTTGACTAGTTGACCTAGTCAACTAGTTTGGCTCTTTGGCGAGTTTAGTCCCTCAAGTTTGTAGTCGGGTGCGGGAATTAACCGATCGAATATTTTTAAAACGCAAGTTAACAAGAGATGTTGTAATCGAGTAACGGGATTATCAAGAACATTAGTTAACGAAGTGTACGAATATAGGTGACGAAAGATGTTATTTAAAAAAAAGACGGTATTAAAATAAATTTAACTGAAAAACGCGGGATGTTACACGATGTAATCAACTATTATGAATCGTTTATAATCAATATGGACTTCGTCCGGATGGATTATAATGGGGCGTTTCAATATGAGTATGAGGATGACGAGGATATTATTTTGTTTGTCCTCTGATCGAATTGTTTTTGGGAGGAAGGAGAAGAATGGAAACAGAATGATAAGGGTATAATAGATTATGGTTATTATTTAAAAAGAGAAAAATGAAACAGCTGAGATGGTTTGGGTATATTTCAGGTTAGCGGGACGTCGCGGGTTCAAACTCGAACTTGGGCATTTTTTTTTAGGGCTACTTCTTTGAGGTAGTATTTCTATTACCAGTACTATTATTATTATCGTATCACTATTAGTATTTATATAAGTATTATTATTATTAATATTATCATTTTACAAATTAATAAAATAAGTATTATTATTATTTTTATCCTTTTTACTCTTAGTATTACTATTATTATCAGTATTATTATTACTAAGTATTGTAAATATTATTGTTATTACTATTTTTATCATTATTATTATTACTATTATTATTATTATTATTATTATTATTATTATTATTATTATTATTATTATTATTATTATTATTATTATTAGTATTATTATTATTATTATTATTATTATTATTATTATTATTATTATTATTATTATTATTAAAACTATCATTTTTATTAAGAGTATCATTTTTATTATTATCACAATTAGGAAATTTTCACTTTTATCAAAATTATTATTATTATTATCATTATTATTTTAAAAACAATATTATTATTTTTTATATTATTATTGTTATTATTAATACTAGTACCAATATTATTATCATAATAACTATTATTATTATTATTGTAAAATAAAACAACTTTTTATTTATTATTATTATCCAGATTATTTTATCACATAACTATTAGTTATATAAAAATCATAGTTACTACATATAACATAACTATAGTAATACTTTTATATTAAATATTAATAAATGTAAATAATTAGGTTATTACTGAAACACATAATTAAAATAACAATTAAATCACTAATAATATATAAATTTGTTCGATTACCATTAAATGTGTTAATATACATAACTGAATATAGGTTCGTGAATCCGATGGTCAACCTTGCATTGTTCAGTTCCGTCGTATGCATATTTTTACCAAAAAATATCGTATTGTGAGTTCATTTTATTCCCTTTTACTCTTTACATTTTTGGGACTGAGAATACATGCGCTGTTTTATAACTGCTTTACAACTGTTTTATTTAAATGCTTTTACAATCTATATTTTTGGACTAAGAATACATGAGATGCTTTTATAAATGTTTGACGAGATTGACACAAGTAAAACATTCCTCGAATGAATTATTATACAGACGAGAGGTTCTGTTGATTATTATTGAATTAGTTGGACGTTATAATTGCCACTAATTGATGTGAATATTTTCCCCTAATTATTATTGCTTGGTAACCTAAAAATTAGAAACGGGTATGGCCCTAATTTACGCGAATCCTAAAGGTAGCTACCGGGTTTAACACCCCCACCCAGAATGTTCACTAGACGGAAGAGCTAGTGGGCGTGGTGTTTAGTACTTCGAAGTTTATATATTATACAGACGAGATGTTCTGTTTTGGGGATATTATTGATGCGCATTATATGCTAAGGTCGGTTACCATGTTGAGCAATAAAATCGAAATGAATGTTATGTATCAAGAGAATGATTTTTATACACAGGTTATGTGTATTAGTTTTGTGCACGAGATATGTGCACGATTATTTGAAAATTGCAAGGCAACCTACGGGGGAGAAAAGGATACGAACCTACTCTGCTAAACATTATGAAAAATGGTTTTGTACACAAGATAGGTGTACTGTATTTGAATCTTGTGGTCTATCAAAATGATGAATTTTATTGTTTTATGATAAACCTATGAACTCACCAACCTTTTTGTTGACACTTGAAAGCATTTTTATTCTCAGGTATGAAAGAAATCTTCCGCTGTGCATTAGCTCATTTTAAAGATATACATGGAGTCATTCATGGCATATAGAAGTCAGTTCATCGCGATGGTACCAGATGTTATTGTATTCGTTCAGAAGGATTTGGACGAGATATGAAACGTACACTATGGGATGATATAGTGTAACTTATGTACTTACTTAAGATAACCTAAATGATTAGGTTGCGTTTACGTTTGCGGTTGTCAGAATCTCCGTAACATTTTACTAAGCTTTACTGTACCAGTAAGGTGAGTTTACAGTCCCTAATACTTTTACTTTGGGATGAGATACATGCTTTTACAAACTGATTTACGCATTAGGCACGAGTAACAACTTTACAATTATACATATGAGTTCAGAATGAAAATCCTTTAGCTTGAATATATCAATTACTTTTCGTAAGCTCGACTTATAAGGATGGATCCATTAGGTTTGACAAACCTCATCCCAACGTGTGGGATGTCTGTACTGTTGTAACACGTATACTTAGTCGGTGTATGCTTAGTATGGGGTGAAAGGAAGACGTGTAGTGTAAGCTATCCGCAAGGTTAAAGCTTTATATTCACGTGCTCATAACAGATGTATAACACTTTTAAAATTCTTCCTAAGAAATCTCGTGGCCTAACTAAAGATAACTATTTTACTAAACCTGTAGATTCATTCAACATTTTGTTGATCTCTCACATGTTTTATCTCAGGTACTTAAGAACGTTAGCTTCCGCTGTTACCGCTATGTTTGCTAATTTCTGCTATGTTTGTTGATTGCTTGCATAAACTGGATGGAGTCCAGCATAGTCACTTTATTTTCAAGAACTCGCATTCGCATTTTAAAACATTTTACTTTAAACAAGTGTCTACACTTAATTACTATGTTTTATTAATAATGTCAAGTGTGTTTGTATTACTTTTCTTTTAATGATATTGAAACTTTAATGCGAATGATTTTCGGAAACATCTCATATAGAGGGCGTGACCGTTATCTGTGGGACCAGATGTTAACATGCCGTTAGTCGATTCTGACGGGGTGTTACATTTGGTATCAGAGCGTAACAGTTACCTAGGATTAGGCTGCATTAGAGTGTCTGACTGTAGGACACATACTTGGGTCTAAACTGTAACCGTAGGTTGGTTGAACTATACATGCTATGCTTATAATGTTGCTTGATATTGTATCATGTAGATGTCTGTTTAGCACATAAGCACTTCACGACTCGTCACTACTCGACACTACTCGTCATCACCTGTCACTACTGACACTACTTGGATATACTCAACACCTTATAACACTACTCACTACTATTTACTGCACATCACTACTAGAATCTTTACGATTCACTACTACTTACTATGCATCACTACTCGTTACTAGTATATTTTCTTACTGATTCCATTACCCCTAACCTGGTGTGTTATCGTGTCTTGAAGATAATGCCGCCCAAGAAGATCACACAAGCTAATGTCCGTCAGTGGATTACTGAGGGTCTCACTGACATTATGGAGGAGCTAAAAAATGCGAACAAGAATAACCACACTCCCAACACCAGTAACCCGAACGGTAATAATCCTCAGCACACCACTAACGCCCCAAACAACAACAACCATTCGAATACCAACAACACTACTCAAGGAGGGTATTCTTACAAGACTTTTATGAGCTGCGGACCACATTCATTTGCGGGTACTGAAGTACCAGTAGGCCTAACCCTTTGGTGCGAGAAGCTCGAATCTGTCTTCCGTATCAGTAGATGTAGAGATACTGATAGAACACAGTTTTCTTCCAGTAAGTTGACCGACATCGCATTAACTTGGTGGAACACACTTGCTTCATCCATAGGTTATGATCAAGCTTATGAAATGCCCTGTGAAGACTTGAAACAAAGAATAGTTGAAGAGTACTGTCCTTATACTGAAATCATGAAAATGGAGCGAGAACTCCAGAACTTGAAATTGGTTGGTACTGATTCAGCTAGCTATAATAAGAGATTCTTTGAACTTGCTCTTATGTGTCCAAGCATGGTTACTCCAGAATGCAGGAAGATCACTCTGTATGTGAAGGGTTTAACTGAGAACATTCGAAGTGGTGTGACTTCTTCTAAACCAAAGACTATTCAGGAAGCTATCAAAATGACTAGTGAGTTGTTGGATCAGATCGAGCAAGGAGGAAAAGCTCCCGTGTCCAATGAGGCAAGATCGTCTGATCAAAAAAGGAAGTGGAACAACAATTCTGACAAGAATTACAGCCAGCAGTTCAACAAGAAACCGGATACTAGTAAGGGTAACACTACTGCTCCTAATACCAATTTTGGGTATAAAGGAAAGTTCAAGCTATGTAACAAATGCAATAGGCATCACCCAGGATATTGCAAAATATTCTGTGACAAGTGCAACAAGAGTGGACACACTACTAAAGAATGTAAAGCTGGATCACGAAATTGTTTTGAATGTGATAAGCCAGGCCATTTTATGAAAGATTGCCCAAATACTAAAAAGAATGTCGAGCCTACTAAAGGTAGGGCATTCAACATCTATTCCAATGAAGCTCGTGATGATCCAAAGCTAGTTACGGGTACGTTATTACTCGACAATCATCTCGCTTATGTACTTTTTGATTCTGGTGCTGATAGGAGTTTTGTGTCTAAAGACTTCTGACATAATATTAAGAATCATGTATCATCATTAGAAAACTTATACTCTATAGAATTAGGGAATGATAATCTAATGAAAGCTAACTGAATTTACCGCGGGTGTACTTTAAACTTAGTTGAGAAATCTTTGAGTATTGATGTGATACCGATACAACTGGGAAGTTTTGACCTAGTGGTCGGAATGGACTGGTTATCCGATAATAGAGTCGAGATCGTCTGCGACCAGAAAGCTTTTCGCATTCCTATCATTGATAGTGAACCTTTGATGGTGTACGAAGAACAAAGCTGCACGCCATTACATTTCATTAATTGTTTGAAAGCGTAGAAACACATTAGGAAGGGTTGTCTTGCAATGTTGGTTCATGTGAGCAAAACTGAACCTGAAGTCAAGAAACTCGAAGATGTACCGATTGTTCGAGATTTTCCCGATATTTTTCCTGAAGAATTACCAGGTCTTCCGCCGCATAGAGACGTGGAATTTCAGATTGACCTAATGCCTGAAGCGGCACATGTAGCCCTAGCACCGTATAGACTCGCACCTTTTGAGTTACAAGAGTTATCTAGCCAGCTACAAGAACTTCTAGACAAGGGATTCATCAGACCGAGTACTTCACCATGGGGAGCCCCTGTGATATTTGTCAAGAAGAAAGATGGATCGATGAGACTTTGTATTTATTACAGAGAACTGAATAAGCTGACTATCAAAAATAGGTATCCATAAAGTCTCATCGATCCATCTTTCTTCTTGACGAATAGCACAGGGGCTCCCCATGGTGAAGTACTCGGTCTGATGAATCCCTTGTCTAGAAGTTCTTGTAGCTGGCAAGATAACTCTTGTAATTTAGAAGGTGCGAGTCTATACGGTGGTTGGGCTACAGGTGCCGCTCCAGGAATTAGGTTAATCTGAAATTCCACGTCTCTATGCGGTGGAAGACCTGGTAATTATTCTAGAAAAACATCGGGAAAATCTCGAACAATCGGTACATCTTCGAGTTCTTGACTTCAGGTTCAGTTTTGCTCACATGAACCAACATTGCAAGATAACCCTTCCTAATGTGTTTTTGCGCTTTCAAACAATTAATGAAATGTAATGGCGTGCAACTTCGTTCTCCGTACACCATCAAAGGTTCACTATCAATGATAGGAATGCGAATAGCTTTCTGGTCGCAGACGATCTCGGATCTATTATCGGATAACCAGTCCATTCCGACCACTAGGTAAAACTTCCCAGTTATATCAGTATCACATCAATACTAAAAGATTTCTCAACTAAGTTTAAAGTACACCCGCGGTAAATTCGGTTAGCTTTCATTAGATTACCATTCCCTAATTCTATAGAGTATAAGTTTTCTAATGATGATACAAGATTCTTAATATTATGACAGAAGTCTTTAGACACAAAACTTCTATCAACACCAGAATCAAAAAGTACATAAGCATGATGATTGTCGAGTAAGAACGTACCTGTAACTAGCTTTAGATCGTCATGAGCTTCATTGGAATTGTTGTTGAATGCCCTACCTTCAGCAGGCTTGACATTCTTTTTAGCATTTGGGCAATCTTTCATAAAATGGCCCGGCTTACCACATTTAAAACAATTTCATGATCCAGCTTTACATTCTTTAGCAGTGTGTCCACTCTTGTTGCACTTGTCACAGAATATTCTGCAATCTCCCGGGTGATGCCTATTACATTTGTTACATAGCTTGAACTTTCCTTTATACCCAAAATTGGTATTAGGAGCAGCAGTGTAACCCTTTCTAGTATCCGGTTTCTTGTTGAACTGCTGGCTGTAATTCTTTTATGATCAGAATATCTTACCTCATTGGACACGGGAGCTTTTCCTCCTTGCTCGATCTGATCTAAAAACTTACTAGTCATTTCGATAGCTTCCTGAATAGTCTTTGGTTTAGAAGAAGTTACACCACTTCGGATGTTCTCAGTTAAACCCTTCATATACAGAGTGATCTTCCTGCGTTCTGGAGTAACCATGCTTGGACACATAAGAGCAAGTTCAAAGTATCTCTTATTATAGCTAGCTGAATCAGTACCAACCAATTTCAAGTTCTGGAGTTCTCGCTCCATTTTCAAGAAATAGTACTCTTCAACCATTCTTTGTTTCAAGTCTTCCCAGGGCATTTCATAAGCTTGATCATAACCAATGGATGAAGCAGGTGTGTTCCACCAAGTTAACGCGATGTCGATCAACTTACTGGAAGTAAACTGTGTTCTATCAGTATATCTACATCTACTGATACGGAAGACGGATTCGAGCTTCTCGAACCAACGGGTTATGCCTACTGGTCCTTCAGTACCCGCAAATGAATGTGGTCTGCAGCTCATAAAAGTCTTGTAAGAACACCCTCCTTGAGTAGTGTTGTTGGTATTCGGATGGTTGTTGTTGTTCGGGGCGTTAGTGGTGTACTAAGGATTATTAGCATTCGGGTTACTAGTGTTGGGAGTATGGTTGTTGTTGTTCCCATTTCTTAGCTCATCCATAATTTTAGTGAGACCCTCAGTAATCCACTAACGAACATTAGCTTGTGTGATCTTCTTGGGCGGCATTATCTTCAAGAAAAGATAACACACCATGTTAGGGGTAATAGAATCATT
The DNA here is from genome assembly GCF_046630445.1 of Rutidosis leptorrhynchoides. Taxonomy (NCBI): domain Eukaryota; kingdom Viridiplantae; phylum Streptophyta; class Magnoliopsida; order Asterales; family Asteraceae; genus Rutidosis; species Rutidosis leptorrhynchoides. The sequence continues at coordinate 196,975,302 of NC_092341.1, read as the reverse complement.
AAGAAAATATACTAGCAACGAGCAGTGATGCATAGTAAGTAGTAGTGAATCGTAAAGATTCTAGTAGTGATGTACAGTAAATAGTAGTGATTAGTGTTATAAGGTATTGAGTATATCCAAGTAGTGTCTTCGTAGCGTCCAGTAGTAACAGGTGATGACGAGTAGTGTCGAGTAGTGATGTAACGACCTGTCCTAATCCTCCTGGACGAAGTCTTCAACATCTGGTCCCATTGCGAGGTACTGACCTAAGTATGCCCTGAACAACTCCAAGTAATATCCTTAAAATGAGCAAATGTACAGCGGAATATTTCTTTCATACCTGAGAATAAACATGCTTAAAAGTGTCAACCAAAAGATTGGTGAGTTCATAGGTTTATCATAACAATTATTTCAATATTTTAATAGCCCACAAGATTTCCATTTATATATATATAAGTACACTGGCAAGTGTATAAAAGTATTCTATAAGTTGTTGAGCGCTTCGGTAACCATACTTAACAATTAATGTGGCATATTCCCTTTATTATGAAATCTCCCTACACTGTACCAAGTGTAGTAAAAATGAAGTACTATGCAACTGTTTACGATACTAGAGCTACGAGCCCGGTTTGGGGTGGTCAAACCCGATAGATCTATCAATAGGATTCGCGCTTACAGGTTCTTATAACATGTAAATATTAGTTACCAAGCTATTAGGGAAGATATGCAAGGTGGTACAACTCAACGTAGAATATATTTTAAGTACTTATGTCTATTTCGTCAAACATAAAAGCAGCGCATGTATTCTCAGCCCAAAAATATATATTGCAAAAGCAATTAAAAAGAGAGCAAATGAAACTCACAATACAATATTTTGTAGTAAAAATATTCATACGACGATACTGAACAATTCAGGGTTGGCCTCGGATTCACGAACCTATATCATTTGTATATATATTAAAACGTATAATCGTAATCGAATAAATTTATATATTATTATTATTGTTAAAATTTTTATATCATTAACTTATTTACTTCATTGTATGTTCTTTTTATATCTTTTAAATAAAAGTATTTATATATTTAAGTTATGGTTATTATATATATATATATATATATATATATATATATATATATATATATATATATATATATATATATATATATATATATATATATATATATAATCTTTTGTTTGCAAAATAATATATATATATAATCTTTTGTTTGCAAAATAATAGTTATAATAATACTAGAGTAATATTAATAATAGTAAAAATGATAAAAATTATAATACTTAATATTACTAATAAAGATATTAATGTTAATAATTCTATAATAATGATATTAATAATAATAACCGTAAAAATATTAATTTTTTTACTGTGAATGATAGTCATGATATTGATTTTAGTAATTACATAATGATAATACTCGTGATAATACAAATAATATTACTTATGTTAATATTAACAGTTCTATTATTTATAAAAAGATGCTATTACTAATATTTACGAAAATGATAATAATTTGTATTATTTTTATAATGATAATAATAATAAAACTTTTCATCATAATGATATTAATATTAAAGTTATAAAAATTGACAATAATATCATGATTAATACTAATAATAATAATAATAATAATAATAATAATAATAATAATAATAATAATAATAATAATAATAATAATAATAATAATAATAATAATAATAATAATAATAATAATAATAATAATAATAATAATAATAATAATAATAATAATAATAATAATAATAATAATAATAATAGATTTAATACTTATAATTATGATAATGATAATAATAACAATTATGATACTTATAATAATAATTATAATACTAATAATTGTTATGATACTAGTAATTATAATGATACTAATACTAATACTAAAATTTATAATAATCTCAAAATTATAATAATAGTCATGATAATAATTAATATTCAAGTAATATTAACAATAATTATAATAATAATAAAATTTTGGTATTGAAAAACTACCTCAAATAAGCTTAAAAAAATTAGCAGCCACTAGTAAGGCTCGAACCCGAGACCTCGCATTAAATACCAACACCCCTAAACCATCCCTCCATCTTTGCTTTTCTGATAAAATATACTTCCCACTAATATTTACCCGTTATTAGTTAGTCTTCATCTCTTCCACAATTAATCGAATCAAACTCGAACCCCAAAACATACACGTGATTCTCAGTTTCAATTTAGGACTTGATATACAACATGTAACCATTGATTTATGATTAATTGGAAAAAAAAAATAATAACATAAAATAAAGAGCTTCGTCGCTGTATACTAAACAAAAAAAAAATTGATTTTGATATTAAGATTGTTATAGACAAAGGTTATAACATGAAATGTATTTAATATCTCCCTTAGAAACTTTATCAATCACCAATTTAACTGAAAACATCGAAACGATTAGGAATTTCGCGATGAACACAAAGTTTGACTTTTTGTAAAATAACTTTGACTCCGAAATTCAATCTCGTTTTGAATAATTGAAACTTGAGATTTTGAAGAAAGTTTACCTGTATGATTCCTAACAACTCTGTATTTTTACATTTTGAAATTTGATTCGAATTTGTGTTTTGGTTAAAAAGATCAAGAACAGAGATTTTTGACTGGTTCATCTCTCTTTCTTGTTAAATTTCAATCTGAAACTGAGTGTAATTTGTTTTAATTGATAATGTGGATGGAAGACCTGAATGAATTAATCCATAACACTGAATAATTCGTTGGTTAAATATTGTTAGAAGGTTGACAGAATAATTGAGTCATGGAGAAACAATATAAAAAAAATATACAGAAGAAAGAGACTGGAAACAGAAATGGTACAACTTGATTTCAATCTGTCTGTACTATTTTTCTTTTGATTAATTTTTTTTACTAATTCAAGATTTACTTTGTTAATTGTTATACTGTAATTAAATTTATAGTAATAGAATTAATAATAATAATATCAAAATAATACTAATAATAATATTTATATTAATAACTGACATCATATTTATAATGATAATAGTTACAAAAATATTAATAATAAAGGATAATTTCACTAAAAATATTAATAATAATATTATTCATAATAATAATTCTAATTTTAATAATATTAATATTATTAATGATACTAATAACATTACAAATAATAATAATAATAATAATATAACAATTTATATATGTCAAATTTCATATTTATATCCTAACATTATTATTAATAATAATGAAAGTAATTGTTAGTACGTATTTCTCTACTAGAGAGTATATACGCACTAGTGCAAGGTAAAATGAACCATGTAAGGAGTAGTTTGCCGATTAATGTTTACCCTCGGGACGAATCCCTGCAGACGCGGATCATGGTCTAAAACCATGGCGTGGCTTAAGTCAATCTTAAAATAGGGCTTACATATGTTCTGCATGTATACTTGGCGCTGGGCGGATGAAGTCATGCCTTGGTGCTGGGCGGATGAAGTCATGCCTTGGTGCTGGGCAGATGAAGTCATGCCTTGGAGCTGGGCGGATGAAGTCATGCCTTGGAGCTGGGCGAATGAAGTCATGCCTTGGAGCTGGGAGGAAGAAGTCATGCCTTGGAGCTGGGCGGATGAAGTCATGCCTTGGTGCTGGGCGGATGAAGTCATGCCTTGGAGCTGGGCGGATGACAGATGAAGTCTAGAGAGAGAAAGTGTGTATGAGAGAGAAAGTCTAGAGAAAGAGTAGTATGCTGCCCAAAAATTGGGACCCGAAGTCATGGAGAGTGGAGAGTGAAGGGAAAGTGTGTGAGAGAGAAAGTGAAATGGCTGCTCCTCTTTTCTTGTGTCAAATGAGGTGGGGAACTCTTCTATTTATAGGCAAAGTTTGGGCTAGTGGGAAGCTTCTTTGGGCTTAATTAATGGGAAAGCCCAATAACTTGCATGTCTTCACTAATTTGGGCATAACTTTCTCATACGAACTCCGATTGAGGTGATTCAAAAGCCAAAACGTCCGTAACTCAGAGCTCCACATCTTTCATTTTATGTGTGTAGACCATAAGGTACACCATTAAGTCCCCACAGTTTGATGACTTTAGTTTTGCCAAAAAATGAAGTCATTAAACTATAAAAAAGAAATCAAGTGCCTCCCTGCGTTAGGAACATATAGTTGCTATTATCTGCCACTGAAATGATATGTTTTCTAATGATTCTCCAAATAACTCGATTTTGATTATGGAGCCTGTTTTAGAATGTTTGAAAATCTTGCCATGTATATATTTGTCATGTTATAATTGTTTAACTTCATGCGAAGATTATGTGATTAAACTTTTGCTTTTTACGGACGTAGCATATGTGATGCTCACGCAATTTGTATAAGGGCTTAAGCATAGAAAGCTGCCTTCAGGGCTTACGCATAACGGAGAACGGCCTGATTGATGTCTTAGATTGCTTGTTTTAGCCGGAAAACTCTGAACGGGTATATATTAACATTTCCACGATGCTCTCGTTCATTGTGTATTTTGCGCTTATGCATTGTGCGGCTTAAAAAGTAGCACTTTGATTTATTGACAAAGCTTTATTTGCTCGACTTTAAGTCGAAAGAACTAGTTCTTGTAATTTTGTTTATCGTCGACATTCCGTAGGTTCTAAACTACGATCACTTTGCCGGCTATGTGACGGTGGTTAAACCGTTGCCTTTTCAACCTTTTGTTTACGATTGAACTTCTGCCACCGAGACTAGATATCTCTTATGAGGGCAGGGATGACACACAGCTATGTGACACCTGGGCTAAAAAATCCTTGGCCGGATAAAAAATATGAATACTTTTCCGTAAGAATAATTGTTTTATTTCTTACTTTTAAAGAAATTATTACGTTTACGACCGTATCTCATGTTCTGGATAGTTGATCGGGCTATCTGAACATACAGTACTACACATAAAATTTCTTTAAGTTTATTGCCTTTCAAAGTCTTCTCAGTTCTTCTCTGGTTGGCGTTGAGAGCATATATAATCCATTATCATTTGCCTTTACTATTCGATATGATCTTTTCCATCATGGTCTTAATCTTGAATCTTTAGCAAATATATTGCATATGATGCGATGGGCTTACGCAAATGCGGCCATATGGGCTTATGCAAGAAGCGGCCATGAATATATAATGATGAGCCATGGATCAACGAATGTGACCATGGACTTGTAATGCGTCTTCACTCAAATGATATTGATAATAAAAATATCCTTTTGATAAATAGTGCTTGAAGTTTTAAGATTGTACCTTGTACTTGAGATGATGAGTCATGTTGCATATGGTTGATAAATATAGACAGATGTCAAGCTCTTTGTAATTCCTTATGCATCCTTCCAGCGTGTTCCATAGTTGTAATTTTATATGTTCTTGTCCACCAAATACTGAACGGAACCCCGTAACAATTTGAGCTTGTGGATGGTGAACGAAAAATATTGATGATCCACGTACAGAAGACATAATATTCTTGGTATAAATTTGTTGATCATGAAGCATTGTTACAATATGTCGCCGTCAGTAACCGGTACCAAAATATAGATGACCTGCGCGTGCGCATTTGTATTTCTCATCATTTTTTAGATAAATTTGAAATTTTTGTTGAACTCGAAGTCCGAATGAGCTTAAATGATTTTCGAAAGTAAGCTTGGGATTCTGTAGTGACGAAATTATGCATCAGACCCTGTACGTTAACTGTCCTCTTTCCGCCTTCCTTTATTTATATGTGAGCATGTATTTTTCTTACTTTTTGCAAGCTTTTGTCTGCCAAAAGTTGTGAACGAGGAACGGATTTTGTTGTCTCTTCATTGTAACCTTTGTTGGTGTAGCTTCAACTTACGGAGGGTAGACTTCAGCAGAAGTGATGACAGAAACGATTTAAATTACTTTAATAGGTAAAAGTTGTGGTAAACGGAAGACGGCACTTATGGTTACACACGTTATTTCTTGCTTCTTGCAATTCATAGGTTCAATGTTGGGGATAGTCGTGAAGCGGAGACCAGTAGTTGGAGTTCTCGAGTTGCCTTGTAGTGCATTTTTCTTAACGGAAAACGGGACCCTTTGTGATTCTTTGTCATTCTTGTTCCATCTATGTTGATTACTTATTTGCCATGTGCTTTTGCCCGATCATAATACGTCATCAAAATATAAAGAGCTCCATATATAAAATGTTATATGGAAGTCGTAATTTCTGGAGAACGGTAGGTAACTTGTTAATTAGCTCGCTGTTGTAATAATACATATTGTTGTAACTCTACCGAGGTCGGATTTCGAAGTATTTCAGAGCTAGCTTCTGTCTACATATCTTTATTTGATCTTCGTAAAATTCTTAATGTGCACCATCAAATCATTTGTTATCACAAAGGGACGTCAATACACGAGCAAATTGGGCTAGAAGACATTGTAATTGAGTTTGATCTTTTAGACAATTCTTAGGTTTGTGGATGAGTTCATCTTCATCAAACATAATTTCTTGGGTTATGCTCCTTTGCATCTCTTCCTTGCGCATATCATCAAAAAAAAAAATTTTTTATTTTTCTGCTGTTTCTTCTTTTATTAAGCACGGAGCTTGATGATATCAAAAATATGAACGCACGGCGGTAAACGGTATCTTATGACCAGGAAACAAATTCAGATGTCGACGAGCAGAATCTAATGACGGAAGACGGAGTCAGCTCAAAAATATATCCGCTGCTCATAGTTGTAAACGTATTCTGTTGGTGTACGGATCACAAAACTCGAATATGTTATTTTCTCCATTAGTTCTTGGTAGAAAAACTGAATCATCTTAGTTAAAATGACTATTTAAATTGCAAAATAATGATTTCCCAAATAGTTGTATGCTGAATGGCAGCATGACGTCCCAAATCAGTTCACGGGGTATTATGTACGGAGTATTAGCCATATTTGAGGCCCCACTTCTTGGTTAGTGCTTTTGATTGTTTCTTTGAAAACCGGTTAGGCGGTATGCGTCGTGCTGGCTATAAGGTGTACGGTTGAATTATATCCGGTATATTTTGTAATGTTATTGTATTTAAGACTAGTAACCGGAAAGTGGTGTCTGATATTATGTACATTGCCCATAATAAGTCACAAAGTGATTGCTAAACGGAGTACGTAATGCGTCTTCATACCAATTTAGGTTCTTTGTAAGCCGTCTTGGTGGAGTCCAGTATATGCTGCGTATATAATGAGTCTTCAACATGTTGTACTCAACGTATCACGGAGGACCAAAATTTGTAACACTCAAATGATCTCGAAATATCGGTGTTGAAAATTGCCTAAAGTTAATGACCGGATAACGGATGTCGGTTTCCGACTGCCTGAATTTGTCTTGGTCATGGTTCATGCTAGTGCTACGTCCATCGATGTGTTTTTATGCTTCATTATGTGTAGACGAAAATTGCCTTGAGTTGATATACGGAGAACGGAGACTGGATAGTGCCTTGATGAACGTAAACTTTGGTTGTTACAAATGGATTTGTCGCCGAAAGACGGACTGTTAACACCTATTTCCTTATGAGGTAAGGCTTAGTATGTCAACAAGAGACTAGAAGTGATCTAGCTTTAGGAGGGCGGAGTGTTGCCGATTGATTTTTACCCTCGGGAAATAATCCCTGCAGACCCGGTTCACAAGTGTAGAAACTTGTGGGGTGGCTTAATCAATCTGTCGTCCGTAGAGCGTAAGAGTGCTAGCCGGATGACTTCTAGTGAGAGAAAGTAGAGAGAGAAAGAGAAGTGAAGTCTCAGCTCTCAAAGTTGTCAGAATGTCTGAACTTGTGTAAAATGACGACCCAAGGGGTCTATTTATAGTGTCAGATCTACCAGATTTGTTTGGGGACACGTGTCAAATGATGATACGTTCTGTTGCATGTGCTCCGAAATTTATGCTAAATGCGGCGCTCTCCGGCCAGGGCTTATGCGCTAGGCGGCCTTCAGGGCTTACGCATGACGGAGCAGCCTGTACAGCGGAGAACGCTGGACGGACAATCTCCACAAAACTGTTGTTTCCAGCCTTCCTGATGCTATTTTTATGCAACTATTATGTTTTTTATGTGTGTATACGATAGGATACACCATTAAGTCCCCCCAGTTTAAGGACTTAAGCATTTGAAAAATGATTAAGTTGTTAAACTTTTGATAACGCATGCCAAACCAGCCTGTTCATTGCCCACTTGCATCGGGGAAAACATTTTAGGCATTAAATGCAGACGAATTTTACTGACACTGTTTTGATTGTCTTCTTACGGCTGAGATCATCCACGCGCCTCCAGTTGTAAAAAGTATTATTTCGTACCCTTCGTTTAAACTCGCCCATACACGTGTCTCAATCATGACCATAAAAATTGCACCGATGAACCCTTATAAAAACTGTCATAACCCTGTTACCATCACTTTTTTACCTTTGCCAAGATCCAAAAAGCATATTTCTCCCAAATCTTTATCGCCTTCTTCAATCTTCAACTTTAAGGTTTACCGTCTTCCAAGGTCAGTACACTTCATCTTACTGCTATTTTCTTCTTGTTGATATCTGTTACTGTATTATCATGGCTTCTTCACAGAGTACTGGCCAAGAACACGCCAAGCCTTCTTCATCAAATACTGCTGACATTCCAGAAGTTAGCACGATGGCTTCATCATTGACTAGTGAATATTTAGATGGATTAAAGATTGCCTTTCGCCATCTCAATCAATACAACCCTGTTCTTCCCACTATCGAACAAACTGCTGACAATCCTCCTGAGGGAAAAATTACTTTATACGCTTTACAAACTACCCACGGCAACCTCCGTGTTCCCCTTACTAACTTTCTTCTTCGCCTTCTTAGATATTACGGGGCCTGTCTTAGTCAGATACATCCCCATGGTCTTCAAAAAATCATCCTTTTTGAAATGTACTGCAATGCTATTAATATAAAGCCTCGCATTAATGTTTTTATCTCTTTGTTTAGAATCCGCACAATTAGCGATTGCTGGCTTACTATTGATAGTAAGAAAAATAATCATTTTGTTGGTCTAAATAGAGTTTAAAACTTGAAGGACTGGAAAAGTCCATTTTTCTTTGTTGATGAAACTGTTATTCCGGAGGAATACTCCGTTGTCCGGGAGTGGGGTGCTATTGATGCTGGCATAGGAAAGGGTGTTAAAATTTCTCCCGCAGAACAGCGGATAGTAAATAGCTTGAAAGGACTCCGTATTCCACCCAGATCATACGAAAGGTATGAGGGAATCCTTGTGCTGTGCAAAGTGAGCCAAGAATGGCCAAGCAATTCTGTGCCAGTACTTCGTGAGAAAAAACAGGGTAGGATGTGATATGATCATCCTATTATATATATAGATTTTTGTCCACTGTTTGTCATGTGTACTTATATTGCTATTAATGTGTAATCTTTGCAGGCAACTCCGTGATGCAGGTCCGCTCTGCTCTTTTATCCCCTGATCTTGATGATGATATGGAGGTCACTGCTCGTGACAAAACTGTTGAAGATCTTGAGGCAGAGAGAGTTGCAGCTGAAGCTAAAGCTGCTGCTGACGCTGAAAAGGGGAAAGAAATTGCTGTGAGCAGCTCAGACAGCGAATCTGGGTCTGATCATACAGACACTGAGCGGACAATGAATGACACCACCACCGCCGATCAGCAAACATAGGCATCAATTGACATCACGGGTGAAACCAACCCTACTCCTCCTCCAACCCAAAAGACAAGAAAGAAGAGCATAGTGATCGATGTCGAAGGGTCAATCAAAAATAGCCTAATTACTCTAACTTAGCTAGGGTAAGCAGGATTCGTTCCACGGGAAGTTATGGTCAACAAGCAAGCAATTTCCAGAGTTTGTTGTTTGTGATTAACTAACTTAACTATAAAACTACTTAGATTGATTACTACTTAAATTTAAACTTAAACAAAAGTGCAATTGAACAGATTGAAATGTAAACAATGAGATTAAAGCCTTTATCCTTTCACAATCCCAATTTAGCATGCATTCATTCAAACAAGCATTATATTTATCAATTGTTGATCAAATCTCATAGACAAGACTTCTTAAGTTCATTAATTCTATTATCTTGAGATTAAACTATGCAATCTAGACAAAGTGTCTTTATCCCTAATCTAATTAACACTAAGTTGGATCAAGAACACACTGTTAAATCACAATAATTTAACTTGCAATAACAAAGTATAGAACTTGCATTAATCAACAATCAACTTGATTCATAACATTATAATTCAAAAGTATTAAACATCACAAATCACATAATCTTGAATGAAATCATACATAACTCAATTGTTCATGGAAAGGATAAAGATTAGATTACTAGCCAAGCATAATGGTGGTGAGAATCAATGAAATCCTTGATGTTTGCATGATGCTTTGAACCTTGATCTTGACTTGAATCTTGAAAGAATGGTGATTTGATTGAAGATTTTTGGTGTTTTTAGGTGTTCTCTGCTGCAAAAACTGGTAGGGAAAAGTTAAAGTTCGTAACCCTAAAGACCTCCTTAAATAGGGGTTAAGAAATCTTATCCAAAAGCTAATTTTCGTCTTTCCCGGAATCTGATTTTTAGTACTGGCGTAATTTACGCCCTGACAGGCGTAATTAACGCCTTTGTTAAATCTGGTCAGCGTATTTTTACGGCTCCAAACGATTTCTGTTCTGAGAGGGATCTGAGTGCTGGCATAAATTACGCCTTTGTTAATCCTGCTGAGCCTTGTTTTTCTTCCCAAATCACGTACATCTTTCACTTAAACCGCCATTTTGCACCGTCTTTTGCACCAATGCCTTTAATACCTGTAAACATACAAAACCTCATAAAAGTATCTCCTTGTTTACTTGCTTAACGTTAATTTTGCGTAATTAGATGTAATTAATCGTGACAATTAAGGAACGATCAAATCCCCCACACTTGGCTTTTGCTTGTCCTCAAGCAAATCTGTTTTTAGCTACAAGACAATAACATCTAGGTGGTATTAACTCAAACAATTTTTCACAAGCAAAATTAACTATAAATCAAGATGTAAATACGATATGGGTTAACCACTCAAAACCTCAAATAACCTTCATCCTCTAAAACCTTCAATCATAACTCACTTTATCACCGATCATTTTCTTATTTCAACAATTCCTCCATTAATCATATCCTCATAATCCTCAAACATTTTCCTTAAATCATCATATGGATCAAAACTTAGCACTAATTCAAACAATTATCCTTATAACTTTCATGATCCACACTTATTCTTTTTAAGATCAAAATAAATGTATTTAAGTAACATGTCAAAAGAAACACAACACGGGTTACATTAAATCCGGATTAATTTCATTGGGTTGGCCATGACTCAAATAAAAATGGTGTAAAACGGTTACGAATGTTGAACCATTCAAACTTTATAAGGTTTAGAAATTTTAACGTGACCCTCATTCGTACCAAGATAAATTACAATAAACCGGAATGTCAAACATAACTAGAATTGTGCACATGTTTGTGTTTTTGTCCTCCTTAACTTTTCAATTAGCCAAACTCATGCCCTTGTCTACACTAGTACTAAGTGCATACCTTCTAAGTCTCGACACCAATGAACCCCCTAAGTCTAGTTAGAAATACCCCATACCACAAGCTCGGTAATGGTGAAGTTTTGGTTACATTGCCCATTTGTGCGAGGCATTCATGGAAGGTATAGGTTTTTTGCAAGGTTATAAGGAATCTTATATTCTAAAACTTAAACTTCAACGAGACGAATTTTATGCCTCAGTGGTCCATGCTTTATAAGGCACTCGTTTCACAATTTTTGGCATACTCTTCTTCTACTCTTTTTTATTCTTTTAAATTCGTCTCTTCACCTCCTCCTTTTATAACATATCATTTTTTTTTTTTTTCAACTTCAATGAACTAGCACATATCATATGAAACATTTGAGAACATTTGGGATGTAATGGTGAATATGTGGAGTTGATGACAATGATATATATAGATGTATATATGTATCATGGATAACGGGTGTTGGGTGTGGTGAATATCATTGTCAAAGCTTGTGCTATAAAGTACCCCCTTTCGACCTTTGCCTAGGGAAGAGTAAACTCTACAAGTGTTGCATTGGTGACTATCATCATTGTTATACACTTTCATACTAGTGAGTAAATCGTGGACTCCATTGTGGAACCCCGGAGACCACTTTGAGTCAAACTAATCAAAAGCCACAAACACTATAACATAATAGCTAGTTATATTTGCCATGCTAGTTTAAACTAATTATATCTTAGCAAAAATGAGTTGCGTTGTCACCTAGCGTTACCAAATCTAAACAAGATAAAGTAAGATTAATTCAACATTAATAACCAAAAATAAGGGTAGGAATGGGAAGTTAGTTTATTATTATATATTTTTTTGATATCACTTTTTCTAAAGGTTTAGGCTGCTAATGGTCACTAATTGATTCTAGTACACAATTTGTGTACTAACGACCTGGGTAGACTGGCTGCAAAAATAAAAAGAATTGGTTTAAAAAGAAAAATCCTAAAGTGTTTCTTTATCATCCATGTTACCTAGCATACAACCTTGGGATCTTTTTCCTTCGTTTCTTTTTAAACTTTCTTTTCTTCACAAAAGTATATTTCCTTAAAGTTACTCGTCAAGGTCAACAAGGTCAAATGCCTAACATTTATCATTCCTCACCGGCCAAGTCCAAAAACTTCAAAGAAATTCCAAATTAATCCCTAATCACTAGGGTTACTCTCATGGGTCAACATCTTGATTATAGCCTTGAAATTAAAATTTTTCAAATTTTCTACCACCTAGGCCATTTAAAACATAAAATCTTTAAACAACAAACACTTTCAAGCTAAGCCAAATGTGCAAATTTCCTTCCTCCCCCCCACACTTAAATCATGCTACGTCCTCGTACGCATGTTAAAAAGTTATGTTAAATTAAAGTGAGAAAAATAAACAAGGAGAAAGAAAAAGAACAATATTACCCGGGATTAAAAAGCAACTTCCTAAAACACCACTCGTGACAATGACACCATTCTCCCATTTCATCTCACAACATGTTTCCTTCCATCCAATTTTTATTCTTACAAAACAAAAACAAAAGAAAAAGTAAAAACTACCTAGCCCGTTTACGGAGGGATCCCGCTTTAAACCACCCGATAGCTCGGGTGGACGAGTTTTGTCTCGTGGGGGCTTATAGCGAACATACCCACAAAGTTCATTTAACTAATAAAAATAAAAATAAAAATAAAAATAAAAATAAAGGAAAAATTAAAAGAAAAGTAAAGTGTACATGTTTATTACAGACGGAGCACAGGACCTGATAAAAATCAGAGAGGCTCATTCCATTCGGGTATCGGGACCAAAAATACTCTCAAACATACTCTTCGACAACGGTGCCATGTCAAACACCGACTTCCTCCCTTCTTCCCGAACTCTCTCCATCTCCGGTGGCAATGGTGTAGGCTACTGATAGAACAATGGTGGTGCGATAGAAGGTGCGGGTGGGGCCACATATCCCATCCCGGGTGTAGATCCCGAAGCATAAGTAGTATAATCAATCGGCTCATAATATGGTGTAACTGGCCGATTATGTACCAAATCATCATACTGCCGCCTCCGGTTATCCCTCTCAAATGCCTCCTGCTGATATCGCTCAGTCATGTAAATCTGAGCCCTAGCTATGTCCATGAGGGTACCCTGCTGCTCCTCCATTCGCGCCCACTGTCGTTCATCTACCTGAACATAACGCCTACCCCTACTCGACCCCTCTCCATGAGGGTTAAAATCCGGATCACTCCTCTCCTCTAACTCATCCAACTGTCGCCCGAGCCGCTCATTTGAATCATCCGTATCATACTCTGCTTCATCCGCAGGAAGATTATCATCATTAACCCCAAAAGTATACCTTTCCACATAAGCCAGATTCTCAATCACATAACCCGTTCCTTCCCTCATAAACTGTAACCCAGCCACATTTTCCTTAACATACCTCATTGTTTCCTTTACACCCCTAGGATTATTAGAAAGTGCTCCCTTTCTCCACAAGAAAAACGACAAGAACCTCATGTAAGGGATCACCGCCCTTTGCTTAAGCTGCTGTCGACACTCCCATATCCACGTCATCTTAACCAACCGAGAAGAAGGCACCATCGAATTAGTCACCATAGCATACAACAACGGTAACTCATACGACCGGACATGAGTGAGATCACTTTTTCGTTGATATATGTTGTAATGCATCACAGTTGACAACAACTTCGGAATGATTCTTAATTTACTTCTTTCTAACTCGAAATTCTCAATGTCAAGTCGGTCGACATGAAACAATGTCCTTAACACATGAGCATACTGATCGGCTGGAACCTCAAACAACTGTTTCTCAGTAGGATAGTCATATGTATCTTTCCCTGGAATAAGAATACCCGAATCATACGGAATATCGGGATGAGCCAACTCATTGAAAGTCTCCATCCTAAGTGGAACCACTGTGTTTCCCACCTTGCCTTCCAAGATTAATGTCGCTGGAAAAGTATCCCCGGGAATCCATTTTAAAGTGGACATCCATTGAAAAACCTGATTGGGATATGTCATTTCCCAAGAACACCCTAGTGGTTCTTGCTCGAACCCTGTTTGAAACGGTTGAAGCATAGCACTCCAACCCCAATCGACAAAAACTTGAAACACCCCGTATTTCCTCCACTCACTTGAGGTGATAAACCTTTCACAAAAGGCATTCCTTAAAAGTTGATCCTTTTTCTCAGTATATAACCGAACCTGCACATCATAAGGCAATTCACTTAACCATCTCTTGTCTTCCCATTTTTGTGCCCAAGTTTGGTTACCACCACGACCTCTCTTAAGTCCTCGCAACATTTTCTGCAATCATATAACTCAACTAACTCATTAGCACTTAACAAAACACTTCACATGTTATTGCTCAAAATATCACATGAAAACATCTAGCAATACATGTGATTCCTATTCTCTTGCACTAACATATCAACCTTGCCTACTTAATTCAACCACAAACACTTACTTCAACATGTTTCACATTAACATTTACACTAGTCAACTCCTTTTCTCAAGTATCAATCACATAATCATGGTAATCATCAAATTAACGAAAACTATAAACTTAATTAACGAACATTATTGCCTTGACACCTAACAAACATCAATTGAAACATTAAATACTTAGAAACACAACAATCAAATCACTAACATTATCAATTCTTAGTCAAAGTCAACCCTAGTCAACTACTTGATAGCAATTAACAAGTTTTAACCCTAACTTTCAAATTAATCATGCACACAAACTACATTGACATATTTAAACACAATTAACACAAGCTAGAACAAAAACAATAATCAAACAAGTTTAATTCGGACTAACCCTAGCACATAAATATGAACATAGCAAAAACCTTAAATTAACAAACAAAAAACAATGAAAAACACAAGAATAATGATTACCTTGATGATTAAAACACACGAATTGGATGATTACTTGAAGAATTGAACTCACAAGCCAAAACCCCCAAACTTGATTTTTACCCAAGAACACCAATTAAACCCAATTTGAATGATTTGAGAATGATTTGGATGTTTAATTAAAGTGTTATAACAAATTGGTGATGATTCAAGCTTAGATTGGATGTTTAGATGAAGAAAATTAGGGTTTGGAAGTGTGTGTGTTCGTGGTTGTGGCTGCGTTTGTTGTGGGTTTTAATTAAATAATTTTTTACCCATTTTAAACTTAAACCCCGGCACTAGAATTTTTGAACTGGCTTAAATTACGCCGGGCCAGGCGTAATTTACGCCTTCACATTTTTGGGCGTAAAAACCTGGCGTAATTGTACGCCCCCAACCCAATATTTGACTGAATTTTCACATTATAAAGGCGTAAATTATACCCAGAATGGCGTAATTTACGCCATCACTCAGCATTTTTCAGTTTTTTATTTTTTTCAATTTTCGCCATTTTTTCGCACCAAACTTCCGTTTTTCTCGTTTCTTTTTCACAAATCATTTTAGGGACTAAAAACCTTGACCCCCTCCCACACTTTAAGCATTGCATTGTCCTCAATGCAAAAAGTTAGAGATAGTCGTTCAAACCGTTCCCGTTTTAAAATTCACAATTTTGGTTTTTTGCCCCGCCCGAATGTACAAAACAAAATAAAAACTTACAAACTTTACAAGGGTGTGCGTGTTTTTGATGGAGTCGCGCACTCGACTCCTTTTTTGGCTTAGTTTTCGTCCGAATCATCGGCTCCTTTATTACCGAAGCCGAATCCATCCTCCATGCCAAACGTGAGCATATTATCTCGATCTCTAATCGTTAACGTTCTCGCATCAAAATCTAAAGTCATTCTTGCGGTTGCTAAAAATCCTCGTCCCAATATAAGTGGCGTGAATTCATCCGGTTCACAATCCATAATGAAGAAATCCTCCTTATACCCAATGCCATGAATAGTGAAACGAACATCTTCCACAATCCCAATTGGATCATCAATCGTTTGGTTAGCCATTCGAATATTCGTAGTAGTCCTAACCAACTCTCGAATGCCTATTTCTTTTGCAATTTTAGTTGGCATCATGTTAACACTCGCACCCGAATCTAACAATGCTCGGTAAGCCCCTTTCTTCTTAAATTGACAAATAACCGCAAACTCACCCGGATCTCTATATTTAATGCGAGGCTTATATTCACATTTCGGGTTAGGCTTAACATACTCTACTTTAATCGTCCAACCCTCGTCATCAACAAAAGACTTCTTGGTGTTATTCATGAACCTTTCCGTATTCTTCTTCCCCCACATACTTTCAAGCGTCTTTCGAATCTCGTCTACATCTACCTCCTTTCCTTTATCTAACTCCGGAGTTTCCGTGATCGTGCCAACACCTATACTTTCAACTCCCTCCGAATTTTCATCACTTTTCTCGATATCCACTTGTTGATCATGGGAAATGCCCCCACACTCATCATTTGGACAGCTTTCACCTATATCTACCGTGTCATCCACCACATTTTCAACGACCTCCTCACTTGCTCCATTCTTTTCTACCTTAATTTTCCTGCAATAATCCTCAACAAACTCTCTTTCGACTATATAGGCTGAAGGGAAACGCATATTTTCTGAATTACAAAACCTAAACGTCCCGTTTCCTCCTTCAAAAGTGATGCACCCCGCACCCGGGTCTAATTTACCACCCGCGGTTGAAATGAACCCCCTACCTACTAGCAATGGAACATCATGATCGGTTGGCATATCGAAAACGGTGAACGGTACCTCAATGAAAACACCTTTCACACTAACCATAACCTTATTAACCACCCCGAGTGCCTTACATGTAGTATTATTACCAAGCGTGATTTCGGCATCGGATTTCTTCAACTTACACAATGAACATTCACCATGAAAAAGTTGCTTGTACGTCTCATATGACATTATGTTAATCGAAGACCCCGAATCGGCTATCACCTTAAACTCTCGATGGCTACTAACAAGGTGAGGTAGCACCCCTATAATACTTAACTCAAATAGTATCTCGCCCGGGTCATCTTCTTGATAAAGAATCACCGGTTTACCGCGTGCACTCTCATCCAAAGGTAATTCTTCATAAAGATCATCAAAACATTCATCCGAAATAACTTCGGACACCGCATCCTCGGATGCATCATCAAATCGCCCATCATCTTCCCACTCAACAAAATCAGGCACATGACTAATAGAAACATTTTGATCAAGCCATGAGTCAACACTTTCTTTGCTATCACCTTTTCTCGGTTCATTCACTCTAATCACCCTAAGTTGTTGCATTTGCATAGGTTCAAACCGGATTGTTTCGACTACTTTAGCATCATCAAGTGACAACCCGGTAGCAATCTTCAACCATTGCCCATTAACTAAGAACGGCTCCCCACCTTTCGGATCCTTAATCTCAATTGCCCCGTACGGAGTAACCTTAGTAACCACATAAGGACCGTTCCACTTACTTCTTAACTTACCCGCAAACAACTTTAACCTGGAGTTGAATAACCACACACTTTGCCCCACTTCAAACGTCCTTCTACTAATTTGCTTGTCATGAAAAGCTTTCGTTTTCTCTTTGTAAATCTTTGAACTTTCATACGCCTCACGTCTAAGTTCCTCTAATGCTGTCAATTCCAACTTCCTTGCATTTCCTGCCTCATCTAAACTCATGTTCACCTGTTTAATAGCCCATTCTGCACAATGCTCAATTTCAACAGGTAAGTGACATGCCTTTTCATAAACAAGTCGGTAAGGTGAAGTACCAATCGGGGTTTTAAAAGCTGTCCGATAAGCCCAAAGCGCATCGTCTAGTCTTAAAAACCAATCTTTGCGATTAGGATTTACGGTTTTTTCCAAAATTCTTTTTAGTTCCCTATTAGATACCTCCACTTGCCCACTTGTTTGGGGATGGTAAGGCGTAGCAATTCGGTGATTTACCCCATAATCCCTTAAAAGTTTAGCAAAGTAGGAGTTCTTAAAGTGTGAACCCCCATCACTAATTATGGCCTTAGGTACACCATGACGACAGAAAATGTTTTTCTTGACAAATTTAAGGACAACTTTGTGGTCATTTGTTCGTGTAGCCTCAGCCTCCACCCACTTGGAGACATAATCCACGGTTACCAAAATATATTCAAAACCAAAAGATGGGGGAAAAGGTCCCATAAAATCAATACCCCATACGTCAAAGATCTCACAAACCAAAATTGGGTTCATGGGCATTTCATTACGTTTATAAATTCCCCCCATTCTTTGACACCTAGCACAATTTTTGACATATTCAAATGCATCTTTAAAAATAGAAGGCCAAAAGAAACCTGAATCGAGTACTTTGTACCCGGTTTTCTTTACCCCATAGTGTCCTCCGCATGCAAAAGTATGACAATGTGCCAAAATGTCCTTATGCTCCTCTTCCGCCACGCATCTCCTAATGATTTTGTCGGGTCCAATTCGATAAAGAATCAGATCCTCCCAAATATAATGCTTAACCTGCGACAAAAAGTAATCCCTCTTTTGCTTGTTCCAATGTTCCGGTATCTTGTTAGTCACCAAATAATTAACAATATGAGCGAACCAAGGTACCTGCACAACACTAAACAAACATTCGTCCGGGAAATTCTCCTGGATCGGTTTAGTAGGGTCAAATGGTGGAGGGGGTATCCTAGATAAATGGTCAGCTACCACATTTTCTACACCCTTTTTATTCCGTATTTCTAAATCAAACTCCTGTAGCAACAATATCCACCTAATCAATCTAGGTTTAGACTCTTTCTTCTCAAGCAAGTGCCTTAAAGCACTATGGTCCGAAAACACAACTACCTTAGACCCCCACAAATACGATCTAAACTTGTCTAAGGCAAACACAACTGCTAGCAACTCTTTCTCGGTGGTGGTGTAATTGATTTGGGCATCCGAGAACGTCTTACTAGCATAATAAATCACTACCGGCTTCCTATCAACTCTCTGTCCCAAAACAGCCCCTGCTGCATAATCACTAGCATCGCACATTATTTCAAAAGGTTTGGTCCAATCGGGTGACTGTAAGATGGGTGCTTCGGTCAACTTTTGCTTAAGGGTGTTAAAAGCTTCTTTACATTGGTCATCAAAGTCAAATGGTGCGTCCTTTAGTAGTAAATTACATAATGGCTTAGAAATGACACTAAAGTCCTTGATAAACCTACGATAAAAACCCGCGTGTCCCAAAAACGATCTTACACCCTTAACATTTGTCGGGTAAGGTAGAGTAGAAATAAGTTGAACCTTTGCCCTATCGACCTCAAATCCCCGTTCAGACACAATATGTCCCAAAACCACCCCTTCCCTAACCATGAAGTGACTCTTTTCCCAACTAAGAACTAGGTTGGTTTCGGTACATCTTTTCAAAACTTTTTCTAACATACTCAAACATGACTCAAAAGATTTGCCAAAAATCGAAAAGTCATCCATAAAAATCTCTAACGACTCACCTATTAATTCAGAAAAAATGCTCATCATACACCTTTGAAAAGTCGCGGGTGCATTACACAAACCAAAAGGCATACGCCTAAAGGCATAGGTTCCATATGGACAAGTAAAAGTCGTTTTCTCCTGGTCATTAGGATGAATAGGTATTTGATTATAACCCGAATACCCATCCAAGAAACAATAAAATTTCTGACCTGACAGTTTTTCGATGATCTGATCAATAAATGGCAAAGGAAAGTGATCCTTTGAAGTTGCAGCGTTTAGCTTCCGATAATCAATGCACACCCTCCAACCCATCACGGGACGAGTTGTGATCTTTTCACCTTCCTCAGTCTCCATCACCGTTATTCCTGCTTTCTTCGGCACTGTTTGTGTGGGACTCACCCACTGACTGTCAGAGATAGGGAAGATTATCCCTGCATCCACCACTTAAGAACTTCCTTTTTCACCACCTCCTGCATATTTGGGTTTAACCTGCGTTGTGTATCGCGAGAAGGTTTAACCTCAGGATCCGTGACTATCCTGTGCATACATACCGAAGGACTTATCCCTTTCAAATCAGCTATTGTCCACCCTATTGCAGCTTTGTACTTATGAAGAACTTCCATCAAAGCCTTTTCCTGCACACCTGTCAAATCTGAAGCAATAATAACTGGAAAAGTGCCGTTAGTTCCCAAAAATGCATATTTCAAATGAGACGGTAAGGGTTTTAACTCAAGAGTCGGTGGTGACTCTAGTGAAGGTCTCGTGTTAGTATCAATGGATTTAGGCAGTGGCTCATATTTATGAGTCCACGGTGGCAACCTAGAATCCATTGTACTTGCTACTGCTAATTCTACCGCTTTGACCTCTTCACACTCGACATCCTCTTCCTCACCTAAACAAAATATCTCTACTGGGTCGTCGGTTATTAGGTGAGAAGTATGCTTATCAACTAACTCATCAATCACATCTATCCTATAGCACTCATGGACATCCGGTGCACGAAGAGAATTAAAGATGTTAATCCTCATCTTGCGGTTACTGAAGGATATGTCCATGGCACCCGTTCTACAATTAATGTGAGCATTAATGGTGGCCAAGAACGGGCGTCCCAAAATTATAGTGGGTTGGGTATCTCTATTCCTAGGCTCAATATCCATAACAACAAAGTCTACCGGGTAATAGAAATCCTCCACTTTTACTATTACATCCTCTAGTATCCCCCTAGGCATTTTAATTGATTGGTCCGCTAATTGGATAATTATATCGGTTCGTTTCATTAGGCCTAATTCAAGTCGGTCAACTAGACAAGAAGGTAAAATATTAATGCTAGCACCTAAGTCCAATAACGCCTTTTTAACATTCACATTCCCTACGGTCACAGCTATCAAGGGAGTCCCTGGGTCTTTAAACTTAGGTGGAAGTGTTCCCGAGACAACCGCACTTAGGTGCTCGGTTAACTCCACCTTCTTAGGTAAGTTTGCCCTTTGCTTTCTCTTTTGAGTGCAAAGGTCCTTCAAAAATTTAGCATAAGAAGGAACTTGTCTAATAGCATCAAGAAGGGGTAAATTTATTTTAACCTGCTGAAAAGTTTCCCACATGTCCTCTTGTTGAGGTCCCTTTTTCCCATAAGGGAATTGATTCGGGGACTCTAGGGCCTTAGGAAATGGGACGGTTTTTGATTCCGTCTCCATTTTCTCGGTCTTAGTAACGGTAGGTTCGGTCAATTTCACCCCCTCCCCATTGTTATCAATTTCACTTACCTCCTCCTCATCAAGAACAATTGGAGACTTACTTGCTTCCGGTTGCTTTACCTCTGTTTCACCAACTTTATTATCATACTTTTTCCCGCTTCTCAAGGTACCTACCATATTAACACTATGACCTTTTCCTTGCTCTTTGTGATTTGGATTCAAAACCGTATAGCTTGGAATGGTTCCTGGTTCCCGATTACCCTTACTTTCCGCAACATTACCTATTTCCTTGGCCAACGCACCAATCGACTTATTTTGCACCTCTATCATCTTCCACATTTCGGATATGAATGCATCCATCTTAGTATCCGAGTTAGGTGGTTGGTTGGATGAAGTACTAGTTTGGTTTTGGTTGTGGTTTTGGTTTTGGCTCTGACTTTGGTAATTGTTTTGGTTTCGGTTGTTAGGGTAAGGATTTTGATAGTTTCATTGGTAGTTGCCTTGATTCTGAAAATTACCCTGATTTTGGAAGTTGTTCGATGGTCTAAATTGGTTCCCTTGATTAGCATTCAGCGCGTTGTTATTACTCCAACTAAAATTTGGATGATTTCTCCAACTTGGGTTATATGTGTTAGAGTATGGATCAAACCGCCTTCCCTGAACCTCATTAACTTGTTCTTCCACCAGTTGTTGATTTACCGGTGGGATCCCATTTCTGCATCCGTATGCATAATGAGAAGGATCTCCACAAATCTCACACACTTCCTGTACCTGTGAAACATTACAAGCAAGACCCTGGTTTGGGCTGTTAAATATAAGCATTTTTAAGTCATCCAATTCTTGCTCTAAATTCCTAGATGAACTTCCCGAGTTGGAAACATGGTTTACTCGGGATGTACTAGGTTGCTTACGACTAACCGAAGCTTGGGTCTTTGAACCCTTGCTTAACTGTTCAAAGAAGGTCCACTCTTCCTCACTAGGTCGAGTTAAAAATGCCCCCCCACTAGCGGCCAAAAGAAACTGCCTGTTTTGGGAATCTAGACTATCATAGAAAACTTTAACCAATTCCCACCTAGGTATCTCATGATGTGGACAAGCCCTAAGTAACTCCTTCAGACGTTCATACGCTTCATGAAATAATTCACCTGGTAACTGTTTAAAGGATTTAATTTGCGTACGCATATCTGAAGTTTTACTTATGGGATAGAACTCTTCTAAAAACCGTTTTTTCATTTCCGCCCAAGTATTAATACTACGGGCGGGCAAGGAGAGAAACCATCTTTTTGCCTTTTCCTTAAGTGAGTAAGGAAATAATCGGAGACGTACCTCATCATCAGTGAAATCGTTTACCTGATTAGTAGCACAAATCTCGTTAAACTCCGTAATGTGTTCGTATGGTTCCTCATTAGCCATACCTCGGTAGGTTGGCAAGATTGAAATAAGTTGAGGTCGGACCTCAAACCGTCGGTTGTTTCCTCCTGCCTGTGCAGGATAAACAATGGGTGAATGATCCTCGAAATCACCCGGTTGGTAGTAGGTGTCTACTCCTCTTGGTCGGTCAGCCATATCGTCTCGTTGCTCAAAAACTTCCTCTTCAGTATCGGAATCTGACTTAGGAGAGTTTGGTGGAACAATCGTATGTGACTCTAACTGTGCTTGACTTGATGCTGAAGCCACAGTTGAACCCTTAAGAATTCTTGAAGCTTTTCGATTAGCTTTTACTGATTTCTCGATTTCCGGGTCTAAAGGTTTTAGATTTTTGTCTCCCAACCTCCGAGTTTGCATACACTAACCTGAAATGCAACAAAAACAAGAACACCGAGCGTAAAACTGACAAAAATAAGAATAAACAAAACAATATTTTTGGATTTTTTATTGGTTTTATGATTTTTATGGTTTTTTTTTGTAGTTTAGCAAGAAAGCAGATAAAATAAGAGCTTGCAAATCAAGCGCACACCTCCCCGGCAGCGGCGCCAAAATTTGATCGATGTCGAAGGGTCAATCAAAAATAGCCTAATTACTCTAACTTAGCTAGGGTAAGCAGGATTCGTTCCACGGGAAGTTATGGTCAACAAGCAAGCAATTTCCAGAGTTTGTTGTGTGATGACCCGGGAATTTCCGACCAAATTTAAACATAATCTTATATGATTCGACTCGATAAGCAAAGTCTATTAAACCGAGTCTCATTATGTTTGAACTATTTCATGATAACATTTGACCTTTAACTATTTCCGACGATTCACGAACCTTTAATTGTAACTAAGAATGTAAATATAAATAATTATATATAAAACTAATTATATTAGTATTAATGAACTATTAAGTAATTTTGTTATTATAAAAGATAACATTTAATAACTAAAGATTTTCATTTTGAATATATATAGTATATTGTATATAAATGATTCAAACATATTTTACCAACGTTATCAAAATATTAAATGTACAATGTTATACTTTGTAGTTAATTGTTTAATATACATAATTAATCATCTACTCAACATTTAAAACATGATTTTATATATATGGTAGTATACATATATACATAAATATAACTATATATATATATATATATATATATATATATATATATATATATATATATATATATATATATATATATATATATATATATATATATATATATATATATATGATTTTATACATAATTATTATATTATGTATATGTAGAAATTTATAATATATCTATGATGAAATAATGTACTATTTTAATAAATATATATAATACTTACATATATAAAACATTTATATTTTTCATAATTACATACATAAGTATAATATAATTAGTATGTAAATAAATATTATAATATATTTATATTAAAATGCATAAATATATAATATTCAGTATATGTTACAATACATATTACATAATTATTAAATATTACATAATAATAGATGATATTAATAAATTAAATTTAAATACAAATATAGTTGTTGTAGTAATGTTATTTGTATCGTCAAATATCAATATTTGTATTCATAATATCACTTTATATCATATAAAGATGAAATTGGATGTATAAATTAGATTATTATTACTAATATTATTATTATCGATAAAATATTAATATTATCATAATTAGTATGGTATTATTATTATTATTATTATTATCATTTTTACAATTATTATTATCATTAATATTATATTTATCATTATTATTAATTTTATTAATATTATTAGATATTAATAGTATTGTTATTATATATTATTATTATTAATTAAAAAAAAGCAGTAGGGATCTATATTATACGCTTGACCTCTGTATCCTTTATCTCTATTATTATTATTTTTTTTGTTTCTTTCCTGCTCCCAACTCGTGAACCTGTGTTGACATTTTCTCCATTTTTTATCAACCGATCTCTATTATTACAACATGATTATGTATAATTGCAAATCAAATAAAAAGGAAATCCAATGGGATTAAAGAGCACAGCGATATTTTTGTTTTCTTCTTCTCTGCACGCTCCAATTTTTTTTTCTCTTAATTCAATTTCGAATAAAGTTTCAAAATCTAAAAATGCAGAAAGGTTAGAAATCTTTCTTTGAATCTATCTGCAAAATCTCAACTCTCAAATCTTTATATCGATCTTGAATTTTGAAGTCAAAGTTTAGTTTAAAAAAAGTCAACAATTGTTCTTGAGACAAATTCGCGTTCGTGTATATGTTTCTGATCAAATTGACGATTCCAGTAGTTTTTATACATGTTTAGAAAACTATTTCGTGTTATAAACATTATCTATAATGTTATCTATTACGAAATCAATTTTTTTTGTTTTGTTCCAAGAACCGACGCTGCAGTAGGCCTTAGTGTTTTTTTTATTTTATTTTAGAACCTAAATTATTTTTTTTTCTGTAATGTTTTGAAGCTTTAAAGGGAACCCCGATTTTTTATTTTTTTTTGGTTATTGATGTTTTGTTGAATCCATGAGACTTGTGGAGAAGAAGAGGAATAGAAGAAAAACAGTTTATATATAAAATTTAAATTCGATATTAGTACAGAGAATCAGAATTGGTGGGATGGTCGAGAGTGTTTGCGTGTGAGCATGTGGTCACGAGATCGAGTCCAGAGGACGGTAGTTTCTTTTTTTTTTTTGAAACTCTTTTCATGTGAGGTAGTTTTCTTTTCTAATTTTTTTATTGTTATTATATATTAATTATTATTAGTATTATTATTATTATTGTGATTGTTTTGATTGTTATTGTTATTGTTATTATTAGTATCATACTTGTTATCATATTTGAAAGTATTATAGACATTACTATTATTATTATGATAGGTATTAATAATATTATTATTAGTAATAAACTTATCATTTTAGTATTTTATCATCATTAGGATTATGATTATGATTATCATTATTATTATTATGAAGGAAATAAAAATATATTATTATCATCAATATTAGAATTTGTACCGGTTTATAAATAATAGTATCATCAGTACATTTACAATTAATAATATCATATTTATCAGTATCATCATTAATATTTACTAGTATTATTATGATTATCATTTATCATTTTATAAATATTAGAACCCTTATTATTAACATAAGTATGGTATTAGTATTAATATTATTTTAGAGTTATTATTATTAGTATCATTAACAGTTATCATTTTCATTTTTTTTGCTATTAGTATTATCATTATTAATAAAATTATTATTATTATTAGTAAATCATTATTATCTAAATTATTATTTTAACAAATAAATCTTTTGTACACTATATATATACTTATGGTATATACTAGGATTGTATTAATAATTCACATAACAAACTAATAAAATTTCATAAATACAATACTAACCACAAATATATGTATATAAATATATTAATGTCACTATTTATATAAACGTAAATCATTATAGATATATACATAAAATCGATATATATATATAAAATATAACTTAAAATATAATATAAGTATACGTTTTAAAATAAAGGTTAGAATAAATTCTACAAAACTATAATATATAAATAATACATATTAATAAATGAAATTTTGTAACTTACATTATACGTATTAATATATACACAATTGATATAGGTTCGTGAATCCGAGGCCAACCCTGCATTGTTCAATGACGTCATATGTATTTTTACTACAAAATACAGTATCGTGAGTTTCATTTGCCTTTTTGCCCTTTATATTTTTGGGCTGAGAATACATGCGCAACTTTTATAACTGTTTTACGAAATTGACACAAGTACGTGAAACTACATTCTATGGTTGGATTATCGAAGTCGAATATGCCCCTTTTTATTAAGTCTGGTAATCTAAGAATTAGGGAACAGACACCCTAATTGACGCGAATCCTAAAGATAGATCTATCGGGCCCAACAAGCCCCATCCAAAGTACCGGATGTTTTAGTACTTCGAAATTTATATCATGTCCGAAGGAGGATCCCGGAATGATGGGGATATTCTTATATATGCATATTGTTAATGTCGGTTACCAGGTGTTCAATCCATATGAATGATATTTTTGTCTCTATGCATGGGACGTATGTTTATGAGAAATGGAAATCTGAAATCTTGTGGTCTATTAAAATGATGGAAACGATTGTTTAAGTTAAACTAATGAACTCACCAACCTTTTGGTTGACACTTTAAAGCATGTTTATTCTCAGGTACGAAAGAAATCTTCCGCTGTGTATTTGCTCATTTTATAGATATTACTTGGAGTCATTCATGGCATATTTCAAAAGACGTTGCATTCGAGTCGTCGAGTTCATCAAGATTATTATCAAGTCAATTATAGTTGGATATATTATGAAATGGTATGCATGCCTGTCAACTTTCGATGTAATGAAATTTTGTCTTTTCAAAAACGAATGCAATGTTTGTAAAATGTATCATATAGAGGTCAAGTACCTCGCGATGTAATCAACTGTTGTGAATCGTTTATAATCGATATGGACTTCGTCCGGATGGATTAGGACGGGTCTTCACAGTTGGTATCAGAGCGGTGGTCTTAGCGAACCAGGTCTTGCATTAGTGAGTCTAACTGATAGTCGTTAGAATGCATTAATGAGTCTGGACTTCGACCGTGTTTGCATGTCAAAAGTTTTGCTTATCATTTTGTGTCAAAAAAATTATTTGCTTATCATCCTTAAAGTCTAAGACACGTCTTACTGCCTTTATTGCATAGACAGTGTATAGTTAAATTCATATCTTAGCGTATCTGTTATTGTTACCTTTGCCTGACAGCTTCCGTAGATTCCTCCATAGCTTATGGGATTTTAGTATTATATATGCTTATGTAAATTATGTATTGCAGGGTACTAATCTACATCCTATAATCTATTTCTTATCGAAAATCCTTCATCTGGTCGTACGAGATGAATCCCTCAACCAGTTCGAGTCCATCAGATTTCGATAGCTATTTCGATAGTTATTCCGACAGCTATTTCGATATGGATTTCCACTCGAGCTCCGAAAGCAGAGTAACCGGAATGAATCGATCAATTAGCCATCATCTATTCTGAATGAATTGGAGATGGGTTCGTAGTCGACTTAATCAATGGAAACGCGAAGAAGGCGATCATTTCCACTAACCAAATTCACCTCTTGACAATGAACCTAAAACGTTTACCGGCGAACCTGTTCGAGACACCATTTTCTCTCTCATTTCCAAAGTATCTCATCACGATCATATACTATCTCAGATTCTAAACCTCATTCATCCGCTCGTCCGAACCGACAATCATCCCGGTGTAATAGAAGAAGTTAACGAACTTCGCGCATAAGTTGTAGTCTTGGAAAATATGGTGCAAAACGTACCAGCTTCATCCAAATCACCGGCACCAACAGTACCACCAACAACCCAAATTTCAATATCACATGCCTCAACATCTCAATCTATACCTCGAGTATAATCATCATTCTACATGACATTCTACATCAGTTATCTTCGTTCGACATGGTGATTATGTAATCTCTAATGTTTTAGAGATTATTTATTCTAGTTCCAACTGAAAACTAAATGAGTTTAATATCATGTTAACTCATTAAATTCATGATTACATCTGAAGAAAATATATATGTATATATGTTTTCATAAAGATTGTAATTAAAAATTCTTTTGTACAAACTGTTAATAATAAAAATATTTTAACGGGTAGGTAATACCCGAGGAATATTTAAATTTCACATTAATAAGTTACACTGTATATTCTTCGAATCTGATTCAACAGTTATTCACTATCCTATTTACAACCACCGGGATACTTATCCGTTCACCAAAGAATAACTATTTTTATTCAAATTCAATTTCATATTTGAATTTTGACCTATCAGAATCCAACAAGTGGCATAATGAAGAAATAATGGACACAATAAAAATTGATTAGAAACAGACTAATTAACAATATTAAATTTTATTAAGAAACCACGCTAACAAAATCCTAGCTAACTGTTCCTAGCTAACTGTTAATTCCGTATTACATTTTATTTATCGCAATTTATTTATCGCAATTTATTTATCGCAATTTATTTTATCGCAATTTATATTCTCGCAATTTTATTTATTGTCATTTAATTTCTGTTATTTACTTTACGCACTTTATTTATCGTCATTTAATTTCTGTTATTTATTTTACGCACTTTAAATATCGGGACACGTATACAAGGTTTTGACATATCATATCGACACATCTATATATATTATTTGGAATCACCATAGACACTCTATATGCAGTAATGATCGAGTTCTCTATACAGGGTTGAGGTTGATTCTATAATAATATATATACTTTGAGTTGTGATCGAGTCTGAGACATGTACACGGGTCACGATACGTATTAATTAATTCAAATATTATATATTAAACTATATATGAATGATTGCACTGTCAACTGTGGACTATCGACTGTGGACTAATAACATTGGACAATTAAAATGAATTAAAATATTGAATATAACATATGAAACTAAACAATTCTTCAAGTTTGCCACTTGATTTCGTCTTAAACCTCATTTGTATCTTCACGATTACATTCTGCGTTCAAACCTTTCATGATTCTTGAAAACACCTCAATCGATAGGATGAATCAACCGCACTTTATCTACGGAAGGAAAGATTTATGCATATAGTTATGCACCTGAGAAACTCTCGGCAATTGTGTAAAAGTTCAACACGTAGCCGCGTCAGATCCTTTGGCATTTATTAACAAAAACAACTTTGCGATCCCTTTTCAAAATTAGCCAATTTTGTCACAGCTCCAACAAGTCAACTTCGACTTTTCGTACGAAACAACCTTATTATAACGTTTATATATACGCGTGCTCTTTTATTGTTACCAGGTAACCTTTCATATTCCATCATATTACCATCAGCGTTTAATCATCTAAAAACACAATTCTCCTGAAACCACCTCGGATTAATAACCGATGATTCAGATATCATAGCATTAAATGCAGAGGAAACAGAAAAATGGTAGATGGTCTAAACGGACAAAAGTTTGATGATAAAGAAAGGAGTGTTAGGAACGCTCGATAGAAAATTGGGTATTGAAAAACAGATTGAGTTACCCATGAAGGAGACCAAGGACAAATACAAGGACCAAATCCTATATTCAAAGGATTCAGGTAATTCTGGATCCGTTGAAATCTTTAGAGAATATCTTGCTCCGAAGTCATGTTAAAATCTTGCGGAAAATCTTTCTCCATCAACCGTCGAACTTAGAAATTCCAAAATATCATCATCAATATCTTTGATATTTCTGAGGATATTTTCATAAATATTCTCGTCCGAAATTATATACCTCTTCGTGCTTCCTGTGTATCAATATATTGGAAACATTCAATAGAAAATATAGTGCCGAAAAGCAGATTATGCGAAACTATGAAGAAAGCCGTGGATAAATCACAAAGAATAAGTTTGACTTCAAAGAATCCAAATAATTCAATGTCTGCTAAAGTCTATAGTGAATAACTTGCTCCTTACTCTAAACCCTTGCAGACAATAGTTTCTATCATCCTATGATCTTAGATATTCTGAGATATTATCGTACCTTTCATTATAAATATCCTCCATATTTCTGGAGATATTTTTATAACTATTCTTATCTGAAATCATTAATCTTTTCGTGCTATCAGTATTACATCATATAGAAACTGTTAGTTTCTATATTCTGTAAATTTTCAAGCTTAAAATATGAATGTTATTGTAGTAATGATGGGAACTAATGCATGAGTTAGTATAATATAATGACACTTGATCAACGTGATTATATTACAGTAAGTCATGCTGAGTTTCTAAATGAAACGTGATGATTCACAGATCATAACGTCATCATGTGCCATGTTACATAACTCTTTCATCCTACTTAACTCCGTAACAAATCAAGAAAATGTATTCTTGATGGTTCTATCTTCCGTGATGTTGATAAATTTGAAAATCAAATCGTGCTATCACGTTCCTTCATGCTTAGAACATTATAATCATTCGAAACTCTATATCTATAAATTCTGGACCATTATTCGCTTGACTTGAAGTCGGGAAGAGAAAACAAAAGCATAGAGCTTTGAAATATAAGGGAGAATATAAAGTCCGATAACAACACATAAATTACAAACCGTGTATATCAATGTTTATCGCAACATAAAGACACGGGAGAATTAAAAACATTATAATCCCGAGGGCGAAGTAGAAGAAAGCAGATTCCTCTGGTGGAAGTTGGAAAAGGAGAATGATTGTTGCGATAGTAAGGATGAGGACAAGGATCAAAACTGGATTAATCATTTTCAGAATCTTTTGGATGTATGAACTAAGAAAGAAAGTATAAGAATGGTGAGAATAATGGAAAGGAAGAGCTTAATTTATACTGGAAATATCAGACGTAGTAATCGGGGCAGATCACCGTATTTAATTAAAGAGATCTTAATTTCCATAAATCCCGAAGAATCAGATTTTATAGATCTTCAAGATTTTCTTTAAATTCCTTAAATTCCGGAATTCAACCAAGGCAATGTCAAAAGTTAGGACGCGCCTTATTTTCTAAATTCAAACCTGACTACGTCAAAAGTTAAAAACAAATCTTTGTTTCTCATTTCATCCTTTTGTGAATAGCTTCATTCGCACTCTTCGAATAATCGAATTATTTTTATCCATATTACTCAATGATGATAAAACTCAAGTTATCAACTCATATTCGTCAGGAAAACATATTTATTGTTAGCTATGACGACCTCACTCAAATTTCGGGACGAAATTTCTTTAACGGGTAGGTACTGTGATGACCCGGGAATTTCCGACCAAATTTAAACATAATCTTATATGATTCGACTCGATAAGCAAAGTCTATTAAACCGAGTCTCATTATGTTTGAACTATTTCATGATAACATTTTACCTTTAACTATTTCCGACGATTCACGAACCTTTAATTGTAACTAAGAATGTAAATATAAATAATTATATATAAAACTAATTATATTAGTATTAATGAACTATTAAGTAATTTTGTTATTATAAAAGATAACATTTAATAACTAAAGATTTTCATTTTGAATATATATAGTATATTGTATATAAATGATTCAAACATATTTTACCAACGTTATCAAAATATTAAATGTACAATGTTATACTTTGTAGTTAATTGTTTAATATACATAATTAATCATCTACTCAACATTTAAAACATGATTTTATATATATGGTAGTATACATATATACATAAATATAACTATATATATATATATATATATATATATATATATATATATATATATATATATATATATATATATATGATTTTATACATAATTATTATATTATGTATATGTAGAAATTTATAATATATCTATGATGAAATAATGTACTATTTTAATAAATATATATAATACTTACATATATAAAACATTTATATTTTTCATAATTACATACATAAGTATAATATAATTAGTATGTAAATAAATATTATAATATATTTATATTAAAATGCATAAATATATAATATTCAGTATATGTTACAATACATATTACATAATTATTAAATATTACATAATAATAGATGATATTAATAAATTAAATTTAAATACAAATATAGTTGTTGTAGTAATGTTATTTGTATCGTCAAATATCAATATTTGTATTCATAATATCACTTTATATCATATAAAGATGAAATTGGATGTATAAATTAGATTATTATTACTAATATTATTATTATCGATAAAATATTAATATTATCATAATTAGTATGGTATTATTATTATTATTATTATTATCATTTTTACAATTATTATTATCATTAATATTATATTTATCATTATTATTAATTTTATTAATATTATTAGATATTAATAGTATTGTTATTATATATTATTATTATTAATTAAAAAAAAGCAGTAGGGATCTATATTATACGCTTGACCTCTGTATCCTTTATCTCTATTATTATTATTTTTTTTGTTTCTTTCCTGCTCCCAACTCGTGAACCTGTGTTGACATTTTCTCCATTTTTTATCAACCGATCTCTATTATTACAACATGATTATGTATAATTGCAAATCAAATAAAAAGGAAATCCAATGGGATTAAAGAGCACAGCGATATTTTTGTTTTCTTCTTCTCTGCACGCTCCAATTTTTTTTTCTCTTAATTCAATTTCGAATAAAGTTTCAAAATCTAAAAATGCAGAAAGGTTAGAAATCTTTCTTTGAATCTATCTGCAAAATCTCAACTCTCAAATCTTTATATCGATCTTGAATTTTGAAGTCAAAGTTTAGTTTAAAAAAAGTCAACAATTGTTCTTGAGACAAATTCGCGTTCGTGTATATGTTTCTGATCAAATTGACGATTCCAGTAGTTTTTATACATGTTTAGAAAACTATTTCGTGTTATAAACATTATCTATAATGTTATCTATTACGAAATCAATTTTTTTTGTTTTGTTCCAAGAACCGACGCTGCAGTAGGCCTTAGTGTTTTTTTTATTTTATTTTAGAACCCAAATTATTTTTTTTTCTGTAATGTTTTGAAGCTTTAAAGGGAACCCCGATTTTTTATTTTTTTTTGGTTATTGATGTTTTGTTGAATCCATGAGACTTGTGGAGAAGAAGAGGAATAGAAGAAAAACAGTTTATATATAAAATTTAAATTCGATATTAGTACAGAGAATCAGAATTGGTGGGATGGTCGAGAGTGTTTGCGTGTGAGCATGTGGTCACGAGATCGAGTCCAGAGGACGGTAGTTTCTTTTTTTTTTTTGAAACTCTTTTCATGTGAGGTAGTTTTCTTTTCTAATTTTTTTATTGTTATTATATATTAATTATTATTAGTATTATTATTATTATTGTGATTGTTTTGATTGTTATTGTTATTGTTATTATTAGTATCATACTTGTTATCATATTTGAAAGTATTATAGACATTACTATTATTATTATGATAGGTATTAATAATATTATTATTAGTAATAAACTTATCATTTTAGTATTTTATCATCATTAGGATTATGATTATGATTATCATTATTATTATTATGAAGGAAATAAAAATATATTATTATCATCAATATTAGAATTTGTACCGGTTTATAAATAATAGTATCATCAGTACATTTACAATTAATAATATCATATTTATCAGTATCATCATTAATATTTACTAGTATTATTATGATTATCATTTATCATTTTATAAATATTAGAACCCTTATTATTAACATAAGTATGGTATTAGTATTAATATTATTTTAGAGTTATTATTATTAGTATCATTAACAGTTATCATTTTCATTTTTTTTGCTATTAGTATTATCATTATTAATAAAATTATTATTATTATTAGTAAATCATTATTATCTAAATTATTATTTTAACAAATAAATCTTTTGTACACTATATATATACTTATGGTATATACTAGGATTGTATTAATAATTCACATAACAAACTAATAAAATTTCATAAATACAATACTAACCACAAATATATGTATATAAATATATTAATGTCACTATTTATATAAACGTAAATCATTATAGATATATACATAAAATCGATATATATATATAAAATATAACTTAAAATATAATATAAGTATACGTTTTAAAATAAAGGTTAGAATAAATTCTACAAAACTATAATATATAAATAATACATATTAATAAATGAAATTTTGTAACTTACATTATACGTATTAATATATACACAATTGATATAGGTTCGTGAATCCGAGGCCAACCCTGCATTGTTCAATGACGTCATATGTATTTTTACTACAAAATACAGTATCGTGAGTTTCATTTGCCTTTTTGCCCTTTATATTTTTGGGCTGAGAATACATGCGCAACTTTTATAACTGTTTTACGAAATTGACACAAGTACGTGAAACTACATTCTATGGTTGGATTATCGAAGTCGAATATGCCCCTTTTTATTAAGTCTGGTAATCTAAGAATTAGGGAACAGACACCCTAATTGACGCGAATCCTAAAGATAGATCTATCGGGCCCAACAAGCCCCATCCAAAGTACCGGATGTTTTAGTACTTCGAAATTTATATCATGTCCGAAGGAGGATCCCGGAATGATGGGGATATTCTTATATATGCATATTGTTAATGTCGGTTACCAGGTGTTCAATCCATATGAATGATATTTTTGTCTCTATGCATGGGACGTATGTTTATGAGAAATGGAAATCTGAAATCTTGTGGTCTATTAAAATGATGGAAACGATTGTTTAAGTTAAACTAATGAACTCACCAACCTTTTGGTTGACACTTTAAAGCATGTTTATTCTCAGGTACGAAAGAAATCTTCCGCTGTGTATTTGCTCATTTTATAGATATTACTTGGAGTCATTCATGGCATATTTCAAAAGACGTTGCATTCGAGTCGTCGAGTTCATCAAGATTATTATCAAGTCAATTATAGTTGGATATATTATGAAATGGTATGCATGCCTGTCAACTTTCGATGTAATGAAATTTTGTCTTTTCAAAAACGAATGCAATGTTTGTAAAATGTATCATATAGAGGTCAAGTACCTCGCGATGTAATCAACTGTTGTGAATCGTTTATAATCGATATGGACTTCGTCCGGATGGATTAGGACGGGTCTTCACATGTTGTTTGTGATTAACTAACTTAACTATAAAACTACTTAGATTGATTACTACTTAAATTTAAACTTAAACAAAAGTGCAATTGAACAGATTGAAATGTAAACAATGAGATTAAAGCCTTTATCCTTTCACAATTCCAATTTAGCATGCATTCATTCAAACAAGCATTATATTTATCAATTGTTGATCAAATCTCATAGACAAGACTTCTTAAGTTCATTAATTCTATTATCTTGAGATTAAACTATGCAATCTAGACAAAGTGTCTTTATCCCTAATCTAATTAACACTAAGTTGGATCATGAACACACTGTTAAATCACAATAATCTAACTTGCAATAACAAAGTATAGAACTTGCATTAATCAACAATCAACTTGATTCATAACATTATAATTCAAAAGTATTAAGCATCACAAATCACATAATCTTGAATGAAATCATACATAACTCAATTGTTCATGGAAAGGATAAAGATTAGATTACTAGCCAAGCATGATGGTGGTGAGAATCAATGAAATCCTTGATGTTTGCATGATGCTTTGAACCTTGATCTTGACTTGAATCTTGAAAGAATGGTGATTTGATTGAAGATTTTTGGTGTTTTTAGGTGTTCTCTGCTGCAAAAACTGGTAGGGAAAAGTTAAAGTTCGTAACCCTAAAGACCTCCTTAAATAGGGGTTAAGAAATCTTATCCAAAAGCTAATTTTCGTCTTTCCCGGAATCTGATTTTTAGTACTGGCGTAATTTACGCCCTGACAGGCGTAATTAACGCCTTTGTTAAATCTGGTCAGCGTATTTTTACGGCTCCAAACGATTTCTGTTCTGAGAGGGATCTGAGTGCTGGCGTAAATTACGCCCAGGATGGCGTAATTTACGCCTTTGTTAATCCTGCTGAGCCTTGTTTTTCTTCCCAAATCACGTACATCTTTCACTTAAACCGCCATTTTGCACCGTCTTTTGCACCAATGCCTTTAATACCTGTAAACATACAAAACCTCATAAAAGTATCTCCTTGTTTACTTGCTTAACATTAATTTTGCGTAATTAAATGTAATTAATCGTGACAATTAAGGAACGATCACATAGGCTCTAAAAGGGTGAAGAGTACTGAGGAGGGCAAAAAGCAAAAACGTAGGAGAAGTATGTCCATTCTGCTCTCTTTTGAAAATGCACATGTTTTTGCTTATAACTGTTATGTTTGTTCATAATACTAATTTGTTTTTGTTAGTAATTTTAGCAGAGTCGGATGATAGCCAAGGGAAGGCTACGGAGGGCGGTGACCGGAGGCCGGAGAGGAATCTTGAAAGTGAAAGAGAGAAGGGCCTGAAAATGCCTGACCCAAACTTTGCCCCCTTCGATGAATCTGAATTTCATGAAGATAGGCCTGAAGGCAACTCTGCTTATGATTCTCCTCTTCCTAATATCACTAATCCTGCTATCACCTCCTCCAATGTTCAAGAGCCAACTCTTCCTGCTCATGTGAGGGCTTTGCAAGCCATCATTGCAAACCCCGCCACTAAAGATAAAGAATTTGCAACTCTTATTCAGGTATGAACGATAAGACCATCTGCATATATATGCTTGTATTTTATTGATGTGAGCTGTTTGAAATAACTCATAAAATTTTATTGATGTACAGGGTTGTGTTATCCCTGAGCTGAAACCCCAATTCTCTGCTCTCCGTTCTCATCAACTCAGGGAATCAACTATGGCAGCTCATGTACTGCTAACCAACCACCTGGACTCTGTGCTGCAACTACAGGAACATCAAGAGTCTATTCTTGCCTTTGCTCGTAAAGACATAGCTAAAAGTGCAAATGCTCGTAAAAGAGCTGCTAATACTGAGCGTGCCTTAAATGATGCGCAGAAAATAATAAAGGCTAAAGAAGTTGAGTTAAAAAGTGCTCAAGATGTTGCTGCTGTTCTGCAAGGGGAAAAGGATGCTGAGCAGGTGAAAGTGGGTGAGCTGAAGAAACAGCTGAGTGTAGAGAGAGAGAGAAGTCTGCTGAGCTACTCCAGAGGGCGGAGAAAGGCGAGGGCAATTTTGCTGAGCTTAAGAAAGGTGTGCCAGGTCTGATAGCTAAAGTGCTTGGATCCAGTCTTGTAGGGAATCCCTACAATGATTATGTTGATGCTGCCTGCGCCCATGCTATTGCTGATGTGACCGGCAAGCTGTTCAAACGCCTTGCTCCCAACCAAACTCCTTCTGCTGCCATTGCCAAACTTATGCCTCCTGGTACTCAAGAAAAAGTTGATGAGGCCAAGAACAAATTGATAAATCTGAAGATAAATGTTTATGATGAAGTATGCAGCAAAGAAGACTCTTCTGCTCAAGATGTGCTTGGCGTGCAGTTTAATTGATCTTTGTAAAAATTTCAAACAATGTTTTGTAATAAATTTCTTACTGACTTTAACATTATATATATATACTGACTTTATTGTGATGACTATGTGTGCTTATATGCTTGTTGCAAATATTTTTATGCTTAACGCTTTAAAACCAATCAATAATGCACCTGAGCATAAAATTTCTATACACAATTGTACAATGTATAATTTGAGCAAATCATTTTGAAAAGTGCATAAGGTAACTTATATGTAGATGTCGTGCAGTATCAAGAATACGATGTCTGATTACGCCTTCCGTCATAAAATTAATGAGGAAGAATTATGAAGTGTTTTAGAAGAATGACTATAAATCAATAAACTCTCCGTTTTACGCCTTCCGTCATAAAGTATATGAGGAAGAATTGCTAATTATTTTGCCTTCATACATAAAATATATAACTTCGTTCTGTGAAGTAATTTTTTATAATGTTTGTCATGACAAGTATCTGAGTTTTGTATCATTCCTCGGTGTGTTCTAGTAAAACTTAAGCGTTTTCTAGCCGATCCCTTGTGCCTTTACTGGCCGGCACAAAAGCTTCCGCCATCGGAGGTATTTAAAAATACGATCCTTCTGTGGGCAGGTTATAAATGTAATGTTTTACATTTGTCACGGGCAGCACTTTGTTTAAGAAAAATATAAAATTATTGTTCAGTACTGTGTAGTACATAAACGATTGATGACGACTTTTAGGTGGATCAAGCCTAATTAGTATGTCATGAATGTTTAATGTATGCAATTGCTAATGTATGCACTGTAAAATAACCACAATGGTTCACAGTAAGTTTGATAAACGCTGCTTCATCTTATAATTCGAAATGTGTTCTTCAAATGCCAAACAGGCATGAGTACAACGATTGTAAAAGACTGCTTTTATTGAAATGCTAAATGAAACTGCTCTTTATTGAAAAGATAAGCACTGTTCTTGATAACTTATTGACAAATTGCTTCTTCATATGCCGAGCGCCCAGCGCTGTCCAGCCTTCACACTTGCTTACGGAATGAAAAACTCCTGAACTTCTTCCTCGCTGAATAACCTATCACGCCTTCTCTGATTCATTCTGCCTTCTGGCCCATTTGCAAACGTTGATCTTTCCCTTGTTGGCTGCACATACTGTGAATGTATGGCTACGACTCTATTTGGAGTGGGGAATCCGACCTCTGCATGGGCCGTCGATGTTATTGCTCCAAACTTAGCCAAAGCTGTTCTTCCAAAAAGGACATTAAAACGAGAATTGCCATCTATGATTATGAAATCAATTGTTTCCGTTCTCAACAATGGGAATGTGCCCATAACAACTTCCAAACGAATCTGCCCCATGGCATTTATCGGTGCTCCTGTTAGTCCAGAAACTTTCAACCTCGTTTGCCTAGCTCTGCTCTGCACATGCCTTAGAAAAGTTCTCAAATAATGCCAGTAGATGATGTCAGCTTCACTTCCTGTATCTGTGTAGATACAATTGACAAACTTATTTGCTATCTCTGCTGAAATGATCACTGGTTGGACGGACAACGCCCAATTCTGAATTGGCTGAAAGATAATTGGGGCATATCTCCAGCTGTCCAAATTGCTGTTTGATGATTCACTTTCTTCATAATGACCATCATTAATCCAAACCATCCTGATTACAACTTCTGGAGTTGTCTCACGCTCTGTGATCCGTTCTCCGTACTGCGGTTGGTTCCGATTATCTCTTCCGCCATGCTGCTCTCTTCTGTTCTCTCCACGGCGTCCTCTGCTACCATCATTCCTTTGCCACGCAAATTTTCTGCGAGGATCATTCCTCCTGTACTGTTTGCCAGGCAACAAATGATTCAATTCTCCTGCCTTGATTTTCGCTATGATTTCCCTCATCAAAGATTTGCAATTGTCCGTATCATGGCCCCATGCCTCATGGAAATCGCACCACAACTCACTCTTTGGACCCTCCCTTTCTTCCATAGGTGCTGGAGCATTGAAAGTGGTCCGAATTGGTTCAGTGAAGAGGATCTCTTTCAGAGTTTTGGTAAGCGCCATAATCAACGGGTGCCTTTCTATTGGCTTTCTGTTGTGGTGAAAATCATTAGGGTGATTGTTTCCTCTCCATCCTCCATTTGAATTGTCATTCCTTCTCTGATTTCTGTCAAAATACCGTCCTCCGTTGTGCGGCTTGCTACTACTACCAGTATCAAACTTGTTCAACCCACGCTCACCAGCTCGAACATGCCTCTGTGCAACCTCCAAAGCTTGATGCAATGTTTTTGGCAAGTCGTATACCGTAATGCATGAACAAGTGCACTAAACCGTCGCTGGTCCAAACAGAAAATGAAACCAGATACAAGCTGTGATTCTGGACAATCAGGAATCTTCTGTGCTTCAAGTGTATAACGCTTCATAAAATTGCTCAAAGATTCGTTATGATGCATTGTGATCTCGTGTGCATCAAGATGTGTCAGAGTACAGCTCCGTAGATTTTGGTATTGCATCACAAATTTTGCTCTCAAATCAAGAAAACTGGTAATACTCCTTGGCGGCAAACTAGCAAACCATTCGCGTGCCATTTTCTGCAATACCATAGGAAACATATGGCACGCAGTTTCATCCTCCCAATGCTGCAACCTCATAACACCTTCAAACATAGTCAGAAAATCTTCCGGATCCGTTGTGCCATCATAAACTCTAATTGCTGGTATAGCAAGATTTATGGGTAATGGATAATTAGCAATTCGATCAATGAAACACTGTGTAGATTCTGCCATGGCCGGTGGCTTGGTGGCTTGCTCTCCAGTAATGAGGGCAAAGAAATTGTCCACGGCCACAGCACAGACGGCGGGCTGCGCTAAGCGTTGCTTATATTTTGCCGGAGCTGTCTGCTTAAGAATGTCATTTAAAAGCAACACTGCCTGCTTCTCTGACATGAACTCATCTTTGTCAATTTCATCATCAGAGTCATTATTATCACAGCTCAAGTCGTTATCATCCCCAGAGTCATCAATAAGACTGCCCAGCTTGTCAAGTAGCCTGGATAACTTGTACTTTGATATAGATTGCCTTTTCATTATCTGCTTGTCTTTGCCATCCTCCATCCGCCGAAAAGGTATAAATGACGGACATCGCCGTGGTTGCATCAATGGTCGTCGCTCTGGATTAGTAACAAAATTTGGAAGTCTTTCTGCACTTTTAGCTGTCGCTTCTTCAATTACTGGCCTTTTCTCTGAATTAGTTGCCAAATGTTTAAGCCTTTCTGTAGTTTCAGCAACTGTTTCTTCAATCGTACCATCTAGTGATGAAATAGGTACATCTTCAACAGTGACCATGTCGTCAGTTGATGGATGATTGACTGCTTCAAGTACAAATGGAGCTTCAGCTGCTTTCGTTCCTTTTCCGTTTCATGTGTTCTTTGCATTAGTGGATGGCGCCATTGTTAACACCTATTTTCTTATGAGGTAAGGCTTAGTATGTCAACAAGAGACTAGAAGTGATCTAGCTTTAGGAGGGCGGAGTGTTGCCGATTGATTTTTACCCTCGGGAAATAATCCCTGCAGACCCGGTTCACAAGTGTAGAAACTTGTGGGGTGGTTTAATCAATCTGTCGTCCGTAGAGCGTAAGAGTGCTAGCCGGATGACTTCTAGTGAGAGAAAGTAGAGAGAGAAAGAGAAGTGAAGTCTCAGCTCTCAAAGTTGTCAGAATGTCTGAACTTGTGTAAAATGACGACCCAAGGGGTCTATTTATAGTGTCAGATCTACCAGATTTGTTTGGGGACACGTGTCAAATGATGATACGTTCTGTTACATGTGCTCCGAAATTTATGCTAAATGTGGCGCTCTCCGGCCAGGGCTTATGCGCTAGGCGGCCTTCAGGGCTTACGCATGACGGAGCAGCCTGTACAACGAAGAACGCTGGACGGACAATCTCCACAAAACTGTTGTTTCCAGCCTTCCTGATGCTATTTTTATGCAACTATTATGCCTTTTATGTGTGTATACGATAGGATACACCATTACGGACCATGGTGGAAATAATACATCTTTTAAACTTTTGAAATTGATTGCTAAACGGCTTCATTAATTTTGTTTCGCGTTGTAAAACAAAACTCGAACTGCCATCTTTGTTTGAGTTAATCCGTGAAGGCGTTTTAACTCGATTTTTGAAGTGGTGTAATTCATGATTTTGTTGTGTTGGTGGCCGGTGACCGGAAGACGGGAGTGTGTGTTGGGACACAGGTCCCTAACAAATATGAAAATATGACTTCATCAATAAAACCATACTACTGACATTAACTAAATCTGTTTAATGTGATATGCAAGAAAAATATGGAAGCAAAAATAACCGGAAGACTACATTGTTAAAATTGCTCACAATAAAATGACGTTACATACATCTTAAATACTAAAATGAAATAGCTAACAACTACAACCCCTCAACTCCATAAAGCCCGGTATAGCACACGTTTACACCACGTGCATGCACAATACTCGGTCAAACTAATACTAGTTCAAACTAGTGAACTGACTCTCACTATGTTATCCCAATTCTAGAGTACACCCACTTGTAATATGGCTACCGATTACATTACAATAAACCATTAATTAAAACATCTAAATACTACTATACTAATATATAGTCTAATCTTGCACCCATGCACATTTACTTAGACATGTATAATAATTAAAATATCAAACCCAAATTATGATATAAACTGATTAACCCAACAATCACACCCTTAATCAGTTTATCTTCATCGTTAGTTCACCACTTCACCACATTTGTAACCAATTGGTTTATCCAATTAGTTCCAACAATCACCACCCTAATTGGTTTATCCATTATACTACACGTTCACCACATTTGTAACATTACTGCGGCTCTCCCCGGACTCACCACCATCTAGGCTCTTCCCGGACACCTGACCTCATCCCCGGTCACGCCTATAGCCATCTCGGTTTGAATCTCTATAGCCACTATGTCTACAACGGTGTATCTTCTCCTTTTGAATCAATCTTTTGATGGTGACCAAAACTTGATCCTTCGTGAAAATATGACCAAAACTATGTCTACAGGTCCCTAACAAATATGAAAATATGACTTCATCAATAAAACCATACTACTGACATTAACTAAATCTGTTTAATGTGATATGCAAGAAAAATATGGAAGCAAAAATAACCGGAAGACTACATTGTTAAAATTGCTCACAATAAAATGACGTTACATACATCTTAAATACTAAAATGAAATAGCTAACAACTACAACCCCTCAACTCCATAAAGCCCCGGTATAGCACACGTTTACACCACGTGCATGCACAATACTCGGTCAAACTAATACTAGTTCAAACTAGTAAACTGACTCACTATGTTATCCCAATTCTAGAGTA
Organism: Rutidosis leptorrhynchoides; assembly: GCF_046630445.1. NCBI lineage: Eukaryota > Viridiplantae > Streptophyta > Magnoliopsida > Asterales > Asteraceae > Rutidosis > Rutidosis leptorrhynchoides. The sequence goes on along the minus strand of NC_092341.1, from coordinate 196,931,777 downwards.
CACCCACTTGTAATATGGCTGCCGATTACATTACAATAAACCATTAATTAAAACATCTAAATACTACTATACTAATATATAGTCTAATCTTGCACCCATGCACATTTACTTAACATGTATAATAATTAAAATATCAAATCCAAATTATGATATAAACTGATTAACCCAACAGTCTGCAATAGCGTGTGACGGTTCAACTTTTTGTTTAAATTTTTCTTCAAACCGGATGTTAAGATATCGATTACAACAGCATGCCAACTTTTTTGAGATGATGAAACTTTGAAATTACTTGAAATGTTTTTCACATTCCCTGAAGCTCTTGTACACCTTTTTGTTGCTTTTTAATACTCTCCTTTTATTTATTGCTGCTTTTTATCTGTCGCTTTCCGTGTTGCTGTCGCTGTACGAAAGCTAAAAATTGAAGGACTTTGTTTTGCTAAAGCATATGCCAACCACATAAATTGCTGGTGTTGCAAATGTCCACGTATACATATTGTCTTTATATTTTATAAGGGATAAAATAAGAGGTGAACGGTTGCGTTGTTTTGAACTTTCTGAAAAACATTCTGCGGAGGATGGAGTACGGTGACTGTTGAATGATCGCAGCGAAACTCGTTGTGCTCCCTTGATTTAATGTTTGTAGATGATGAAGTATCGAAGTCCAGACTTTGATTTAATGGGTTTCAGGATTCAAATTGAATGTATACTTCGTGAATAACTTGTAGCTTGAAACCATTTATGTGAATTTAATTTTTACTAGTTTTGAATTCTGTACGGACAACGGAAAAATTTATGAAGTGAAAGGATTTTTCGGCGAAAGACGGAGGTTGAGGCTACTGAAGGTGGAGCCTAAAATTCTCTGAAGTGAAAGTATTATGGTAATGTTTTAAAACTTGAACAAGAATTAAGGGACTCGGATGAGGATCGAAGTTGATGACGAAATTCATATATCACTCTTCAATACATTATTCAAAACGGAAGTCGGAATCCAAATTGTAGTATTTTTCTTGAGTTGATTACCGGAGAACGGATGTCGGTATTCATAGTTTGTGTTGATGAAATTTAATGAAAGAGGAATTCTTCAAAAAATGAGAAGTGCTTTTAAGCAAAAGGTGACATTGGGGTTGGTCACATGTTTAACTTTCTGACATATAGTGAGGTGTATAAATATATTATGAATATATGTGTAATTTGTGACAGCTGTTTTGCACGCGTTTTTAGTCACCCCCTCAATCCTTAATTAATTTTCTTGGTGTAAATAGACGCCACGCATCTCAAACATTCAATTCCCTTTGAGATAAATTTATTTTAGGTATAGCCCCACCTGCTTTTTCTTATTTGCCTCTTAACGGAAAACGGATGACGAATATTGGAGAGATATTTTCATTAAATAATCCGCACCAAATTTTTGTTACGGGTCCCACGTGGTAATGAATCATGAAGATTTGAAGTTATAGATAATTGTTGCAGTTTGCGCGGATGACCGAGTAATTTTTATAAGTCAGAATGTAGCAATTTTGCAGTCTAGATGACGAACAACTATATTGTGTATTCTGACCTTTTTGTTCTAGTCATAGAATCGGATGGCGCCATTTGTTAGTACGTATTTCTCTACTAGAGAGTATATACGCACTAGTGTAAGGTAAAATGAACCATGTGAGGAGTAGTTTGCCGATTAACGTTTACCCTCGGGACGAATCCCTGCAGACGCGGATCATGGTCTAAAACCATGGCGTGGCTTAAGTCAATCTTAAAATAGGGCTTACATATGTTCTGCCTGTATACTTGGCGCTGGGCGGATGAAGTCATGCCTTGGTGCTGGGCAGATGAAGTCATGCCTTGGAGCTGGGCGGATGAAGTCATGCCTTGGAGCTGGGCGAATGAAGTCATGCCTTGGAGCTGGGAGGAAGAAGTCATGCCTTGGAGCTGGGCGGATGAAGTCATGCCTTGGTGCTGGGCGGATGAAGTCATGCCTTGGAGCTGGGCGGATGACAGATGAAGTCTAGAGAGAGAAAGCGTGTATGAGAAAGAAAGTCTAGAGAAAGAGTAGTATGCTGCCCAAAAATTGGGACCCGAAGTCATGGAGAGTGGAGAGTGAAGGGAAAGTGTGTGAGAGAGAAAGTGAAATGGCTGCTCCTCTTTTCTTGTGTCAAATGAGGTGGGGAGCTCTTCTATTTATAGGCAAAGTTTGGGCTAGTGGGAAGCTTCTTTGGGCTTAATTAATGGGAAAGCCCAATAACTTGCATGTTTTCACTAATTTGGGCATAACTTTCTCATACGAACTCCGATTGAGGTGATTCAAAAGCCAAAACGTCCGTAACTCAGAGCTCCACATCTTTCATTTTATGTGTGTAGACCATAAGGTACACCATTAGTAATATAAAAACTATATTTTAAATTTGTAATTTAATATATTAATATTTCATATTACTAATTATATAATATCTAATATATATATATATATATATATATATATATATATATATATATATATATATTTATATATATATAATACATATAATATTTATATCTTTTATATATATTCTAATATCATAATACTTCTTTATAGAAATCATATAAACTTATATATAACTTTATTTTAACAACCACTTTATTATCTTGTATATTACTTTATATTCTTAATTCAAATGATTAATTTCTTATTATTTCCAATTATTATATATAATTACTTTTATTGTATATATACATATTTATTAACAAATAATGGTTCGTGAATCGTCGAGATTAGTCAAAGGTTAACTGAATTTATGAAAACAGTTTGAAAATTTTGAGACTCAACATTACAGACTTTGCTTATCGTATCGAAATCATTTAAGGATTAAGTTTAAATTTGGTCGGAAATTTTCGGGTCGTCACAGTACCTACCCGTTAAAGAAATTTCGTCCCGAAATTTAATCGAGATTGTCATTGCTAACAATCAGAATGTTTTCATGACGAATGTGAGTTGATAAATAGAGTTTCATCATTATTGATTAATATAGATAAAATGATTCGATTATGTGAAGCATACGAGTGAAGTTGTCACAAAAGATTGAGATAGAGATTTAAATTTTGACATAGTCACAGTGGATTTCCGGAAATCAATGAATTTAGAGAAAATCTTCGATATCTAAAAGATTTGATTTTTCGGTAAATAAAGAAAATAAATATGTTTAATTAAATGCGATGATCTGCCTTGATTGCTATATCTGATATTTCTACTATAAATTAACCTCTTCCGTTCCATTATTTTCACCACTCTTATACTTTCTTTCTTAATTCTTACTTCTAAAAGATTGTGAAAATTCTTCATCCAGTTCAAATTCTTGATATTTTCCTAATTATCATTTATGTCATCCTTCTATTTAATCTTCCACCAGAAGAATCTGTTTACTTCTACTATTACCTTGGGGTGATACTATTCTTAATTCTACCGTGTCTTTATATTTCTATTCGTATTAATATCCACAGTTTGTAACATCCGTGTTGTTATTGGACTTTATATTTTCTCTTATATTTTGGAGCTCTTTGTCTTTTTATTTTCTTCTCGACCTCTAGTAAAGCGAGTAATGGTCCAGAATTCGTAAGTATGGAGTTTCGAATGAACTTAATGTTCTAAACAAGAAAGAACGTAATAACACGATTTGATTTGTCAAAATACCAGAATCACTGAGGATAGAACTATCAAGAATATATTTTCTTGATATGTTCAGAAGTTAAGCAGAATGAAAGAGTTATGTAACATGGCACATGATGACGGTATAGTCTATGAATCATCATGTTTCATTAGAATTTCCAGCATGACTCACTCTAATATAATCACGTTGGCCAAGTGTCATTATATTATACTAACTCTTGCTCAAATTCTTAACACTTCTCCAGAATTCATTCGTAATTATACTTGGGTTTTACAGAAGTTTCCAATATAATGTAATACAGAAAGCACGAAGAGGTATATAATTTCGAACAAGAATACTTATGAAAATATCCTCAAAAATATCGAGGATATTTATGATGATATTTTGGAATTTCTAAGTTCGAAGGTTGATGAAGAAAGATTTTCCGCAAGATTTTAACATGAGTACGGAGCAAGATATTCATTGAAGGTTTCATCGGATCCAGAATTACCCGAATTCTTTGAATATATGGTATGGTCCTTGTATTTGGCCTTGGTCTCCTTTATGGTTTGCTCAATCCTTTATGGTTCCTAACACTCCCTTCTTTATCATCAAACTTTTGGCCGTTTAGACCATCTACAATTTTTATGTTTCCTCTGCATTTAATTCTACGATATCTGAATCATCGGTTATCAATCCGAGGTGGTTTTCAGGAGAATTGTGTTTTTAGATGATTAAACGATGACTGTAATCGTCAAGATACAAAGGATTTTTAAGATGAAATCAAGTGGCAAACTTGAAGAAATGTTTAGTTTCATATGTTATAATCATTATTTTAATTCATTTTAATTGTCCAATGTTAGTAGTCCACAGTTAGTAATTTAATAATTCATATATAGTTTAATATATAATATTCGAATTAATTAATACGTATCGTGACCCATTGTATACATGTCTCAGACTCGATCACAACTCAAAGTATATATATTATTTTAGAATCAACCTCAACCCTGTATAGCTAACTCGATCATTACCGCATATAGAGTGTCTATGGTTATTCCAAATAATATATATAGTTGCGTCGATATGATATGTCAAAACCTTGTATACGTGTCCCGATATTTAAAGTGCGTAAAATAAATAACAGAAATTAAATGACGATAAATAAAATTGCGAGAATATAAATTGCGATAAATAAATTGCGATAAATAAAATATAATTAGTTAGCTAGGAACGGTTGGCTAGTAACAGTTAGCGTGGATTCTTAACAGAATTTCTCATAGTTAATTTGTTTGTTTCTAACAAATTTTATTTTTGTCCAATGTTTTCTTCATTATGCCACTTGTTGAATTCTGATAATTCAAAATCCAAATATGAAATTGAATGAAAATGGTTATTCTGTGATGAACGGATTCATATATCGGTGGATGTAAGTAGGATAGTAAATGACTTGTTGAATCAGATTTGAAGAATGTACAGTGTAACTTATTAATGTGAACTCTAAATATTTTTAGGGTATTACCTACCCGTTAAAATATTTTCACCATTAACGATTTGTACAAAGAATTACAACCTTTATGAAAATATACTTACATATATATTTTTTTCAGATGTAATCATGGATTTAGTGAGTCAATATGATATTAAGCTCATTTAATTTACCGTTAGAACGAGAATATATAATCTTTAAGACTTTAGAGATTACATAATCGCCACGTAGAACGAAGATAATTGATGTAGATTGATATGTAGAACAAAGATAAAGTAGATAGAACGATAGGTATAACGAAGATTATGCTCGCGGTACAGATGGTGATGTCGACGCTGGTGATGTGGATGTTGCTGTCGGTGGTACAAATGCTGTTGGTGCTGAGGCTGGTGATGACGTTGGTGTAATAAGTATAGCTTGTAAATCACGCACCATTCTTGTCAGGGTTTCTATCCTACCCTCTATCATTTCTATCCACCCACTCATCTGATTTGATAGATCTTGATTATCAATTCGAAGTTCCCTAACTTATTCTAATATTTCCCTTCGATTGGTATTCGAACATAGGGGTTGAATATTTTCTGATATTGCAGTAATGCGACCTTCGAGGCGGAATATTTTGGCAAGAAGGGTGAAAACAGTGTTGCGCATAGATTCACCGGTGAGTAAATCGTTTTCTCTGATGTTAGGAGGTAAGTTTGGTTGTTCGCCTTCTTCATTTCTCCATCGGGTGAGTAAGTCTCGGACCCACCCCCATCTCCTCCAGAAAGAAAAATAGCTAAATGGTTGAGGCACTTCAGGTTTATTGACTTCAGAGTCTATTTCAATATACATCTCGAAATCGCTCCCCGAACTAATGGAATCCAAACTAGGTGTAGGATCCATCTTTCACGATTAGTTAGAGGATTTTGATATGAAATGATTTTCGAATATCAGATGTTATTCTAATTACATAGAATACCTATATATAGTACAAAAGATCCCGTAGATTACGGAGGGAATTAAGGAGACATGTTAGACAAGGTTTAATGTGATGTAATATGAATTTGTCTGTACACCATCTATGCAATAATTGCAATAAGACGTGTCGAGACTGAAAATGATAGGTAGATATTTTTCGATAAAGAATGGTAAGTAAAATTCTTGACATGCAGACCAAGTTCAAGTCCAGACTTATTAATATATCCTAACAACAACTAGGTCAAAGTCCAGACTCACTAGTGCATCCTAACAACTATCAGTTAGACACACAAATGCAAGACCTGAATCGCTAGGAACAACGCTCTGATAACACATGTAACGACCTGTCCTAATCCTCCTGGACGAAGTCTTCAACATCTGGTCCCATTGCGAGGTACTGACCTAAGTATGCCCTGAATGACTCCAAGTAATATCCTTAAAATGAGAAAATGCACAACGGAATATTTCTTTCATACCTGAGAATAAACATGCTTAAAAGTGTCAACCAAAAGGTTGGTGAGTTCATAGGTTTATCATAATAATTATTTCAATATTTTAATAGTCCACAAGATTTCCATTTATATATATATATATATATATATATATATATATATATATATATATATATATATATATATATAAGTATACTCGCAAGTGTATAAAAGTATTCTATAAGTTGTTGAGCGCTTCGGAAACCATACTTAACAATTAATGTGGCATATTCCATTTATTATGAAATCTCCCTACATTGTACCAAGTGTAGTAAAAATGAAGTACTATGCAACCATTTACGACACTAGAGCGACTAGCCCGGTTGGGGTGGTCAAACTCGATAGATCTATCAATAGGATTCGCGCTTACATGTTCTTACAAGATGTAAATATTAGTTACCAAGCTATTAGGGAAGATATGCAATGTGGTACAACTCAACGTAGAATATATTTTAAGTACTTATGTCTATTTCGTCAAACATAAAAGCAGCGCATGTATTCTCAGCCCAAAAATATATATTGCAAAAGCAATTAAAAAGGGAGCAAATGAAACTCACAATACAATATTTTGTAGTAAAAATATTCATATGACGATACTAAACAATGCAGGGTTGGCCTCGGATTCACGAAACTATATCATTTGTATATATATTAAAACATATAATCGTAAACGAATAAATTTATATATTATTCTTAGTGTTAAAATTTTTATATCAATAACTTATTTACTTCATTATATGTTCTTTTTATATCTTTTAAATAAAAGTATTTATATATTTAAGTTATGGTTATTAATAAGTAGTTCAATTAAATTAAGTATTTATATATTTATATATTTATATATTTATATTTATATTTATATATTTATGTATTTAAAAGTATTTATATATTTATATATTTAAGTATATATATATATATATATATATATATATATATATATATATATATATATAATCTTTTGTTTGCAAAATAATAGTTATAATAATACTAGAGTAATATTAATAATAGTAAAAATGATAAAAATTATAATACTTAATATTACTAATAAAGATATTAATGTTAATAATTCTGTAATAATGATATTAATAATAATAACCGTAAAAATATTAATTTTTTTTACTGTGAATGATAGTCATGATATTAATTTTAGTAATTACATAATGATAATACTCGTGATAATACAAATAATATTACTTCTGTTAATATTAACAGTTCTATTATTTATAAAAAGATGCTATTACTAATATTTACGAAAATGATAATAATTTGTATTATTTTCTTAATGATAATAATAATAAACCTTTTCATCATAATGATATTAATATTAAAGTTATAAAAATTGACAATAATATCATGAGTAATACTAATAATAATAATAATAATAATAATAATAATAATAATAATAATAATAATAATAATAATAATACATTTAATACTTATAATTATGATTATGATAATAATAACAATTATGATACTTATAATAATAATTATAATACTAATAATTGTTATGATAATAGTAATTATAATGATACTAATACTAATACTAAAATTTATAATAATCTCAAAACTATAATAATAGTCATGATAATAATTAATATTCAAGTAATATTAACAATAATAATAATAATAATAATAATAATAATAATAATAATAATAAAATTTTGGTATTGAAAAACTACCTCAAATAAGCCTAAAAAAATTAGCTACCACTAGTAAGGCTCGAACCCGAGACCTCGCGTTAAATACCAACACCCCTAAACCATCCCTCCATCTTTGCTTTTCTAATAAAATATACTTCCCACTAATATTTACCCATTATTAGTTATTCTTCATCTCTTCCACAATTAATCGAATCAAACTCGAACCCCAGAACATACACGTGATTCTCAGTTTCAATTTAGTAATTGATATACAACATGTAACCATTGATTTATGATTAATTGGATACAAAAAAATAACATAAAATAAAGAGCTTCGCCACTGTATACTAAAAAAAAAAAAATTGATTTTGATATGTAGATTGTTATAGACAAAGGTTATAACACGAAATGGTTTTCATATCTCCCTTAGAAACTTTATCAATCACCAATTTAACTGAAACATCGAAACGATTACGAATTTCACGATGAACACAAAGTTTGACTTTTTGTAAAATAACTTTGACTCCGAAATTCAATCTCGTTTTGAAGAATTGAAACTTGAGATTTTGAAGAAAGTTTACCTGTATGATTCCTAACAACTCTGTATTTTTACATTTTGAAATTTGATTCGAATTTGTGTTTTGATTAAAAAGATCAAGAACAGAGATTTTCGACTGGTTCATCTCTATTTCTTGTTAAATTTCAATCTGAAACTGACTGTAATTTGTTTTAATTGATAATGTGGATGGAAGACCTGAATGAATTAATCCATAACACTGAATAATTTGTTGGTTAAATATTGATAGAAGGTTGACAGAATAATTGAGTCATGGAGAAACAATACAAAAAAAAATATACAGAAGAAAGAGACTGGAAACAGAAATGGTACAACTTGATTTCAATCTGTCTGTACTATTTTTCTTTTGATTAATTTTTTTTTACTAATTCCATATTTATTTTGTTAATTGTTATACTGTAATTAAATTTATAGTAATAGTGTGACAACCCAGAAATTTTTGACCAAATTTAAACACAATCTTTATATGGTTTCGACATGATAAGCAAAGTCTATTAAATTGAATTTCAAAATTTTTGAATTATTTTAGGAAATCATTTAACCTTCGACCAGTTTCGACGATTCACGAACAATTAATTGAAACTTGATAAGTGTATATATATATCAATAATAATGAGAAACATAATTTTAAATATTGTATGTTGTTGTTACTAAAAATTTATTTATGGAAAGTAAAATAAAAATAGGATATTATAATGATTATTTAAAAAGTATCTATATATATAAATAAAGTGTAATGAATATATATATATATATATATATATATATATATATATATATATATATATATATATATATATATATATATATATATATATATATATAGTTTAGAAATTATTTGGAAAATGATAGTTGCACTCAATTATCATTCGATTGATAATAAACAAGTTATAAACGAACTTATGTGATTTTTAAAATAAACGGTGATCCGAAAATGAGCTATATAAATTTTAGGCTTATTAAAAATATATTTAGAAGCTAATTAATAAATTTGAATATTTTTTATATTTTACCCAGAATCGAGAGGGACAGTTGATGTAATTTTTTATTTATTAAATTAATGATTGAATTTTATACCATAATGACTAAAATAAATAAATATAGTTAATTTAAAATTCGGGATTTATCTGGGTACTTTTTATCCGCCACTGATTTAACAACGGAGTACGAAATAGTAGTCCGTAAAAACTGTCAGCACAATTGTACAAATTTAACGGCTGCTGAATTTATTATTAAATTTTGATTAGGCACGTTTGATTCTAAATTGAATTATGTAACATATTACTGTTTTCTTTTTATTATTATATATCTACCACTTGCTCTATATAGTATATATAAATATATTCATAGGCATACAATTGTACAAATTACTGTTTTCTTTTCGTTTAACATATCAGGAACCAAAACCATCACTTCTTCTTTAGCATCATCAATCAATCCATTACTACCATCAAACTAGTTATTATTGTTAAATGATGTTTTATATGATTGTGGATACTCAACAACATAAATAAATCCCCATCGGTTACCACCATTACACTCGTCTTTGTTATCTCATCTTAACCCACGATCAAACCATCATGAACACCAAAAGATGGCAACCGTAACCGGTACTCTTGTTCGATCAAAACCACCACATTTCAAAAACCAAAACTAAATCACTTGCTTACTTTTGTTCCCTGTACGTGCTTATGTTGCAACAACCATATCATCGACTACCATGGCATCCTGTTTAAATCATGAACAACCGTTACTATCACATTAATATTCCCTTCACTTTTGACTCATCACTTTCATCAAAAACCACCCATCTAAAACACCACCGTCATTCTTTGTTATTATTGTTGTGAATTTTCTGTTTTTCTGTTGCAGCACCACGAGTCCACGAGCCAACCTCTCTATTTCTCTCTCTTAAGTTTAAATGTGAACCACCACCAAACCAAACCCGTTTGTTTCTTGTTCTAGATGTTATTCAAATGAAACCCAGATCACCTCCTTCGACCCAATTAGCGTTACCGTTGACAACCAACAAAACTCACGAAGACTACTGCTAACCTTCTGTTTTAATCGATGAACAAGCCACCCTCCACCCCGTTACCAACCGTCACTATATTGCAACCATGCATCAACCCATCACTAAACTGTCACCAAGGTTTTATTCTTCTTGCTACTCGTAACAGTGAGGTCACAAAGATGATCATGATGCTTGATAAAACGATAATAATGATGAATGAATGAAGGATTTCTTTAAGCTGGTTGTAACCAAGCTTGAAAATTTATATCGTGCATTGGTGGAAGCTATAGTAAGATGACTAGAGTTAAAATAATATTAAGCTAATATAAAATTTCGGTATACATGATTGAATTGGATGGGTACAGCTATTAGTTCGGATATTTAAATAGTTTATATTTTTTTTAGTGGCCGATTAAACATGATCCCACGTGCAATTGTATCTCATCACCTTTTCATTCCTTTTAATCATAATATTTGGAATAATGAGTAATGAATGTATTTGTGGGCCGAAATCAATTATATTCGATTGGGTGGTTCCTGATCTTTTTGGGCCGAGAAACTTGTTCTAATTATCTGGGCCGAGACAAGTGTTCTTTCTATTTCTTGTACGAGATAAATAATGATGGTATTGATTAGGAATAAGGTGATGACGGGTATGATTACGTTAAGTTGAGGATGATTATGTAGGAGGTCGATAGTAATGATACTTAGATTATATGATGATGAGAATGGCGTACGATTATGATTAGATTATGAGATATGATTATGTTTGATTATCACGAGTGGTTTGGAATGGTTGTTGGGGAACGAGTGGTCTAGGGTTCGAGCCTAAATTATGGCATATTTTTTTTCTATATAAAAAGAAGAAGAAGACAGACATTTGTATTAGGATAAATAGATTTGGTGTATCAATTAAATTAGAAATGAGGTGACAAAGGAATGGTTAAAGGCGTTATTAGGTTAGCGCGACGTCGCGGGTTTAAACCCGGACTTGGGTATTTTTTTAAGGGCTACTCCTTTGAGGTAGTTATTACTAATACTCTTATTATCATCATTATTATTATTATTATTATTATTATTATTATTATTATTATTATTATTATTATTATTATTATTATTATTATTATTATAATTATTATTATTATTATTATTATTATTATTATTATTATGATTATTATTATTATTATTATTATTATTATTATTATTATTATTAATATTATTATTTCATTATTATTATTATTATTAATATTAATATTATTATTATTATTATTATTATTATTATTATTATTATTATTATTATTTATTGATTGTTATTAAGTAATTATTATTGTTACTAATACTAGAAATAAGATTTTTAGTATAATTAATATTATTATCATTATTATTATTACTATTAAAATATATAGTATTATTATGATTAATATGACTATTAAAAATTTCTATTAAAATCATCAATTTTATTAAAAGTACCTTTAGTATTTAAAATATTATTTTTATGAAAACTAACGTTTTTATCTTATCATTATTATCTTTTCTATGAAAATTATTGTTATTACTAACATTACTTTTATGATTAGTATTATTATCAAAGCTATTAATATCAGTATCATTAATAAATCTAGTTACTTTTAGTATTATTATTATTATCATAAAAAGATACAAATTTTTATTTATTATTATTGATATTATTTTACCAAATAAATAACTATATGAGAATATATTTAAAACATATCACATAACAACATTAATATTTTCATAATAAATAGCTAATTATTTATCTAATGTATATAAAATAAAGTATAGTTAATTTAGTTATTAGTGAAACATACAAGTTAATAACATAACAATTAATAATAAAACATAAACTTGTTCGATTTCGATTATATGTTTTAATATATATAAATGATATAGGTTCGTGAATACAAGGCCAACCCTACACTTGTTCAATGTCATCATATGTATTTTTACTACAAAATAAAGTATAGTGAGTTTCATTACTCCCTTTTTAAATGCTTTTGCAATATATATTTTTGGGACTGAGAATACATGCGCTTTTATAAATGTTTTATGAAATAGACACAAGTAATCGAAACTACATAATATGGTTGAATGATTGAAGCCGAATATGCCCTTTTTTTCTTGGTAGCCTAAGATTTAGTAAACCGATCTACTAATTGACGCGAATCCTAAAGATAGATCTATTGGGCCTAACAAACCCCATCCAAAGTACCGGATGCTTTAGTACTTCGATGTTGTTTTATCATGTCCAATGGATGTCCCAGAATGATAGGGGATATTCTTATATGCATCTTGTTAATGTCGGTTACCAGGTGTTCAATCCATATGAATGATTTTTGTCTCTATGCATGGGACGTATATTTATGAGAAATGGAAATGAAAATCTTGTGGTCTATTAAAATGATGAAAATGATCGATTATGATAAACTAATGAACTCACCAACCTTTTGGTTGACACTTTAAAGCATGTTTATTCTCAGGTATGAAAGAAATCTTCCGCTGTGCATTTGTTCATTTTAGAGATATTACTTGGAGTCGTTCATGATATATTTCAAAAGACATTGCATTCGAGTCGTTGAGTTCATCAAGAATATTACTAAGTCATTTATAGTTGGATATATTATGAATTGGTATGCATGCCTATCAACTTTTGATGTAATGAAAGTTTGTCTTTTAAAAACGAATGCAATGTTTGTAAAATGTATCATATAGAGGTCAAGTACCTCGCGATGTAACCAAATGTAATGTATTCGTCCAAATGGATTAGGACGGGTCATTTCAGGTGGTATCAGAGCGGTGGTCTTAGCGAACCAGGTTTGCATTAGTGTGTCTAATGGATAAGTCGTTAGGATGCATTAGTGAGTCTGGACTTCGACCGTGTCTGCATGTCAAAAGTTTTGCTTATCATTTCTAGTCGAAAATCATATGTTATTCATCCTTAGAAAATGTCCTGCTTATCATTCTTAGTCTAGACACATCTTACTGCATTGATTGCATGAATAGTGTATAGACAACAATTCATATCTTAGTGTATCTGCTAATTCATATCTTAGCGTATCTGTTACTATAACTTTGCCTGACATATTCCGTAAATTCCTTAGTAATCTACGAAATCTTTTGTTCTATATATATATATATATATATATATATATATATATATATATATATATATATATATATATATATATATATATATATATATATATATATATATATATATATATATATATATATATATATATATATATATATATATATATATTCTATGTAATTAGAATACCATTCGATAGCCGGAAATCATTTCATATCGAAAAAAAATCCTTTATTCAATCGCACGAAATGGAACTCGTCACTAGTTCAAGTCCCTCGGATTCCAATATGGATTTTCACTCAAGCTCCGAAAGCAGTGTGACCGGAATGGAGCAACCAGTCATCCATCCCCAATTCATCGGATGGGTTCGTAGTCTATTAAATCATTGGAGACAAGAAGAAGGCGATCCCTTCCATCCACCACATTCCTCTCTTGGCAAAGAACCTGGAGCACTTACCGGCGAACCTGTTTGTAATACTATTTTCTCTCTCATTTCTAGAGTATCTCGTCACGACTATATATTATCTCAAATTCTAGACCTTATTCATTCGCTCGTTCCGACCGATAATCATCCCGGAATAATATAAGAAGTCAACGAACTTCGCGCTCGAATAATCAATTTGGAGAATATGGTGCAAAATTTACCAGTTTTAGCAACATCATCAGCACCAACAGTACCATCAATCAACAGCACCAGTACCATCAACAATCCATGCCTCAACATCTCATTCTGTATCTCGAGTATAATCATCATTCTACGTATCGTTCTACATCAATTATCTTTGTTCTTCATGGCGATTATGTAATCTCTAATGTTTTAGAGATTATATATTTTCTCGTTCTAACGGTAAATCATATGAGTTTAATATCATATTGACTCATTAAATCCATGATTACATCTGAAGAAAATATATATGTATATATGTTTTCATAAAGATGGTAATTAAAAATTCTTTTGTACAAACTGTTAATGGTGAAAATATTTTAACGGGTAGGTAATACCCAAGGAATATTTAGATTTTACATTAATAAGTTACACTGTACATTCTTCGAATCTGATTCAACAGTCATTTACTATCCTACTTACATCTACTGATATACGAATCCGTTCACCACAGAATAACCATTTTCATTCAATTTCATATTTGGATTTTGATTTATCAGAATCCAACAAGTGGCATAATGAAGAACACATTTGACGAAATAAAAATTTGATAGAAACAAACAAATTAACTATGAGAAATTTTGTTAAGAATCCATGCTAACAAAATCCTAGCTAACTGTTCCTAGCTAACTGTTAATTTCTTATTACATTTAATTATTGCAATTTATCCCAATTTTATTTATCGTCATTTAATTTCTGTTATTTATTTTATGCACTTTATTTATCGTCATTTAAATACTGTTATTTACGCATTTTAAATATCGGGACACGTATACAATGTTTTGACGTATCATATCGACGCATCTATATATATTATTTGGAATAACCATAGACACTCATGCTGGAGTTAGCTATACATGGTTGAGGTTGATTCTACAATAATATATATACTTTGAGTTGTGATCGAGTCTGAGACATGTACACGGGTCACGATACGTATTAAATAATTCGAGTATTATATATTAAACTATATATGAATTGTTGAACTACAAATTGTGGACTCCTAACTATGGACTAATGACATTGGACAATTAAAATGAATTAAAATATTAATTATAACATATGAAACTAAACATTTCTTCAAGTTTGCCACTTGATTTCATCTTAAACCTCATTTGTATCTTGATGATTACAATATGCGTTCAAATCCTTCATAAATTCTTGAAAACACCTCAATCTAGAGGATGAACCAACCACAATTCATCTACGAAAGAAAAAAATTGTTGCATATAGTTATGCACCGGAAAACACTCGGAACCTGAGTAAACGTTTAACATGTATCTGTGTTAGCTCCTCTGGCGTTGTTATTACCAAAAATAACTTTGCATTACCTCTTCAAATTAGTCAATTTTGTCACAGCTCCAGCAAATTAACTTCGACTTTCATTCAGATTAGCCTTATTATAACCTCGATATATACGTTGTCATTTCGTCATCGTTACCGGAGAACCGTTTATATTCCACCATATTAGCAGTAAACTTACCAGCAACTTCATTACTCATTGACTTAAGTCTCTCCGAAGAACCATTATATTTATTCGTTAAAACATATTCATATACTCATTCACATCTTATAACGAGAATTTCCACATCAATTACCGGGAATCAGCAATCAGTATTTTAAATCTCGTAGCATTTTCACATCAACAGTTATATGTATACATATAACCTTTATCTCTTAGAATTATGATCTTCCATTCTGAAGTTCTGAAAAGCACCCAGTCTACGAATAAATACTCTAAATTTTGAAAAAGCTGATTGAAGCAGCAGGAACCGTAGACAACTGTAAACGACCTTAATCGTCGGAAGTTTGATGATAAAGAATAGAGTGTTAGAAACGCTCAATAGAAAATTTAGTACCGAAAAGCGAATTATGTGAAACTATGAAGGAGGCCGTAGACAAATCACAAAGGCTAAACCTGCCTTCAAAGAATCTAAATGATTCAATATCTGCTGAAGTCATTATCAAATACCTTGCTCCTTACTCTAAACCCTTGCGGACAAATCTTCTTCATCATCCTTCGATATTAGTAACTCTAAGATATCATCGTATCTTTCATTATGAATACCTTCAATATTTCTGAAGATATCTTCATAAATATTCTCGTCTGATATTAATTATCTCTCCGCGCTATCTGTGTTGTATCATAAAAGGAAACTATTTTAGTTTCTATATTCTGTAAACTTTCGAGTTTAAATTATGAATATTTTTGAAGTAGTGTTGGGAACTGAAGCATGAGTTAGTATAATATAATGACACTTGATCAACGTGATTATATTATGGTAAGTCATGCTGAGCTTCTAATGGAATGTGATGATTCACAGATTATAACGTCATCATGTGCCATGTTACATGACTCTTACATTCTATCTAATCTCTAAACATATTAAGAACATATCTTCTTGATAATTCTATTTTTTTGTATATTCTGGTAATTTGACAAATCAAAATCGTGCCATTACAATGTTCATTCCGAATTTCATATATACAAATTCTGGACCATTATTCGCTTAACTTAAAATCGGGAAGAGAAAAAACAAAAGTATGGAACTCCAAAATATAAAGGGAGTGGATTTATAGTAAAATATCCGATAGAGCAATCGAAACAGAACATCGCATTTAATCAAAGAGGAATCTAATTTCCTTATTCGCCGAAGAATCAAATCTTTTAGATTTCAAAGATTTTCTTTAAAATACCTTAAATTCCGGAAATCAGCCGTGATACGTCACCGGTTAAGACGAACTTGCATTTACTCATTTCATTCTTTTGTGATAGTTTCACTCGTACTCATCACATAAATGAATTGTTTTATCCGTATTAATCACTAATGATAAAAACTCAAATTTCTAGCTCATATGTGTCATGAAAACATACTTATTGTCAGCCATGACCATCCCAATCAAATTTCGGGACGAAATTTCTTTAACGGGTAGGTACTGTGACGACCTAGAAATTTTTGACCAAATTTAAACATAATCTTTATATGGTTTCGACATGATAAGCAAAGTCTATTAAATTGAATTTCAAAATTTTTGAACTATTTTAGGAAATCATTTAACCTTCGACCAGCTCCGACGATTCACGAAAAATTAATTATAACTTGATAGGTGTGTATATATATATATATATATCAATAATAATGAGAAACATAATTTTAAATATTGTATGTTGTTGTTACTAAAAATTTATTTATGGAAAGTAAAATAAAAATAGAATATTATAATGATTATTTAAAAAGTATCTATATATATAAATAAAGTATAATGAATATATATATATATATATATATATATATATATATATATATATATATATATATATATATATAGTTTCAAATTTATTTGGAAAATGATAGTAACACTCAATTATCATTCGATTGATAATAAACAAGTTATAAACGAACTTATGTGATTTTTAAAATAAACGGTGATTCAAAAATGAGCTATATAAATTTTAGGCTTATTAAAAATATATTTAGAAGCTAATTAATAAATTTCAACATTTTTCATATTTTACCCAGAATCGAGAGGGACAGTTGATGTAATTTTTTATTTATTAAATTAATGATTGAGTTTTATACCATAATGACCAAAATAAATAAATATAGTTAATTTAAAATTTTGAGATTTATCTGGGTATTTTTTATCCGCCACTGATTTAACAACGGAGTACGAAATGAATTTATTATTAAATTTTGATTAGGCACGTTTGATTCTAAATTGAATTATGTAACATATTACTGTTTTCTTTTTATTATTATATATCTACCACTTGCTCTATATAGTATATATAAATATATTCATAGGCACACAATTGTACAAATTACAGTTTTCTTTTCGTTTAACATATCAGGAACCAAAACCATCACTTCTTCTTTAGCATCATCAATCAATCCATTACTACCATCAAACTAGTTATTATTGTTAAATGATGTTGTATATGATTGTGGATACTCAACAACATAAATAAATCCCCATCGGTTACCACCATTACACTCGTCTTTGTTATCTCATCTTAACCCACGATCAAACCATCATGAACACCAAAAGATGGCAACCGTAACCGGTACTCTTGTTCGATCAAAACCACCACCTTTCAAAAACCAAAACTAAATCACTTGTTTACTTTTGTTCCCTGTACGTGCTTATGTTGCAAAAACCATATCATTGACTACCATGGCATCCTGTTTAAATCATGAACAACCGTTACTACCACATTAATATTCCCTTCACTTTTGACTCATCACTTTCATCAAAAACCTCCCATCTAAAACACCACCGTCATTCTTTGTTATCATTGTTGTGAATTTTCTATTTTTCTGTTGCAGCACCACGAGTCCACGAGCCAACCTCTCTCTTTTCTCTCTCTTAAGTTTAAACGTGAACCACCAACAAACCAACCCCACTTGTTTCTTATTCTAGACATTATTCAAATGAAACCCAGATCACCTCCTTCGACCCAATTCTCATTACCGTTGACAACCAACAAAACTCACGAAGACTGCTGCTAACATTCTGTTTTAATCGATGAACAAACCACCCTTCACCCCGTTACCAACCGTCACTATATTGCAACCATGCATCAACCCATTACTGAACCGTCACCAAGGTTTTATTCTTCCTTCTACTCATAACAGTGAGGTTTCAAAGATGATCATGATGCTTGATAAAACGATAATAATGATGAATGAATGAAGGATTTCTTTAAGCTAGTTGTAACCAAGCTTGAAAATTTATATCGTGCATTGGTGGAAGCTATAGTAAGATGACTAGAGTTAAAATAATATTAAGCCAATATAAAATTTTGGTATACATGATTGAATTGGATGGGTACAGCTATTAGTTCGGATATTTAAATAGTTTATATTCTTTTTAGTGGCCGACTAAACATGATCCCACGTGCAATTGTATCTCATCACCTTTTCATTCCTTTTAATCATAATATTTGGAATAACGAGTAATGAATGTATTTGTGGGCCGAAATCAATTATGTTTGATTGGGCGGTTCCTGATCTTCTTGGGCCGAGAAACTTGTTCTAATTATCTGGGCCGAGACAAGTGCTCTTTCTATTTCTTGTACGAGATAAATAATGATGGTATTGATTAGGAATAAGGTGATGACGGGTATGATTACGTTAAGTTGAGGATGATGATGTAGGAGGTCAATAGTAATGATACTTAGATTATATGATGATGAGAATGGTGTACGATTATGATTAGATTATGAGATATGATTATGTTTGATTATCACGAGTGGTTTGGAATGGTTGTTGGGAACGAGAGGTCTAGGGTTCGAGCCTGAATTATGGCATATTTTTTTCCTATATAAGAAGAAGAAGAAGACAGATATTTGTATTAGGATAAATAGATTTGGTGTATCAATTAAATTAGAAATGAGGTGACAAAGGAATGGTTAAAGGCGTTATCGGGTTAGCACGACGTCGCGGGTTCAAACCCGGACTTGGGCATTTTTTTAAGGGCTACTCCTTTGAGGTAGTTATTACTAATACTCTTATTATTATTATTATTATTATTATTATTATTATTATTATTATTATTATTATTATTATTATTATTATTATTATTATTATTATTATTATTATTATTATTATTATTATTATTATTATTATTATTATTATTATTATTTATTATTGATTGTTATTAAGTAATTATTATTGTTACTAATATTAGAAATAAGATTTTTAGTATAATTAATATTATTATCATTATTATTATTACTATTAAAATATATAGTATTATTATGATTAATATGACTATTAAAAATTTCTATTAAAATCATCAATTTTATTAAAAGTACCATTAGTATTTAAAATATTATTTTTATGAAAACTAACGTTTTTATCTTATCATTATTATCTTTTCTATGAAAATTATTGTTATTACTAACATTACTTTTATGATTAGTATTATTATCAAAGCTATTAATATCAGTATCATTACTAAATCTAGTTACTTTTAGTATTATTATTATTATCATAAAAAGATACAAATTTTTATTTATTATTATTGATATTATTTTACCAAATAAATAACTATATGAGAATATATTTAAAACATATCACATAACAACATTAATATATTCATAATAAATAGCTAATTATTTATCTAATGTATATAAAATAAAGTATAGTTAATTTAGTTATTAGTGAAACATACAAGTTACTAACATAACAATTAATAATAAAACATAAACTTGTTCGATTTCGATTATATGTTATAATATATATAAATGATATAGGTTCGTGAATTCAAGGTCAACCCTACACTTGTTCAATGTCGTCATATGTATTTTTACTACAAAATATAATATAGTGAGTTTCATTACTCCCCTTTTAAATGCTTTTGCAATATATATTTTTGGGACTGAGAATACATGCGCTTTTATAAATGTTTTATGAAATAGACACAAGTAATCGAAACTACATAATATGGTTGAATGATCGAAGCCGAATATGCCCCTTTTTGCTTGGTAGCCTAAGAATTATTAAACCGATCTACTAATTGACGCGAATCCTAAAGATAGATCTATTGGGCCTAACAAACCCCATCCAAAGTACCGGATGCTTTAGTACTTCGATGTTGTTTTATCATATCTGATGGATGTCCCGGAATGATATGGCATATTCTTATATACATCTTGTTAATGTCGGTTACCAGGTGTTCAATCCATATGAATGATTTTTGTCTCTATGCATGGCACATATATTTATGAGAAATGGAAATAAAAATCTTGTGGTCTATTAAAATGATGAAAATGATCGATTATGATAAACTAATGAACTCACCAACCTTTTAGTTGACACTTTAAAGCATTTTTATTCTCAGGTATGAAAGAAATCTTCCGCTGTGCATTTGTTCATTTTAGAGATATTACTTGGAGTCATTCATGACTTATTTCAAAAGACGTTACATTGGAGTCATTAAGTTCATCAAGAATATTACTAAGTCGTTTATAGTTGGATATATTATGAATTGGTATGCATGCCTGTCAACTTTCGATGTAATGAAAGTTTGTCTTTTAAAAACGAATGCAATATTTGTAAAATGTATCATATAGAGGTCAAGTACCTCGTGATGTAACCAAATGTAATGTATTCGTCCAAATGGATTAGGACGAGTCATTTCAAATAGAATTAATAATAATAATAATATCAAAATAATACTAATAATAATATTTATATTAATAACTAACATCATATTTATAATGATAATAGTAACAACAATATTAATAATAAATGATAATTTCACTAAAAATATTAATAATAATATTATTCATAATAATAATTCTAATTTTAATAATATTAATATTATTTGAAATGTCCCGTTCTTATTGATTAAAAACGTTCCATATTAATTGATTTCGTTGCGAGGTTTTGACCTCTATATGAGACGTTTTTCAAAGACTGCATTCATTTTTAAAACAAACCATAACCTTTATTTCATAAATAAAGGTTTAAAAGCTTTATGTGGATTATCAAATAATGATAATCTAAAATATCCTATTTACACACGACCATTACATAATGGTTTACAATACAAATATGTTACATCAAAATCAGTTTTTGAATGCAGTTTTTACACAATATCATACAAACATGGACTCCAAATCTTGTCCTTATTTTAGTATACAACAGCGGAAGCTCTTAGTATTCACCTGAGAATAAACATGCTTTAAACGTCAACAAAAATGTTGGTGAGTTATAGGTTTAACCTATATATTATAAAATCAGAATAATAGACCACAAGATTTCATATTTCAATACACATCCCATACATAGAGATAAAAATTATTCATATGGTGAACACCTGGTAATCGACATTAACAAGATGCATATATAAGAATATCCCCATCATTCCGGGACACCCTTCGGATATGATATAAATTTCGAAGTACTAAAGCATCCAGTACTTTGGATGGGGTTTGTTAGGCCCAATAGATCTATCTTTAGGATTCGCGTCAATTAGGGTGTCTGTTCCCTAATTCTTAGATTACCAGACTTAATAAAAAGGGGCATATTCGATTTCGATAATTCAACCATAGAATGTAGTTTCACGTACTTGTGTCTATTTTGTAAATCATTTATAAAACCTGCATGTATTCTCATCCCAAAAATATTAGATTTTAAAAGTGGGACTATAACTCACTTTCACAGATTTTTACTTCGTCGGGAAGTAAGACTTGGCCACTGGTTGATTCACGAACCTATAACAATATATACATATATATCAAAGTATGTTCAAAATATATTTACAACACTTTTAATATATTTTGATGTTTTAAGTTTATTAAGTCAGCTGTCCTCGTTAGTAACCTACAACTAGTTGTCCACAGTTAGATGTACAGAAATAAATCGATAAATATTATCTTGAATCAATCCACGACCCAGTGTATACGTATCTCAGTATTGATCACAACTCAAACTATATATATTTTGGAATCAACCTCAACCCTGTATAGCTAACTCCAACATTCACATATAGAGTGTCTATGGTTGTTCCGAAATATATATAGATGTGTCGACATGATAGGTCGAAACATTGTATACGTGTCTATGGTATCTCAAGATTACATAATATACAATACAAGTTGATTAAGTTATGGCTGGAATAGATTTGTTACCAATTTTCACGTAGCTAAAATGAGAAAAATTATCCAATCTTGTTTTACCCATAACTTCTTCATTTTAAATCCGTTTTGAGTGAATCAAATTGCTATGGTTTCATATTGAACTCTATTTAATGAATCTAAACAGAAAAAGTATAGGTTTATAGTCGGAAAAATAAGTTACAAGTTGTTTTTGTAAAGGTAGTCATTTCAGTCGAAAGAACGACGTCTAGATGACCATTTTAGAAAACATACTTCCACTTTGAGTTTAACCATAATTTTTGGATATAGTTTCATGTTCATAATAAAAATCATTTTCTCAGAATAACAACTTTTAAATCAAAGTTTATCATAGTTTTTAATTAACTAACCCAAAACAGCCCACGGTGTTACTACGACGGCGTAAATCCGATTTTACGGTGTTTTTCGTGTTTCCAGGTTTTAAATCATTAAGTTAGAATATCATATAGATATAGAACATGTGTTTGGTTGATTTTAAAAGTCAAGTTAGAAGGATTAACTTTTATTTGCGAACAAGTTTAGAATTAACTAAACTATGTTCTAGTGATTACAAGTTTAAACCTTCGAATAAGATAGCTTTATATGTATGAATAGAATGATGTTATGAACATCATTACTACCTTAAGTTCCTTGGATAAACATACTGGAAATGAGAAAAATAGATCTAGCTTCAAAGGATCCTTGGATGGCTTGAAAGTTCTTGAAGCAGAATCATGACACGAAAACAATTTCAAGTAAGATTTCCACTCGAAATAAGATTGTTATAGTTATAGAAATTGAATTAAAGTTTGAATATGATTATTACCTTGTATTAGAAAGATAACCTACTGTAAGTAACAAAGGTTTCTTGATCTTGGATGATTACTTGGAATGGATTTAGAAAACTTGGAAGTAAACTTGCAATCTTGGAAGTATTCTTGATTTTATGAAACTAGAACTTTTGGAATTTATGAAGAACACTTAGAACTTGAAGATAGAACTTGAGAGAGATCAATTAGATGAAGAAAATTGAAGAATGAAAGTGTTTGTAGGTGTTTTTGGTCATTGGTGTATGGATTAGATATAAAGGATATGTAATTTTGTTTTCATGTAAATAAGTCATGAATGATTACTCATATTTTTGTAATTTTATGAGATATTTTATGCTAGTTGCCAAATGATGGTTCCCACATGTGTTAGGTGACTCACATGGGCTGCTAAGAGCTGATCATTGGAGTGTATATACCAATAGTACATACATCTAAAAGCTGTATATTGTACGAGTACGAATACGGGTGCATACGAGTAGAATTGTTGATGAAACTGAACGAGGATGTAATTGTAAGCATTTTTGTTAAGTAGAAGTATTTTGATAAGTGTCCTGAAGTCTTTCAAAAGTGTATGAATACATATTAAAATACTACATGTATATACATTTTAACTGAGTCATTAAGTCATCGTTAGTCGTTACATGTAAATGTTGTTTTGAAACCTTTAGGTTAACGATCTTGTTGAATGTTGTTAACCCATTATTTATTATAACAAATGAGATGTTAAATTGTTATATTATCATGATATTGTGATATATAATATATCTTAGTATGATACATATACAGTTAAATGTCGTTACAACGATAATCGTTACATATATGTCTCGTTTCGAAATCATTAAGTTAGTAGTCTTATTTTTACATATGTATTTCATTGTTAATACACTTAATAATATATTTACTTATCATTTAACATAATTAACCATGTGTATCAATATCTTAATATGATTCATATGTACCTAGTAAGACGTTGTTATAACGATAATCGTTATATATATCGTTTTCGAGTTTCTTAAATTAATAGTCTCATTTTTATGTATATAACTCATTGTTAAAATACCTAATGAGATACATACTTATAATAAAATCATGTTAACTATATATATAACCATATATATGTCATCGTATAGTTTTTACAAGTTTTAACGTTCGTGAATCACCGGTCAACTTGGGTGGTCAATTGTCTATATGAAACCTATTTCAATTAATCAAGTCTTAACAAGTTTGATTGCTTAACATGTTGGAAACACTTAATCATGTAAATAAAAATTTCATTTAATATATATATAAACATGGAAAAGTTCGGGTCACTACAGTACCTACCCGTTAAATAAATTTCGTCCCAAAATTTTAAGCAGTTGGAGGTGTTGACGTATCTTCTGGAAATAAATGCGGGTATTTCTTCTTCATCTGATCTCCACGCTCCCAGGTGAACTCAGGTCCTCTACGAGCATTCCATCGAACCTTAACAATCGGTATCTTGTTTTGTTTAAGTCTCTTAACCACACGATCCATTATTTCGACGGGTTCTTCAATGAATTGAAGTTTTTCATTGATTTGGATTTCGTCCAACGGAATAGTGAGATCTTCTTTAGTAAAACATTTCTTCAAATTTGAGACGTGGAAAGTGTTATGTACAGCCGCGAGTTGTTGAGGTAGCTCCAGTTGGTCAGCTACTGGTCCGACACGATCTATAATCTTGAATGATCCAATGTACCTTGAATTTAGTTTCCCCCGTTTACCAAATCGAACAACGCCTTTCCAAGGTGAAACCTTAAGCATGACCATTTCTCCAATTTCAAAATCTATATCTTTTCTTTTACTGTCCGCGTAGCTCTTTTGTCGACTCTGGGCGGTTTTCAATCTTTGTTGAATTTGGATGATTTTCTTGGTAGTTTCTTGTATTATCTCCGGACCCGTAATCTGTCTATCCCCCACTTCACTCCAACAAATCGGAGACCTGCACTTTCTACCATAAAGTGCTTCAAACGGCGCCATCTCAATGCTTGAATGGTAGCTGTTGTTGTAGAAAAATTCTGCTAACGGTAGATGTCGATCCCAACTGTTTCCGAAATCAATAACACAAGCTCGTAGCATGTCTTCAAGCGTTTGTATCATCCTTTCGCTCTGCCCATCAGTTTGTGGATGATAGGCAGTACTCATGTCTAGACGAGTTCCCAATGCTTGCTGTAATGTCTGCCAGAATCTTGAAATAAATCTGCCATCCCTATCAGAGATAATAGAGATTGGTATTCCATGTCTGGAGACGACTTCCTTCAAATACAGTCGTGCTAACTTCTCCATCTTGTCATCTTCTCTTATTGGCAGGAAGTGTGCTGACTTGGTGAGACGATCAACTATTATCTAAATAGTATCATAACCACTTGCAGTCCTTGGCAATTTAGTAATGAAATCCATGGTAATGTTTTTCCATTTCCATTCCGTAATTTCAGGTTGTTGTAGTAGACCTGATGGTTTCTGATGTTCAGCTTTGACCTTAGAACACGTCAAACATTCTCCTACATATTTAGCAATATCGACTTTCATACCTGGCTACCAAAAGTGTTTCTTAAGATCCTTGTACATCTTCCCCGTTCCAGGATGTATTGAGTATCTGGTTTTATGAGCTTCTCTAAGTACCATTTCTCTCATATCTCCAAATTTTGGTACCCAAATTCTTTCAGCCCTATACCGGGTTCCGTCTTCCCGAATATTAAGATGCTTCTTCGATCCTTTGGGTATTTCATCCTTTAAATTTCCCTCTTTTAAAACTCCTTGTTGCACCTCCTTTATTTGAGTAGTAAGGTTATTGTGAATCATTATATTCATAGATTTTACTCGAATGGGTTCTCTGTCCTTCCTGCTCAAGGCGTCGGCTACCACATTTGCCTTCCCCGGGTGGTAATGAATTTCAAAGTCGTAATCATTCAATAATTCAATCCACCTACGCTGCCTCATATTCAGTTGTTTTTGATTAAATATGTGTTGAAGACTTTTGTGGTCGGTATATATAATACTTTTGACCCCATATAAGTAGTGCCTCCAAGTCTTTAATGCAAAAACAACTGCGCCTAATTCCAAATCATGCGTTGTATAATTTTGTTCGTGAATCTTCAATTGTCTAGATGCATAAGCAATTACTTTTGTTCGTTGCATTAATACACAACCGAGACCTTGCTTTGAGGTGTCACAATATATCACAAAATCATCATTCCCTTCAGGTAATGACAATATAGGTGACGTAGTTAACTTTTTCTTCAATAACTGAAACGCTTTCTCTTGCTCATCCTTCCATTCAAATTTCTTCCCTTTATGCGTTAATGCAGCCAAGGGTTTTGCTATTCTGGAAAAGTCTTGGATGAACCTTCTGTAGTAACCAGCTAGTCCTAAAAACTGGCGTATGTATTTCGGAGTTTTCGGGGTTTCCCACTTTTCAACGGTTTCAATCTTTGCTGGATCCACCTGAATACCTTCTTTTTTCACTATGTGACCGAGGAATTGAACTTCTTCCAACCAAAATGCACACTTTGAAAACTTAGCGTACAGTTTTTCTTTCCTCAATACTTCTAGCACTTTTCTCAAATGTTCTTCGTGCTCTTGATCATTCTTTGAGTAAATAAGTATGTCATCGATGAAAACAATGACAAACTTGTCAAGATATGGCCCACACACTCGGTTCATAAGGTCCATGAACACAGCTGGTGCGTTAGTCAATCCAAACGGCATAACCATAAACTCGTAATGACCATAACGCGTCCTAAAAGCAGTTTTTGGAATATCATCCTCCTTTACTCGCATTTGATGATATCCAGAACGTAAATCGATCTTCGAATAAACCGACGAGCCTTGTAGTTGATCAAATAAGTCGTCAATTCTCGGCAGTGGATAACGGTTTTTGATGGTAAGTTTGTTCAACTCTCTGTAGTCAATACACAACCTAAATGTACCATCCTTCTTCTTGACAAATAAAATAGGAGCTCCTCATGGTGATGTGCTTGGTCGAATGAAACCACGTTCTAATAGTTCTTGAAGTTGGCTTTGCAGTTCTTTCATCTCGCTGGGTGCGAGTCTATAAGGAGCACGAGCTATTGGTGCAGCTCCTGGTACAAGATCTATTTGAAATTCAACAGATCGATGTGGAGGTAGTCCCGGTAATTCTTTCGGAAATACATCGGGAAATTCTTTTGCGACGGGAACATCATTGATGCTCTTTTCTTCAGTTTATACTTTCTCGACGTGTGCTAGAACAGCATAGCAACCTTTTCTTATTAGTTTTTGTGCCTTCAAATTACTAATAAGATGTAGCTTCATGTTGCCCTTTTCTCCGTACACCATTAAGGGTTCTCCTTCTTCTCGTATAATGCGAATTGCATTTTTTATAACATACGATCTCTGCTTTCACCTTCTTCAGCCAGTCCATGCCAACTATTACATCAAAACTCCCTAACTCTACTGGTATCAAATCAATCTTAAATATTTCGCTACCCAGTTTAATTTCTCGATTCTGGCATATATTATCTTCTGAAATTAATTTACCGTTTGCTAATTCGAGTAAAACTTTACTATCCAACGGCGTCAATGGACAACTTAATTTAGCACAAAAATCTCTACTCATATAGCTTCTATCCGCACCCGAATCAAATAAAACGTAAGCAGATTTATTGTCAATAAGAAACGTACCCGTAACAAGCTCCGGGTCTTCCTGTACCTCTGCCGCATTAATATTGAAAACTTTTCCGCGGCCTTGTCCATTCGTGTTCTCCTGGTTCGGTCAATTTCTAATAATGTGGCCCGGTTTTCCACATTTATAACAAACTAAATTGGCATAACTTGCTCCGACACTACTTGCTCCGTCATTACTCGTTCCGACACCATTTGTTCCTTTCGTTCTGTTAACCCCTGGTCCGTATACCTCACACTTCGCCGCGCTATGACCATTTCTTTTACACTTGTTGCAAAATTTGGTGCAGAACCCCGAGTGATACTTTTCACACCTTTGACATAGCTGCTTCTGATTGTTGTTGTTGTTGCGGTTGTTATTGTTGTTGGGATGATAGTTGTAGTAGTTGTTGTTGTTGTTGTTGTTGTTGTTGTTGTTGTTGTTGTTGTTGTTGTTGTTGTTGTTGTTGTTGTTGGGCCGTTTGTTGTAGTTGAGATTGATGTAGCGATTGTTGGGATAATTGTTGCGATTATTATTGTAATTGCTGCTGTTGTTGTATTGGTGATTCTTATCACCGTTTTCCTCTCACTTTCTTTTGACTTGCTTCACATTGGCCTCTTCAGCCGCCTGTTCTTTAATTCTTTCCTCAATCTGGTTCACTAGTTTGTGAGCCATTCTACATACCTTTTGTATGGAGGCGGGCTCGTGTGAACTTATATCTTCTTGGATTCTTTCCGGTAATCCTTTCACAAACTCGTCGATCTTCTCTTCCTCATCTTCGAACGCTCCCGGACACAATAGGCACAATTCTGTGAATCGTCTTTTGTACGTGGTAATATCAAATCCTTGGATTCGTAACCCTCTAAGTTCTGTCTTGAGCTTATTGACCTCGGTTCTGGGACGGTACTTCTCGTTCATCAAGTGCTTGAATGCTGACCATGGTAGTGCATACGCATCATCTTGTCCCACTTGCTCTAGATAGGTATTCCACCATGTTAACGCAGAACCTGTGAAGGTATGCATAGCGTACTTCACTTTGTCCTCTTCAGTACACTTACTTATGGCAAACACCGATTCGACCTTCTCGGTCCACCGTTTCAATCCGATCGGTCCTTCGGTTCCATCAAATTCCAAAGGTTTGCAGGCAGTGAATTCTTTGTAGGTGCATCCTACACGATTTCCTGTACTGCTAGATCCAAGGTTATTGTTGGTATGTAGCGCAGCCTGTACTGCAGCTATGTTTGAAGCTAGAAAAGTACGAAATTCCTCTTCATTCATATTCACGGTGTGTCGAGTAGTCGGTGCCATTTCCTTCAAAATAGTCAAATGGAACAAGTTAATCATACAGAATATTAAGAGTAGTTAATAGTATTTCGTAGCATAATATGAACTCATTTATAAAAGCTTTTTCTTCATATTAGCGTTTTATAAGTTTAAATTCGGGTAGTACCTACCCGTTAAGTTCATACTTAGTAGCTAATATACAATTCAACTACTACAATTCTATATGAAAAACTGATTATAATAATATTTCGCGTTCAAACTTTTATACAATATTTTACAAACTTACAATACCGCTTATTTTACATAAAGCATGAAATATAGCACACAATAACTTTGATACAAGATAGTTGTGAAGATAATTCTAGCTAGTACACAAGTCGTTCAGCAAAGGCAATAAAGACACGTAATTCATACATCCAGAAACAAGTCATGCATTCTGGTTTTAGTAGGACTACTTCCCATCCTTGGTCTTGTGGAACATAACCGTTATGGCCGTTGATAAGACAGCGTGTTGTAACGTCGTCAAAGGGACGAGGGTTACATAATGACCAACAGGCTCGTAATAACCTAAAAACCTCATTTCTTACCCCAATTACCGACTCCGTCACTCGTGGGAACGTTTTGTTTAATAGTTGTAGCCCGATGTTCTTTTTCTCACTTTGGTGAGAAGCGAACATTACTAACCCGTAAGCATAGCATGCTTCTTTATGTTGCATGTTAGCCGCTTTTTCTAAATCATGAAGTCCTATATTCGGATGCATTGAGTCAAAATAATTTTTTAACCCGTTGCGTAAAATAGCATTTGGGTTCCCCGCAATATATGCGTCAAAGTAAACACATCGTAACTTATGGGTTTCCCAATGTGATATCCCCCATCTTTCAAACGAAAGTCTCGTATAAACCAAGACATTCTTGGAACGTTCTTCGAATGTCTTACAAACTGATTTCGCCGTAAATAGTTGTGCCGAAGAATTCTGACCGACTCTAGACAAGATTTCATCAATCATGTCTCCGGGTAGGTCTCTTAAAATATTGGGTTGTCTATCCATTTTGTGTTTTTATACTGTAAAATAGACAAGAGTTAGATTCATAAAAAAAAATACTTATTAATACAAGCAATTTTTACATATATCATATATCATAAAGCATAAGCACACTATATTACATATATTACACCACACAAATGCAACTATCTTATTCCAACTCGCTCATTTCTTCTTCTTCGGTTTTGGTTCGTTTTGCCAAGTTTCTAGGGATATATGATGTTCCCCTAATACGAGCTGTCGTTTTCCACAACGGTTTAGAAAAAGCTGGTGGTTTAGAGGTTCCCGGGTCATTGTTACAACTTAAGGGCTTCGGGGGTTGACGATACATATAAAGTTCATCGGGGTTGGAATTAGATTTCTCTATTTTTATGCCCTTTCCCTTATTATTTTCTTTTGCCTTTTTAAATTCAGTTGGGGTAATTTCTATAACATCATCGGAATTCTCGTCGGAATCCGATTCATCGGAGAATTGGTAATCCTCCCAATATTTTGCTTCCTTGGCGGAAACACCATTGACCATAATTAACCTTGGTCGGTTGGTTGAGGATTTTCTTTTACTTAACCGTTTTATTATTTCCCCCACCGGTTCTATTTCCTCCTCCGGTTCCTCCTCTTCCAGTTCTGATTCTTCTTCCGGTTCTGATTTTTCTTCCGGTTCTTCTTCGAGAACTTGTGAATCAGTCCAATATATATTCGACTCTTCGTTATTATTAGGTGAGTCAATGGGATTTGTGCTAGAGGTAGACATCTATCACACAATATCAAACATGTTAAGAGATTAATATATCACATAATATATACATGTTAATAATATATAGTTTCCAGCAAAAATGTTAAGCAATCATTTTTAAAGAAAACACGGTCGAAGTCCAGACTCACTAATGCATCCTAACAAACACGATAAGACACACTAATGCAAATTTTCTGGTTCTCTAAGACCAACGCTCGGATACCAACTGAAATGTCCCGTTCTTATTGATTAAAAACGTTCCATATTAATTGATTTCGTTGCGAGGTTTTGACCTCTATATGAGACGTTTTTCAAAGACTGCATTCATTTTTAAAACAAACCATAACCTTTATTTCATAAATAAAGGTTTAAAAAGCTTTACGTAGATTATCAAATAATGATAATCTAAAATATCCTGTTTACACACGACCATTACATAATGGTTTACAATACAAATATGTTACATCGAAATCAGTTTCTTGAATGCAGTTTTTACACAATATCATACAAACATGGACTCCAAATCTTGTCATTATTTTAGTATGCAACAGCGAAAGCTCTTAGTATTCACCTGAGTATAAACATGCTTTAAACGTCAACAAAAAGTTGGTGAGTTATAGGTTTAACCTATATATTATCAAATCAGAATAATAGACCACAAGATTTCATATTTCAATACACATCCCATACATAGAGATAAAAATTATTCATATGGTGAACACTTGGTAATCGACATTAACAAGATGCATATATAAGAATATCCCCATCATTCCGGGACACCCTACGGATATGATATAAATTTCGAAGTACTAAAGCATCCGGTACTTTGGATGGGGTTTGTTAGGCCCAATAGATCTATCTTTAGGATTCGCGTCAATTAGGGTGTCTGTTCCCTAATTCTTAGATTACCAGACTTAATAAAAAGGGGTATATTCGATTTTGATAATTCAACCATAGAATGTAGTTTCACGTACTTGTGTCTATTTTGTAAATCATTTATAAAACCTGCATGTATTCTCATCCCAAAAATATTAGATTTTAAAAGTGGGACTATAACTCACTTTCACAGATTTTTACTTCGTCGGGAAGTAAGACTTGGCAACTGGTTGATTCACGAACCTATAACAATATATACATATATATCAAAGTATGTTCAAAATATATTTACAACACTTTTAAAATATTTTGATGTTTTAAGTTTATTAAGTCAGCTGTCCTCGTTAGTAACCTACAACTAGTTGTCCACAGTTAGATGTACATAAATAAATCGATAAATATTATCTTGAATCAATCCACGACCCAGTGTATACGTATCTCAGTATTGATCACAACTCAAACTATATATATTTTGGAATCAACCTCAACCCTGTATAGCTAACTCCAACATTCACATATAGAGTGTCTATGGTTGTTCCGAAATATATATAGATGTGTCGACATGATAGGTTGAAAAATTGTATACGTGTCTATGGTATCTCAAGATTACATAATATATAATACAAGTTGATTAAGTTATGGTTGGAATAGATTTGTTACCAATTTTCACGTAGCTAAAATGAGAAAAATTATCCAATCTTGTTTTACCCATAACTTCTTCATTTTAAATCCGTTTTGAGTGAATCAAATTGCTATGGTTTCATATTGAACTCTATTTTATGAATATAAACAGAAAAGTATAGGTTTATACTCGGAAAAATAAGTTACAAGTTGTTTTTGTAAAGGTAGTCATTTCAGTCGAAAGAACGACGTCTAGATGACCATTTTAGAAAACATACTTCCACTTTGAGTTTAACCATAATTTTTGGACATAGTTTCATGTTCATAATAAAAATCATTTTCCCAGAATAACAACTTTTAAATCAAAGTTTATCATAGTTTTTAATTAACTAACCCAAAACAGCCCGCGGTGTTACTACGACGGCGTAAATTCGGTTTTACGGTGTTTTTCGTGTTTCCAGGTTTTAAATCATTAAGTTAGCATATAATATAGATATAGAACACGTGTTTAGTTGATTTTAAAAGTCAAGTTAGAAGGATTAACTTTTATTTGCGAACAAGTTTAGAATTAACTAAACTATGTTCTAGTGATTACAAGTTTAAACCTTTGAATAAGATAGCTTTATATGTATGAATAGAATGATGTTATGAACATCATTACTACCTTAAGTTCCTTGGATAATCCTACTGGAAATGAAAAAAATAGATCTAGCTTCAAAGGATCCTTGGATGGCTTGAAAATTCTTGAAGCAGAATCATGACACGAAAACAATTTCAAGTAAGATTTCCACTCGAAATAAGATTGTTATAATTATGGAAATTGAATTAAAGTTTGAATATGATTATTACCTTGTATTAGAAAGATAACCTACTGTAAGTAACAAAGGTTTCTTGATCTTGGATGATTACTTGGAATGGATTTAGAAAACTTGGAAGTAAACTTGCAATCTTGGAAGTACTCTTGATTTTATGAAACTAGAACTTTTGGAATTTATGAAAAACACTTAGAACTTGAAGATAGAACTTGAGAGAGATCAATTAGATGAAGAAAATTGAAGAATTAAAGTGTTTGTAGGTGTTTTTGGTCGTTGGTGTATGGATTAGATATAAAGGATATGTAATTTTGTTTTCATGTAAATAAGTCATGAATGATTACTCATATTTTTCTAATTTTATGAGATATTTTATGCTAGTTGCCAAATGATGGTTCCCACATGTGTTAGGTGACTCACATGGGCTGCTAAGAGCTGATCATTGGAGTGTATATACCAATAGTACATACATCTAAAAACTGTGTATTGTACGAGTATGAATACGGGTGCATACGAGTAGAATTGTTGATGAAACTGAACGAGGATGTAATTGTAAGCATTTTTGTTAAGTAGAAGTATTTTGATAAGTGTCTTGAAGTCTTTCAAAAGTGTATGAATACATATTAAAATACTACATGTATATACATTTTAACTGAGTCGTTAAGTCATCGTTAGTCATTACATGTAAATGTTGTTTTGAAACCTTTAGGTTAACGATCTTGTTGAATGTTGTTAACCCATTATTTATTATAACAAATGAGATGTTAAATTGTTATATTATCATGATATTATGATATTATGATATATAATATATCTTTGTATGATATATATACAGTTAAATGTCGTTACAACGATAATCGTTACATATATGTCTCGTTTCGAAATCATTAAGTTAGTAGTCTTATTTTTACATATGTATTTCATTGTTAATACACTTAATAATATATTTACTTATCATTTAACATAATTAACCAAGTGTATCAATATCTTAATATGATTCATATGTACCTAGTAAGACGTTGTTATAACGATAATCGTTATATATATCGTTTTCGAGTTTCTTAAATTAATAGTCTCATTTTTATATATATAACTCATTGTTAAAATACCTAATGAGATACATACTTATAATAAAATCATGTTAACTATATATATAACCATATATATGTCATCGTATAGTTTTTACAAGTTTTAACGTTCGTGAATCACCGGTCAACTTGGGTGGTCAATTGTCTATATGAAACCTATTTCAATTAATCAAGTCTTAACAAGTTTGATTGCTTAACATGTTGGAAACACTTAATCATGTAAATAACAATTTTATTTAATATATATATAAACATGGAAAAGTTCGGGTCACTACATTATTAATGATACTAATAACATTACAAATAATAATAATAATAATATAAAAATTTATATATGTCAAATTTCATATTTATATCCTAACATTATTATTAATAATAATGAAAGTAATATAACAACTATATTTTAAATTTGTAATTTAATATATTAATATTTCATATTACTAATTATAAAATATCTAATATATATATATATATATATATATATATATATATATATATATATATATATATATATATATATATATATATATATATATATATATATATATATATATATATATATATATATATATATATAATACATATAATATTTATATCATTTATATATATTCTAATATCATAATACTTCTTTATAGAAATCATATATACTTATATATAACTTTATTTCAATAACCACTTTATTATCTTGTATATTAC
The DNA here is from genome assembly GCF_046630445.1 of Rutidosis leptorrhynchoides. Lineage (NCBI taxonomy): Eukaryota > Viridiplantae > Streptophyta > Magnoliopsida > Asterales > Asteraceae > Rutidosis > Rutidosis leptorrhynchoides. The sequence continues at coordinate 196,895,947 of NC_092341.1, read as the reverse complement.
TTTATATTCTTAATTCAAATGATTAATTTCTTATTATTTCCAATTATTATATATAATTACTTTTATTGTATATATACATATTTATTAACAAATAATGGTTCGTGAATCATCGAGATTAGTCAAAGGTTAACTGAATTTATGAAAACAGTTTGAAAATTTTGAGACTCAACATTACAGACTTTTCTTATCGTATCGAAATCATTTAAGGATTAGGTTTAAATTTGGTTGGGAATTTTCGGGTCGTCACAAGTGACGAGTCGTGAAGTGTATGTGTGCTAAACAGACATCTATGTGATACAATATCAAGCAACAATATAAGCATAGCATGTATAGTTCAACTAACCTACGGTTACAGTTTAGTCCCAAGTATGTGTCCTACAGTCAGACACTCTAATGCAGCCTAATCCTAGGTAACTGTTACGCTCTGATACCAAATGTAACACCCTGTCAGAATCGACTAATGGCGTGTTAACCTTTGGTCCCACAGATAACGGTCACGCCCTCTATATGAGACGTTTCCGAAAATCATTCGCATTAAAGTTTCAATATCATTAAAAGAAAAGTAATCCAAACACACTTGACATTATTAATCAAACATAGTAATTAAGTTTAGACACTTGTTTAAAGTAAAATGTTTTAAAATGCGAATGCGAGTTCTTGAAAATAAAGTGACTATGCTGGACTCCATCCAGTTTATGCAAGCAATCAACAAACATAGCAGAAATCAGTAAACATAGCGGTAACAGCGGAAGCTAACGTTCTTAAACACCTGAGATAAAACATGCGAGAGGTCAACAAAATTGTTGAGTGAATCTATAGGTTTAGTAAAATAGTTATCTTTAGTTGGGCCACGAGATTTCTTAGGAAGCATTGTTAAAGTGTTATACATCTGTTATGAGCACTTGAATATAAAGCTTTAACCTTGCGGATAGCTTACGCTACACGTCTTCCTTTCACCCCATACTAAGCATACACCGACTAAGTGTACGTGTTACAACATTACAGACATCCCGCACGTTGGGACGAGGTTTGTCAAACCTAATGGATCCATCCCTATTAGTCGAGCTTACTAAAAGTAATTGATATATTCAAGCTAAGGGATTTTCAGTCTGAACTCATATGTATAATCGTAAAGTTATTACTCTTGCCTAATACGTAAATCACTTTGTAAAAGCATGTATCTCATCCCAAAGTAAAAGTAGTAGGGACTGTAAACTCACCTTGCTGGTACAGTAAAGCTCAGTAAAGTGTTACGGAGATTCTGACAACCGCAAACGTAAACGCAACCTAATCATTTAGGTTATCTTAAGTAAGTACATAAGTTACACTATGTCATCCCATAGTGTACGCATAGTCCTAGTGCTCAGACTGACTCAACAAACAAGTAAAAGTCAACTAATCCAAGTAAGTCAACAAAAGTCAACCAAAGTCAAACCAAAGGTCAACTCGGTCAAAGTGGTCAACTAAAGTGAAACATATCAGTAGGTCATGCAAACATGGTTAACATGTCAAACCTAGGTAAAGTATCATGTTACAGTTCATAGTTCAGCAAATTACACAATTGCAGTTTATCGCGTGTTCTTGAAATATGCATATCATAGAAAGACACAAGTATAACGCTTAGCACATAACTCCTAAAATTATGACCAAGTGCAGTTCAAAATTAGACTCAAAATCAATTCCAGAAAGTTTAACTCAGCCCTCATACGGTTCCTGTAAGTCGGGTTTCAGAAAGGGTCTGGTTAAGGTTTACAAAATCAGTTTCAGCATGCGCATCAGTTTTAGAACATTTATCAAAAAATATAGAAAATAGATTTTAACGAAAGGCCAATTCTTAAGTCTAACATGAATGATTTTTCACAAGGATTACAGTAGTACACTTTTCATTAGCTAATTCAATAAACACATATCTCAGAGAATTCGGATTTCAATTATAAACTAGTCAAAACTTCGATTTAGCATATCTTAAGCATACTGTAACGAAATCAAGTGAAATCAAAGCCTAAAGTTAATAGTTTTTTGAAAGCTAAACATCTAAACATGTTACATGATCAGATCAAAAGTCAACTCTCATCAGATCCTTGAGAATACAATTTGTTTTCATGTAAAAAATATCAATTGATCAAATTAACGACTAACAAATAACACAATCAATTGAGCACTAGACTTGATTACACAATGTAATTGAATAAAATTAGATTTAATTGAATTAGGGTTAGTGTAATTATACCTCAAAACACAATTTGTTTATACTAGCGCGTAGAGAACGACGATCGGAGCAAGATTGATCAAACGAGTAAGAGCAAACAAGCAAGTTTGATGGTTGATTTGTGTGTGTGTGTGTGTGTGTGTGTGTTTGATGTGAAGAAGAAGAGAGGGAGGAGGGATGAGCTGTAATTTTGTGGATGTAGGATAGAATGAGGGTGTAATAATTGTTTAGAGAATTATCTAGTTAAGTATTTAGTGTTTAAAAACCAAAGGTCAACAAACATAGGCCTAAAACTAATAGTCAACATGAATGGGCCTAAAACTAATAGTCAACATGAATAGGCTAAAGAGGTATGAGGTCACGGCCATGTGGCCTTGGGCTCGGGTCTCGGGCTCGTTTTGTGTAAAAGCTCGTTTGCGCGAGGTTTGTTTCGAGTGGCGTTAACCGTACCGAATCTCCGGAACGTTAACTAGTCGTGGAAACAAAATCATCGTGTTTAATTAATTAAGTAAATAATAAATTAAATTTCTTTCGTAAGTTCAATAATTATTAACAATAATTATTCTATTGGTTTTTCTGAGTTCCGTTAACTGAAAAGTTTTCTAGGCGATTAACTTTAATCGTGTTGTTTCTAGTTTAATTCGTCAACCGAATTAAGTTCACTAATTAATATAACATATTAATTCAAGTAATCCACTAAGGATCAAGAACGCATTTAATTTCTTTAAATACGAAAAAGTTTCACGTAAGTTCCATTAACTAACTAACGGAGAGTTAACTAAAGTAACGGAAAAAGTTGGGTTGTTACAATTCTCTTGTTAATTAAACTTGCATTTAACACATGTTATGCACGCAAACCGATTTGAGCGACGTGGAAATGCACTTAATATTTGAATAGTCAATTTTACTAAATATAACCTCATGAGTATATACCTCTGCGCGCCATGACATATGTATAGATATACTTTGCAAACAACGACACCTGAAGGATCTTATTCTTGCGTCATCATCACGCTTTATCCCAAGAAGTTAGCAACAAAGATTACCGCAAAGGAGCTTAAAAATATGTTGCACGAAAATTGTTTCTATGTTAATCAAGCCAGAAAATTTGATTTGGTATTCGTGGCCATGCTCGGGCCATCATTCGAGCACCGCGAAGTCTGAGTACGCGATGTTTGATAGCTAAATAGAAGCTATCTTCGAGACCATGCTCGGGCCACAATCGGGCACCGCGAAGTCTGAATACGCATTGTTTGAATAAGAAATTCTAGCTTACTTGCAAGACCGTGTTCGGGCCTCAATCGGGCACCGCGAAGTCTGCATACGCAAAGTTTCAAAGCGAAATTCGTGCTTCTTTTAAGGCAACACTTTTATGGCGATTTTCGTGTTGCATCTACACACTATATGTGCTAAATATATTACATTTGCTTTAATGTTTTCAAGCTACGCATTAGCTGCTTTTAAACCGCGATCGGGCTATTTTTTCATAATCACAATATCCGCCTTCAAGACAAAATGTGAGTTGTGATTGCGCTAAACAAGTTTGCAATTTTGCACTATAGCTAACTCGTTATATAATTGACGCAGACTTATCCACACGTCTATCTTTATAAGTTGCGCAGACCATGCTCGGGCCAAAGTCGGACACCGCGAAGTCTGATTGCGCAATCTTTAAAAGCTAAATAAGATCTGTTTTCAAGACCATGCTCGGGCCGTACAATCGGGCACCTCGAAGTCTTAGCACGCTCATTATCTTTAACGCCAATATTAGGAAACAATTAAGGCAGCGTAAATGTCATTGCAGCTTACTTTTCATGTGTTAATGCCGCAAAAGCCTCAAAATATCAACAAATCATGCGCAATAATATTGCATCTAATTTCCTCAAATTGCACATGCGAGCTGCATTTGGGCAACACCAAGTGTGCATGCAAAGTTATGAAGTCAAAATATTCTCTTTTTTTTTAGCAAAGATGAGTTGCAATTCAACCCATTATAACTACTAAATCAAGCCATTTTCAAGCCATAAAAAGACTGATTTAGAAATAGTATTCTAAACGTAAGTACGCATCTCAAAAGGCTGCTGTAAATCAGCCGACATTCTGCGAAGAAGCTGTTGTCACTCAGGTCTATAACGCAATAACAATTAACTGTATACGCAACAATTTCATCAAAGGAAATTTCATAATTCCGAAATGGCAATATCATATCCAGATCTTGTTGTACCATATGCATCACAATATGTACATAACAAGTTGGCGTTTAATTCAATACTTAATTGAATTTATCTTTATCTTAGCCAAATTTTGACATATAGCATGAGAAATCAACAGGTGTCAAGCATCACATGGTGCTCACAATTTCGCACTATAATCAAGTAATTATGTGGACATAAAATAATGTCAGGTGTGAAACAGACTTATTTTAATACATCTTGAATTCCGCACATAAATAAAAGTATCGCATATCATTTTTCAATTAAATTACATGATACTAATGATACGGGTGAAGACTTACAGATCTGAGCCAGATTTGACTTATTTGTTCAATTACCGAAGAGATCATGAACTATGCTGTGAAAATTTGCCCGCAATCATTAAAATCTGATTGAAAATTCTCTAATCAGCGAGATTGAAATTCTCTAATCAGCGAGATTACGTAGCACGTTGTTGTGTCCCATTATTGTGCTTCATGTATTGCACCTGGCAACCAGTTTGTAATCAACTTCCACATGTCTTCTTTACATGCGACACATGTGATGATCTTCTATACTCATGCAACACACTATATTTAGCATAATCATATAATTTTCACTTTTGAGAAACCAATATATTTTAATGCTTTAGCTGTGACCAATATCAAACATTCGCATATAATTGGTTGAAGTATAATTTGGACGTGCACATTTGATAAAATCATGCATATAGATTTTAACATCAAGCGCATTTATATCGCAAGTACCAAGCATGCGCATATTGAGAATTTGCGAAGTTCGCCAAATATCATGCATACTCTTGTCAAGTGTTACGCATCTTCAGAAGTATTGTTTCTTAAAACTTGTTTGAAATATGCGATCACAAATGTGAATTTCATGCAGATCTTTGTATTTTTGCTCAGTGTGCATCTTTGACAAAAATTCCAAAGCTACCATTCGTAGATGGAATTAGTTTCAAGTTTATCTTTTAAGCCTAACAAAAGCGACTTTTGAGGCAATTATTGTGCGACAAAGCACGTGGTGCAGTTTACCGCCATAAAGGGCTGCTAACTCGCTCAAAAATGTTATTGAGCTGCTCGATATGCTGGAAAGATTGTTTACTAAATTGAGACATTTTCCCAAGCGCTGGAAATGCATACTTGTATGTGCTAAGTGGATTTTATGCGCTTTGTTGTTTTTGTGCTGCACATTGGCACCGCAAACTAGTATAATACATACATCATATCACACACTTGAAGCTAGTGCATAATACATACGATCGGGCCGTACAGTCGGGCACCGCGAAGCCTTTGCGCTCATTGTCTTTAAGCCAATATTAGCCCATAATTAGAGCATCGTAAATGTTCTTTTGTAGTAGTTCATTAATCATAATCCGGTACCGCAGAAGCATCCATTATTCTGCGCGAATATACTAAGATGAGCGACAACAAGTCTGAGGATGTAAAGCTGTGCATACTCACATCATTGATGTACAATTCAATGTACGTGCTGAGCATGTCTTCATGGATTGTCGAAATTAATTATCGCCATATGCACATTAGTTATAAGATGAGTAAAACTCGTTTTAAATCCGTCGAAACTTGGGTTGCTTGAATGCTTTCCTTAGACCATGCTCCGGCCATAATCGGGCTCCGCAAAGTCTAAGTACGAAATCTTTGGAAGCGAAATAAGAGCTATTTTCAAGACCATGCTCGGGCCGTACAATCGGGCACCGCGAAGTCTTATTACGCAATGTTTGAAAGCTAAATTTGGGCTATCTTCGCGCTATGTAGGCCCGCTGTTAATTATCACAGCGCTACACAATCACTCATTGTGCGCATATCGCTTATTTTTTTAATCAGCTGAATAGCATTTGCGTTAAGCTATAAGATATAATGTATTCACAATTAACGCATGCATGCAATGTTTTTTTTTTTTTTTTTAAATTCGCGGTTCAAATAATGACATCTTTGCATATGTCCTTAGAAAGTGCACATGCCACGCATGCCTTCATAAATAATGCCAATTAATTTGCCGGGCAATGCGCTTTAATAAGCTGTGCATAACTTCAAAAAGTCCAATTTTAATATAATAAATTCTGAAATTATCCATGTTGAGCTGCGAAGTTTGCACCAATTAATATTGGATTTGCAAATTAATTTTATGATATTTAATATCATACGCATCGTAATATCGTGATCTTAAATCACAATTTGCTAATTGATTCAGCGATCTCAAATCGCAACCTAATAAAAATAATCGCGATCTTTAATTTACAAATTGTCAATTATTCAGTGACCTCCAGTCACAACCAAATAATAATAACATTCTCTGAATAATAATTCACAAGCAAATTTTATGATCTTCATCTCAGATCTCACGTGCTAAATTATATCTCATAAAGAGAAAATCACTTCTAAACTATATTTTATCTCGGAATCAGGCATTATTTAATAGATATGACTTATTCTTATAAAAGTCACTTGTTTATGCTTGTAAAACCTCAGCGACTTTTTAAAAAAAAAAAATCGCAATGAGTATTGAATCAGAATTTAATACGTAAAGTAAATGAAAACTTACACATACGAATTAGATCCGATTCATATGATTGATTGTAAGAGCATGTTAGAAATCATGACGTGTTGAAGCGTCCCGTTCATATCGATTATAAACGTTACGTACTTATTGGTGTCATTGCGAGGTATTGACCTCTATATGTGACATTTTTCAAAATCTGCATACGTTTTTATGATACAAACCATAACCTTTATTATAACCAAAGGCTTAAACAACATAATAATGATTATCGTTTAGCGATAATCTTAGTCTTACAAACTTTACATTTGATAATAACAATACGATTTCCAACATATTTCACATTACAAATCTTTCGGTATGCAGTTTTATTTTTGACACAAATATGCATACTCCAAATCTTGCTTAAATTTGGCATAATGCAGCGGAAGCTTTTAATTATCACCTGAGAATAAACATGCTTAAAACGTTAACATAAAGTTGGTGAGATATAGGTTTAATGCTAGCAGAGTTATAAATATAGACCACAAGATTTCATATACATAAACGTTTTAATAAAAATATTCTAAGTGATTGAGCACTTGATAACCATACTTAACATTTAATCAACGTCGCATATTCCCTTTATTATGAAATCTCACTATACCGTACCAAGTATAGTTACCGAAACGAAGTACTGTGCAACCGTTGAATACTGGTCGTCCAGTCCGGTTGGGGTTGTCAGGCCCAATAGATCTATCAACAGGATTCGCGTTTACAATACCGCATGTAAATAGTAGTTACCAAGTTACAGGGAAGTATGCCAGTGGTACAACTCAACGTAGAATATATTTTTTTATCACTTGTGTCCATAACGTAAATCATAAAATGCATGTATTCTCATCCCGAAATATTTAGAGTTTAAAAGTGGGACTATATACTCACTTTTGCCTTGAAGATATATAACACGACCTGGTCTCCGATAGATATCACGAACCTAACCATATATAATATATCAACATATTTTCTTTTCAAATAATCGTTACATGTATACTTATAATACTTTTAATATCTAATAGTCCGTATCTTGTCTTATGTACCTCGTTCAATATCAACTTCCTTAATCCACCCAACTTTGGTACCTAAATACGTTTTGCAAAACATCGAATTCCGTCTTCCAGTATAACGAGTTGCTTCTCATACTTCTTCATTATTTCATTTCCTATGTTTTTCTTAGTAAGAGCTTCTCGTTGAGCCTCTTTGATTTGTGAGTTGAGATTCATGTTAATTTTTATGTTCATCGCTCGTACTCGAATTGGCTCTCGTTCCTTTCTGCTTAAAGCGTCAGCCACTACATTCGCTTTCCCGGGATGATAGCGAATCTCACAATCATAGTCGTTTATCAGTTCGACCCACCTACGTTGCCTCATGTTCAGCTGTTTCTGATCGAAAATATGTTGAAGGCTTTTATGATCGGTAAACACAGTGCATTTAACCCCATATAAGTAGTGTCTCCATATCTTCAATGCAAACACTACTGCTCCCAGTTCTAGATCATGCGTCGTATAATTTCACTCATGAATCTTTAATTGTCGGGATGTGTACGCAATAACTTTCTTTCGTTGCATAAGGACGCAACCAAAACCTTTTCGCGAAGCGTCACAATATATCTCAAAATCAACGTTCCCTTCAGGTAACAATAAAATAGGCGCTGTAGTCAACTTCTTCTTCAGTAATTGAAATGCACTCTCCTGCTCAGAAGTCCATTCATACTTCTTCCCTTTTTGCGTTAACGCTGTTAATGGTTAAGCTATTCGGGAAAAATCTTGAATAAACCTTCTATAATAACCGGCTAAACCCAAAAATTGACGTATTTGTGTTGGGGTCTTAGGAGTCTCTCATTTTTCAATGGCCTCAATTTTAGCTGGATCAACCTGAATTCCTTTGCTACTAACAACGTGGCCAAGAAATTGTACTTCTTTCAACCAAAAAGCACATTTAGAAAATTTGGCATATAACTGTTCTTTTCTTAACAATTATAATACCAACCTTAAATGCTGCTCATCCTCTTGCTCATTTTTGGAATAGATGAGAATATCGCCAATGAAAATGATAACAAACTTATCTAAATACGGACTACAAACTCGATTCATGAGGTCCATGAATACAGCTGGCGCATTCGTCAATCCAAACGGCATGACCAAAAATTCGTAATGACCGTAGCGTGTCCGAAAAGCAGTTTTCGAAATATCTTCTTCTTTGACGCGTAGTTGATGATAGCCCGATCTTAGGTTGATTTTCGAATAAACACATGATCCTTGCAGTTGATCAAATAAGTCGTCAATTCTCGGTAGTGGATACCGATTCTTGATAGTTAACTTATTTAATTCACGGTAATCTATACACATTCAGAAAGATCCATCTTTCTTCTTGACAAATAAAATCGGAGCTCCCCACGGTGAAGTGCTCGGTCGAATGAAACCACAGTCCAGTAATTCTTGTAACTGGCTTTGTAACTCTTTTATCTCAGATGGTGCAAGTCTGTATGGAGCACGAGCCACTGGTGCAGCTCCTGGTACTAGATCTATTTGAAATTCTACAGATCTAAATAGAGGTAATCCCGGCAACTCTTCCGGAAAGACTTCAGGAAAATCTTTTGCTACAGGCACGTCGTTGATGCTCTTCTCTTTTTCCTTCGTTTCGACTTTATTAACATGTGCTAAGATTGCATAGCACCCCTTCTTCAAGCACTTTTGGGCTTTCAAACAGCTAATGAGTTTTAGCTTTGAGTTACCCTTCTCTCCATAAATCATTACTGGCGTTTTATCCTTTCGAGGAATGCGAATTGCCTTCTTGGCACACATAACTTCAGCTCCTATTTTGGACATCCAGTCCATGCCGACTATTACATCAAAACTTCCTAATTCTACGGGTATCAAATCAATTTTAAACGTTTCTCCGGCTAAATTTATTTTACAATCACGGCAAATTTTATCGACTTTAATTAGTTTACCATTAGCTAACTCAATCATGTACTTAGCATCTAGAGGTAATGATGAATAATTCAATTTAGCGTAAAAGTCTCTACACATATAACTTCTATCGGCACCAGTATCAAATATAATAGATGCTAATAAGTTATTAATGTTAAACGTACCCGTAACAAGCTCCGGGTCTTCACACGCCTCTCTAGCATTAATAATAAATGCTCTTCCACGTGCAGATCCGTTATTCTTCTCTGGATTCGGGCACTGGCTCTTATAATGACCCTGTTTCCCACACCCATAACAAGTAACAGTGGCCAAGGCAGTTCTATTTGCATTGGTGGCAGGAGTCTTGGTGAAATTTGTATTTGTAACAGGAATCTCAGAATCTTCAGCAAGATGACCCCTTCGATTACAATTATCGCACACCACATTACAATAACCAGAGTGATGTTTGTGGCATCTGTTACATAAAGAATTTCGTCCCTTATAACCTGAGCTTGAACCACTATCCGCACCTTGCGTGGTTTCTTGTTTCTTGTTGGATTGTTGATGATTACCTTCCCACTTTCTTTTATTTTCCGATGTCTTGACATCGGTGTTCTTATCCAGAATAATCTGGTCCATCAACTCGTTTGCCATAGTGATGGCTTCATGAATAGTCTTGGGTTTCGATGCTGTAACATTTGCCTTGACATTTTTAGGCAAACCATCTTTGTACAGTTCTATCCTCCGTTCTTCGGTTGGTACCAATTCGGGACATAGCAAAGCTAATTTCATGAATCACTGATTATAGTTGGTGAGTTTAGTACCAACAACTTTCAGGCTTCGTAATTCAGCTTCTAACTTCCTAACCTCGTTCCTTAGATAATACTCATTGATTAGCATTGTTTTGAATTCTTCTCATTGAGTATCATAAGCTACATCTCCTCCTACGGCCTTCATATAGTTTTTCCACTACATGAGTGCACTATCTTGTAAGGTGCACGATGCATACTTGGTCATGTACTTCTCAATACAACCACTAATTTTAAACACAGACTCAATCTTTTCGATCCACCGGGTTAAACCGACCGGTCCTTCTGTTCCACTGAATGATGAGGGCATGCAACCTTGAAAAGTTTTGTAAGTACATCCCACACGAGGATTTAGGTTAACTGCAGCACCTCTCGCAGCCTCGACCCATAACATTCTGTCGTTCACTCACTGATTGATGAGTTCCTCGATTTCTTGTTCCGTCATTCGGTTCAATCGCGCCATATTCTTCAATAAGAATGAAAAAAATAATTATTCACATGGAATATTATAGATGTAGTGTGTATTTACAGTATATCGTAGCTTATTAATAATATGAACCAGTTATTATTATAAAAGCCTTTTCTTCTTATTAGCGTTTTATAATTATATCTAGGGTAGTACCTACCCGTTAAAGTTCATACTTAATAGCTTAGTACGGAAATCAATTACTACCACCCAAATAATACTCAACCATGGAAAATTATTGCATTTCACACTTCACTATTTTACATATGCTTATCTTACATCAAACATTAAGCAAACCACACTAGTAATATTATACAAAACGTTATATGATCCCATGGTTTAAAACAACAGCGCATCGTTTAACCCAAAACGTTTGTGTTAAAAAAAATCGCTTAAAGGTTATCCTGGCTGTCTCACTGCGTTTTGGCTGAGGGACCGAAGAACTGGATGTCGGGATAGAACTAATAGGAATAGCGGGAATAGGGGTGGAAGTGGCTGGTGGAGTTGGTGCCACAACATCCTCACTAAACTCGGGATTTGGATTTTCTAATTCAGTAGCATTTCGTTTCTTTCCTCGTTCGAACTTGTCTTTCGTAATTTCCTGTATTTCTTCCTCCTCAGGATCACTTTCCGGTTCCTCTTCAATTGATTCATCCGGAAATTGTGAGTCTTCCCCAAAGGTGTCGTTTTCATCATCGGATAGGTTAATGACTGGAACACTATCTGAGGATTTTGGTTCGGAGTCGCTGAATGTGATAACAAGTTCTAAGCCAGACATCTATCACATAACAACTAGCACGTTAGTACCACATAATATTTACATATTAATTTTTTTTTAACCAACAAGGATAAGCAATAGTTTTCGAAATCAAACATGGTCAAAGTCCACACTCACTAATGCATCCTAACAAACTCGATAAGACAAACTAATGCAAATTTTCTGGTTCTCTAAGACCAACGCTCTGATACCACCTGAAGCGTCCCGTTCATATCGATTATAAACGTTACGTACTTATTGGTGTCATTACGAGGTATTGACCTCTATATGTGACATTTTTCAAAATCTGCATACGTTTTTATGATACAAACCATAACCTTTATTATAACCAAAGGCTTAAACAACATAATAATGATTATCTTTTAGCGATAATCTTAGTCTTAGAAACTTTACATTTGATAATAACAATACGATTTCTGATGTCGAACGAGGTGTATATAAAATAGCTTATATTTTACGCAGAAAATACTATTAAATACGATACAATTTTACACAAGATATTTATTTATTTATAGAATGGATATACTTAAACCTTGCTACAACACTTATAGGCAGTGTACCTAATCGTACAGTAGTGTAGTTTTTAGTAAGTCCGGTTCGTTCCACAGGGAGATCTTCAAGCAAAGCTCAACGCTATATTAGTTTATTTTTATAAAAATACAAATATATATATAAGTAATATTATTATTATAAAGAGGGGTTTTTACCGTTTAATGACCGGTTTGTCGATTTTAAAACTTTAGTCGCAGTTAAAACCTAATGTAAAATATAAAATAAATACAAGACTTTAAATTAAAGCGTAAAGTAAATAACGATAATGAAATTGCGAATAATAAAAATGCGATAAAATAAAATTGCGATAATTAAAAGTACGATAATTAAAAGTGCGATAAAATAAAATAACAATAAATAAAAGTGCGATAATTAGAAGTGCAATTAAATATAAAATAAAGGAAATTAAATATGAAATAAAAGAATTATGCTTATTTAAACTTCCGTAATCATGATGTTTGACGTGTTGATTTTAGTTTTATGCCCATGGGTTAATTGTCCTTTGTCCTGGATTATTCAATATGTCCGTCTGGTTTTTGTCCATAACAGTCCATCAGTCATAAATATAAATTGCAAGTGTCCTTGTCAAATTATTATTATACCCGAAGATAAATATTCCAACTAATTGGGGATTCGAATTGTAACAAGGTTTTAATACTTTGTTTAATGAATACACCAGGTTATCGACTGCGTGTAAACCAAGGTTTTACTACTTTGTTAACAATTACACCAATTACCCTTGAATGTAATTTCACCCCTGTTTTAATTATTCTAGTGGCTATTAATCCATTCCCGTGTCCGGTTAAATGAACGATTATTCGTACATATAAATACCCCGCCCATCGTGTCCGATCGAGTGTATATGGTAATTTATAGGGACGCCCAATTGTAAATCTTTATATTAACATTAACAAACTTTCATTTAGTTAAACAAATATAAAGCCCATTAATAGCCCATAGTCTAGTTTCCACAAGTGTCGTTCTTTTGTCCAAACCCCAATTATGGTACAAAGCCCAATTACCCAATTTTAGTAATTAGCCCAACATCATGATTACTTCGTTTTAAATAAGCATAATAATAACTTAGCTACGAGACATTAATATAAAAAGGTTTAACATAACTTACAATGATTAAAAATAGCGTAGCGTTACACGGACAGAATTTCGACTTACACCCTTACAACATTCGCTAACATACCCTTATTATTAGAATTATAATTAAAATTAAAATATAAATTATATATATAAATATATATTACTTATGAAGAGGAAGAGAAAAAGGATGTAAAAAACTCGTCAGAAAACTGGCTATTTATAGGACCTGACCAGCAATCTTACACCATGCGACTCGCATGGTTTTGTGCTTCTGGCCATGCGAGTCGCATGGCCACCCTGGATTCAGCCAACTACTTTTGTTTTCTTCTTGCCGACGTAATATAATAATAATAATATATATAATATATAATTATATATAATTATATATATATTATATTATATTCTTGTGCATAGTAGACTAGATATTTTTGGTCCGTTGCGTCGGGCGTTTCTTCTTGGCTCAGGTCCCGGTTCCGGATTTTCGGACGTCCTCGCGTATTATTTTAAATCGCGTACTTTGCGTTCCGCAACTTGTACTCTTGTCATTTTGAGACGTTCCTCATCAATATTTTGAACCTTTTTGATTGTCTTTTGTTCTTTTGAGCTTTTTGGTCGTTTGCGTCTTCAAATCGTCGAATCTGTCTTTTGTCTTCACCTTTTATTATTTAAACGAATATCACTTGTAAATAGAACAATTGTAACTAAAAGCTTGTCTTTCTTGAGGAATAATGCTATGAAATATATGTTCGTTTTTAGCATTATCAAATATTCCCACACTTGAGCGTTGCTTGTCCTCAAGCAATATCGTATTGAAATACTAGAATCACTTCTTTATTCTTCACACTTTGTACATCAGTGATTTCTATACGGCGGTATAAACAATGGTAGTAACGATATGGTTTACAGTCCCACATGACTATAAAAATTTAGATCCATTAAGGAAATTGGATCTTTATGAAAAACATTTGATCTTTTGAAAATTAAATCTAGTTTTTACCCTAGATAAGTTTTCCGGAATAACCCTTTACCGGTGTTTGCAAAATATTTTTGTGGGTTTGGTGGGTTTCAAATTTGAAAATTTTAGCTCAAAACTTGCGGTTTTGTGTCACCCACTTGCTAACCTTGTATTTGGAAAGCAACACGTCCAGTTTACTTGTTCCGTATATTACCTTTCGGCAAACTACCGTCCGGTTGTAAAGGAAAGCGTTGAACAAGCAACTGTTTAAGGCAATGTCCCGTGACATGCTTTTGATTATGGTCTATAACGTGTCGGACGCAATTACTATCCTTGGTAGGAGCAATAGTAAAGCTCACCCTTATAATTTGTCGGTTTGGCACAAGGTCCTGTCTTTGACCATGTTATGCAACCACCGTTCTTACGGTTGACACCCGATTTAGTTCAGGTGACCTAATGAATTCCAGGTGAATTCCTAGGATTTTACGTTCAATGGTAATGAATGCATTGAAAATAGGGTTTTCAGAAAACAAATCGGTTTGTAATTTGATCAAAATATTTTCTCGTTCAAGCTCGAGTTTAGATATCATTGAATTCCATGAGTTTGAATTCTCAATCTTTAAGGTCAATCTCTAGGATTGAGTAATATCAGTCTTAAAAGCTGATTTTTAATCTTTAAGGAGATTATCCTTTCTGGGGATCTGATTCATTAGTCTTATCCAGCTAATTTGCACGGTGCCTCCCCATTGTACGAGATAAATCCTTCTCATGGTTAGGATAAATCTGACCACTTGGCGACCCTGTTTAATGCTGAGGTCCGTGGATTTCCTGCTGATTTTAGTGATGACTTTTCTAGATTTTTCGTCAACCTACAGCTGGTCTGAACGACAACTTCATGACCTAAATCAAGAAGCGCGTGTCTTTTTCGGAAGACTTTACTTCCTTTTAGTGATGGAATTGATTCATCGTATAGATCCATCTCTTCTTTTCTTTCATCGGGTAAAACAGTTTAGTTTAGCCCAAAGCAAAAGTATTTTCAGTTATTTGTTACAAATATATGTGACATATGTTTAAAATAACTTGGTAAATTTTCCCACACTTGGCTTTTATTTTCCTTTTTATCGTCCTCTATTCCATTTTAAATGAATTTTAACATTTTAGTTTGTTTCTCAATTTATGTCCTTTCCGAGGTAACAATAATTTCGGTGTTAAAACCTAGTTTTATCGTTCATAAATATGTATAAACATGATTTTGAATTCATTTAATTGAAAATTTTGAAAAATTTTACTAGAATTGGGTAGTCAGTATATAAGACTAGGGCTGTTCTTTTTTATCAGAGAGCACTAGATTCTAATACAACTACTGCTTTACTAGTATTTTTAATGGTAACCAAGTGTTTAATATAAAAAATTTTAAAATCCGAAAGAATTTAACCCCTTCCCACACTTAAGATCTTGCAATGCCCTCATTTGCAAGAAATCAGTAACAATTTAAATTATTGAGGGTGATTTGTGTGAAAATGATTAAATTTTTACCAAAGTTTCCAAATATATTGGCGTTTGTTTGCTGAATGATAAATGGTGCACGTCATTTGTTCATTCCGTCTTGTTGTTATTTCACATACATTTTGCATCATTGTCGTCAAAATTACTTGCTTTTGCTGAACTTAATGCCAGTCTTTGAAAACGCGTTGTTTTACCCTGTTTTGTGCATAAAATAGAATACATACAATACAAATATAATCATACATGCAATTTGAAATGGAACTTTGGCATCCCACTTTTAAACTATAAGAAAAATATTAGTACACAATAATAATAAAATATCCAACATTACATAAACATAATAAAATGTTAAGTGTTTAAAATAAAAATAAAAATTACCAACTTATCTCATCTCTACTGATCAGGAGGTGGGTTAGGAGGAAAATTAGGATATGGATCCCAATTCATGTTCGCGTCCGGGTTCCATGGCTGATTATAGGTGTACTGGTATGCTGCGTCATAATCATATGAATCATAGGGTGGTCTCATCTCTGGCTGATGTGCGGGATAGTATGCGGGTCGGGTCGGATAATACATCTCACCAGGCTGCAACTGGCTTATAATTTGGCGCTGATGATAATCCCATCGGTCATGCTCTCGTTGCCGGGAATGCTCGTAGTCATTCCGGCGTTGCCATGCCTCGTACTGCATATGCCTATCATAGTTCGTCATGTATTCATCCTCCATACGAATACCCAAATCAAGAGCAGTCTCCCGAACAACTCCTATAATGTTGTTCGCCTCCTCCATCTCGTCATCCGAACCTCTCTCTACCTGTCGCTGAGGTCCCTCGTATCGATGTACCCGACCACGTCTCATCAATAATACCCTTGCACCGTGATAAAGGTTTGAACTTATGGTTTCACCTCCGTCCTCTATTTCGTTCATTGGACCCCCTTGGTGCTTATCTACACCTAAATACTCTCCAATGAGAGTAATGAAAATACCACCACCTATAATACTCCCCGATTTCATCCCCGAAACTACATTAGCGAGATAATAACCAACACAATAGGGAATGTTAACGAAACTCCTCGGGTCTCTAATACACTTAAGGTAGAACAAATCGTTTACGGTCAATTTCTCCTTATTCCTACCCCTTTGTGTAATTGTGTTTGCTAAGAATCTATGAATCACCCGGAGTTCAGCTCTGTCTATATCTAAGTATGTATGATTTCCACTGGCGTGAAATTCATTAAAGTGTGACATACGCCTCCAGACAGCGTTAACATCAAATTCCCTATCTACCCTTTCTCCTTGGGCAATCAGGCTATTGCAGTCGGGGCTCAAAAGTTCAGCAGGGGTGTAAATCTGTAAGGCCCTGGCTAAATCTATCATGGACATTCTGTACATGCGTCCACCTAACAGAAATCTAATAAAGCTTCTATCATCTATCCTCCTAACATCACTGTTCAACTTAATAGTACTAAGTAATTCTATACACCATTCCCTATATATGGTTCTACGAATGGAAAATAGACGCATCCAATCGTTAAACTGAGAATTACCATACCTTTGCACCAATAATTGCCGAATCGGTTCGGCAAGGTCAACTGTTTCCAAAGGTACCCAGTCAATTGCCCTTGGCATTTCAACAACCTTATTGTAGAGAATGTGCATGTTCTTTTGATAATCTGGATACTCTATCCAACATCGATCAAATCTCAGATTTGGATGTAACTGATCTTCATTAATGTCTAAGCTCAGAATCCTTTGATGTGGAGCAAATTGACGAAACTGATTCACGAATAATTGATCTTGATCGTGATAAGGAATATGTTGCTCCTCCTGTTCTTCTTCTTCTTGTTGCATATGTTGTTCTTGTTCATGAAACATTTGCGGTTCGGGCTCTGGTTGCCTGGATGATGATGCTCCTGAACCTCCAGTATCGGCTTTCTGCAAAACACATTAAACACAAAATTTTTGCATCCAAATATGCATTAGTGTTAGCAAAATAATAACTTGAAACAATTATGATGACATGTTCAATTCATAACATATTTTATACATATTTTCCTAAAAATAACAATTCTACACTTTTACATACGAAAATGTGTACAATGTTTTATCACATTTAAACTCTTAAACATGTCAACAATAATCATTATAGCAATTAAACACTTGTTACATGGCATTCAAATCAAACTAGTGTTCATTTTCATATTTTTGTCAAGTCTACACTTTGTCAAATAAGCCTATACGAAAAATGTACATCAAGTTCATAAGCATTTATCTCAAATAACATGCCAAATAATCACTACTAGCAATGAAACAAGTTTCAAATGGCCTTTATATCAAATTATCCAAGTTCATGAATTTTTAGACTTAAAAAAAGTCTACTTTAATTCTCAAAAACATGTTTAGGCTCAAAGTTTGGATCAATTAACTACCTAAACATGTTACACTACTTAATTTAGCAACAATTCATGACAAAAATCGGCCATAACCTGTTTATATCAAAAAGCCCCAAATAGCTCAAGAACACAAACCCTAGATTCTTAAAAATTTGAAGTTTTTAGCTTCAATTCATGTTAAATAGCTTCTATCTAGGATATACATGCATTATATAACAACAATTTAGCTCTAATTACACCTAAATTTAACAAAATCAAAATATAAATTTTCTAGCTCAAGAACACAAAAATTCGAATTTAAAGAGATTAGGGGTGAAATCTTTACCTTTCTCCTGAAGGGGTTGAGACTACTGAATCTAGGCATGATTATTGTGAAGTTTTGCAAGAAATTTGGTGAAAATTGGTGAAAAATTGAGAGAGTTTGGAGATGGTTCGTGTATGTGTGTGTTATTGTGAAAGAAAGAGCAGAACTCGGCTGGATTTTGTTCCTGTCCAGTTTTTAGTGGCCATGCGAGTCGCATGGCATAACCCTTTCCCTCATGCGACTCGCATGGGGGTATTTTCCAGGGTTTTTTATTTTTTTTTTTTTTTTTATTTTTTTTTTTTTTTTTATAAAAACCTTATACTTTTAAAACATGAAATTTAATAAAATTTTAAAAATTTTGTTTCTTTTTAAGACGAGGTCGTTTCGGGATGATGCCCTAGTCCGTCCCTCGACAAAATTTTAAAATTTGTCTTTTTGTAGTGATTGTTTTAAAAGCTAAGATTTTTTTGGGTTTTTTAATGTTTTTGGCATACTTTAAATCAATAAGATTAAAAATAATGATAATAAAAGTTCTCGTCCCTCCCTCGGGTAAAGCAATTTCGGTTCAAAGACCTAGTCTTCAACTTACGACGAATTTTAAAAATCATATTCTTAACTTAATGAGATAAAGTAAATTTTTGTTTTTAAATTCACACAACTTAAATATAAAATTCAAAATTAAAAAATTA
The DNA here is from genome assembly GCF_046630445.1 of Rutidosis leptorrhynchoides. Taxonomy (NCBI): domain Eukaryota; kingdom Viridiplantae; phylum Streptophyta; class Magnoliopsida; order Asterales; family Asteraceae; genus Rutidosis; species Rutidosis leptorrhynchoides. The sequence continues at coordinate 196,876,513 of NC_092341.1, read as the reverse complement.
AAAATTAAAAATTCACACCAAACTTAAAATTTGAAATGCATAAAATTAAAATTCATATTTTAAAAATTAAAAATTCACACCAAACTTAATTTAAAAATTCATAAATTCATATCAAACTTATATTAAAAATTCATAAATTCATATCAAACTTATATTAAAAATTCATAAATTCATATCAAACTTATATTAATTTTTCAAATATTTTAAATATATTGTTTTTACAAAGTTTACAATATTAATTTAAGGTTTAAATATTAAGATTAAAAACATAATAAAATTAAAAATCTTTTTGTCTTTTTATCCCACTTTAATCAATCAAATATTATCAAAAATATGCGCCCCTCTTTTCGGTAAAGTAATTTCGGTTCCAAAACCTAATTTAACTCATGACGAATTTTTGAAATATTTTGGGTTGATTGATTAAAGATATTTATACCTTAAGAATAAACGTTAAATTTCGCAGTGATGTAATAAATTTTTGAATGATATCAATAATTTCGGTCGCCAAACCTAATTTTATTTAATACCAATTTAATACTTTTTTAGCGAACAAATTAGCGTTTATTATCAAAAGGTAAAAAAAATAAAAATAAAAATAAAAACTGTACAGACATACCTGTGAAATAGATTTCTTAGTTATATGATCTATTATATTCATAAGATAGTCGGTTTAATTGGTCTTCCATGGCTGCATAGGCGTAACCTCGAGCATTCATTGTCTTTTCTTCTAAACATATGAACGGTCCGTCTCTGCATAAAGTAACAAATTCGGTATTTGAATAGGTTTGATTATTTGAACATTTACCTCCATGTGACCATTTTCCGCATTTGTGACATTTTTCTAGGTGTCGTGCTCTTCTTTTCGCTGCGGATTTTGATTTTCCTTTACCAAATTGTAACTTATTATCTTCGCATCTGGATCCTTTTCTAACTCCGTCCATTCTTTCTCTGATTACTGATACTAATTCACTCGGTAGTATGTCATTATTTCTTTTAGTGATCAAAGCGTGTAGCATTAGACCATGGTTTAGTTCACAGGCAGTCTTCATTTCGTAAAAACCTAAAAAAATAAAAATTCAGAATGGGGGGAGAAGACTAGTTCTTTAGGGTCTGCTAGGGAAAGACCATACGTGTTCCATTTTCGAGAACTACACGAAAACAGACAATCTAACTCTAACAGAAATACATATTATCCTTTAAAGACTTGATTCTCCCCACACTTAGTTAGCTGTGGTATCGAAATTGTGATTAACTTCGTTGTCGACTTCCATCGGACCCTGTATGTAATGTTTAACTCTGTGACCATTAACTTTAAATTCAATCCCATTTGAATTTATTAATTCTATCGTTCCGTATGGGAAAACTCTTTTGACTATAAATGGTCCAGACCATCTTGATTTCAATTTTCCAGGAAATAGCTTGAATCGTGAATTGAAAAGAAGAACTCTGTCTCCTTCTTTAAATTCTTTTGAACTTCTGATTCTTTTATCATGCCATTTCTTCGTTCTTTCTTTATAGATTAACGAATTTTCGTATGCTTCATGTCTTAATTCTTCTAATTCGTTTAGTTGACTTAATCGTAGACGTCCGGCTTCATGTAAATCAAGATTACATGTCTTCAAAGCCCAAAATGCTTTGTGTTCAATTTCTACTGGAAGATGACATGCTTTTCCATAAACAAGTCTAAAAGGTGTGGTTCCAATTGGAGTTTTGTAGGCTGTTCTAAAAGCCCAGAGTGCATCCTCCAATTTAATGGACCATTCCTTCGGATTTGATCCTACGGTTTTCTCTAGAATACGTTTTAAAGCTCGGTTTGTATTTTCAACTTGTCCACTTGTTTGTGGATGATATGCGGTGGAGATTTTATGAGTTACTCCATATCTTTTAAGAACTTTCTTAAGTTGATTATTACAGAAATGAGTACCCCGATCACTTATTAAAGCTTTCGGTGTTCCAAACCTTGCAAAAAGACGTTTTAAAAAGTTGACTACAACTCGTGCATCGTTAGTTGGGAGAGCTTGTGCTTCCGTCCATTTAGATACATAATCAATGGCTACGAGTATATATAAATTATTATGAGATTTTGGAAATGGACCCATAAAGTCAATACCCCAAATGTCAAATACTTCACATACTTGGATGACATTTTGTGGCATTTCATCACGTTGACTTATTTTTCCGGCCCTTTGACATGCATCACAGGATTTGCAAAGAAGGTGTGCGTCTTTGTAAATTGTAGGCCAATAGAATCCAGCTTCATAAACTTTTCTTGCTGTTAGTTGAGGCCCATAATGCCCTCCTGTTGGTCCTGTGTGACAATGGTTTAAAATTTTACTAGCTTCATCTCCAAATACACATCGGCGTATTATTCCATCGGGACAACTTTTAAACAGATGTGGATCTTCCCAGAAATAGTGTTTTATATCACTGAAGAATTTCTTTCGTCTTTGGTACGATAATCCTTTTTCAAGGAATCCACAAACTAAGTAGTTTGCATAGTCTGCAAACCATGGGATTTCTTTATAATCTATCTTCAATAGATATTCATCAGGAAAGTTGTCTTGTATGGCCGATTCATTCAGAACTTCTAATTCGGGATTTTCAAGACGAGAAAGATGATCAGCGGCGAGATTTTCTGCTCCTTTTTTATCTCGGATTTCAATATCAAACTCTTGTAAGAGTAAAATCCAACGGATTAATCTTGGTTTAGCATCTTGTTTTGAAAATAGGTATCTAAGAGCAGAATGGTCGGTATAGACCACCGTTTTTGCTAGAACGAGATATGATCGAAATTTGTCAAATGCAAAGACAATAGCAAGGAGTTCTTTTTCAGTAGTTGTATAGTTTGTTTGTGCTCCTTGTAACGTCTTACTAGCATAATATATAGGTTGAAATCGTTTTTCAATCCTTTGTCCTAAAACGGCTCCCATTGCAAAATCACTCGCATCGCACATTAATTCAAATGGTAGATTCCAATTTGGTGTTATCATGATCGGTGCATTAGTGAGTTTTTCTTTAAGAATATTAAAAGATTTGATACATTCATCTGAAAAGATGAATGGCGCATCCTTTTCTAGGAGTTTATTCATAGGAGTGGCAATTTTAGAAAAATCTTTTATAAAACGTCGGTAAAAACCGGCATGCCCTAGAAAACTCCTAACTCCTCTAACATTGGTGGGATGTGGAAGTTTAGCAATTACATCTACTTTAGCTCTATCCACTTTAATTCCTTCTTTTGAAATTTTATGTCCAAGAACGATGCCTTCTTTAACCATGAAATGGCATTTCTCCCAATTAAGTACTAGATTTGATTTTTCGCATCTAATTAGCATTCGTTCCAGATTAACTAGACATGATTTAAATGTATCACCGAAGACTGAAAAGTCATCCATGAATACTTCCATGCATTCTTCTATCATGTCGTGAAAAATCGCCATCATACACCTTTGAAAGGTTGCAGGGGCGTTGCAAAGTCCAAATGGCATGCGTTTGTAAGCAAAAGTACCATAAGGGCACGTGAATGTGGTTTTCTCTTGATCTTCGGGTGCTATTGGAATTTGAAAATATCCGGAAAATCCATCTAGAAAACAATAGTAACTATTTCCGGCTAATCTTTCCAACATTTGATCTATGAAAGGTAAGGGAAAGTGATCTTTTCTGGTGGCGTCATTTAATTTTCTATAATCAATACATACACGCCATCCTGTTACAGTCCTAGTAGGAATAAGCTCATTTTTCTCATTTGTGATGACAGTCATGCCACCCTTCTTAGGCACGCATTGAACTGGGCTTACCCATGGACTATCAGAAATTGGATATATCAAACCTGCATCTAGCAGTTTAATAATCTCTTTCTTAACTACATCTTGCATATTAGGATTTAGTCTTCGTTGGCGTTGCACATACGTTTTATGACCTTCTTCCATAAGGATTTTATGTGTGCAATACGAAGGACTTATTCCTTTAATATCATGAATCTTCCATGCAATGGCTGGTTTATGAGCTTTCAACACAGAAATGAGTTGTGATTTCTCATTTTCAGTAAGAGAAGACGATATTATTACAGGTAATTCAGATTCACCATGTAAATAAGCGTATTCCAAATGGTTTGGAAGTGGCTTTAACTCTAATTTCGGAGGTTCTTCTATCGATGATTTATATCGATATCTGTCTTCTTCTTTTAGCATTTGAATTTCTTCTGTTGTTGGTTCATATCCATTAGCTATAAGTGTAGCTAACATTTCAGCTTCATCAATTGGTTCATTACCTTCTCCTAAAGAACATTCTCCTGTTCCTTGTAATTCTGGAAATTCTTCTAATAATTCTGCATGTGCATCTATAGTTTGAATATAATAACATGTATCATCTGCAGATTGTGGTTGTTGCATTGCTCTATCAACTGAAAAGGTAACACTCTCATCCTCTATACTTAGGGTCAGTTTCTTACCGAACACGTCTATCATTGCTTTAGCCGTGTTTAAGAATGGTCTTCCTAATATGAGAGGAACTTGAGAATCTTCTTCCATGTCCAAAACAACAAAATCTACTGGGAATACTAAAGTACCAACTTTAACTAGCATGTTCTCCATTATCCCTCTAGGATATTTTATTGATCTATCGGCTAGTTGTATGCTTATTCTGGTTGGTTTTAATTCTCCAAGGTCTAGTTTAGCGTATAGTGAATACGGCATTAGATTTATACTAGCACCTAAATCTGCTAATGCTTCTATTGAACTAAGACTACCCAGAAAACATGGAATTGTGAAACTTCCTGGATCAGATAGTTTTTCTGGTATCTTATTCAACAGCACTGCTGAACAATTAGCATTCATAGTAACAGCCGAGAGTTCTTCCATTTTCCTTCTATTCGTGATTAGATCTTTCAAGAATTTAGCATACCTTGGCATTCCTGAAATCACATCAATGAAAGGAAGATTTACATTTATTTGTTTAAACATATCCAAGAATTTGGATTGCTCGGCTTCAAGTTTTTCTTTCTTCATTTTACTTGGATAAGGAAGTGGTGGTTGATATGGTTTAACATAAGGTTTATCCTTAACTGTGTTATCTTCATTAACCTTTTCAACTACCGGTTCTTTTTCCTTATCTTGATCAGGTTGTGGTTCTTGTGGAGTAGGAATAGTTTCATCAGAAGTTACAGGTATTTCAGGTGGTTTAAGTGTTGTACCACTTCTTGTGGTAATAGCTTTAGCTGTTTCATTCCGGGGGTTAGCATTTGTATCACTAGGTAGACTTCCCGGTTTTCTTTCACCTATTAACCTTGCTAGGTTACTTACTTCTTGTTCCAGATTTTGAATAGAAGCTTGTTGATTTCTAAATGCTTGAGCATTTTGTTCATTTGTTTGTTTTTGAGATGTGAAAAACTGCGTTTGAGTTTCAACTAGCTTCGTCATCATATCTTCTAAATTCGGCTTTTTATCATCGGTTTGTTGTGGTGGTTTGTTTTGAAAATTCGGTCTTTGCTGATTGTAAGTATTATTGGATACTTGTTGATTGCTAGGACCTTGTTGGTTGTTGTATGGAATATTTCGGTTATAATTCTGGTTTTGATTGTAAATCGGTCTTGGCGGTTGATAATTATTCTGATAATTATTTCCAGGCCTTTGGTTTATGTATGAAATATTCTCTCTTTGTTCCATTGTTAATTCAATACTGAGACAATCTTTTGTCAAATGTGGTCCTCCACACTGCTCACAACTAATTCGTATAGCATGAATATCCTTAGTCATCTTTTCCATTCGTCTCTCGAAAGCATCTATCTTTGCGGAAATGGAATCTAAGTCATGGCTAGAATCGGCTCTAGCTGCTTTAGATGATCTAATGATATCTTTTTCTTGGTGCCACTCATGTGAGTGGGAAGCAGTATTATCAATAATTTTGTAAGCATCAGTTTCGGTTTTCTTCATAATAGAACCACCAGCTGCTATATCTATATCTTTCCTTGTAGTGATGTCGCATCCTTGGTAAAATATTTGTACTATTTGACAGGTGTCTAAACCATGTTGCGGACATCCTCTTAATAACTTTCCATATCTTGTCCACGCCTCATATAGAGTTTCATTTGGTTTCTGTGTGAACGTAACAATTTCTGCTTGAAGTCTTACGGCTTTAGATGCAGGAAAAAATTGTTTAAGAAATTTGTCAATTAAAACGTCCCATGTATCGATCGCCCCTTCAGGTAACGATTCCAACCAATCTTTGGCTTCTCCCTTTAAAGTCCAGGGAAATAACATGAGATATATCTGTTCATCCTCCACTTCTCGTATTTTAAATAGTGTGCAGATCCTATTAAAGGTACGTAGATGTTCATTTGGATCTTCCTTCGGCGCACCACTAAATTGGCATTGATTAGTCACCATGTGTAGAATTTGTCCTTTGATTTCATAATCTGGCGCATTAATGTCTGGATGAGTAATTGCGTGACCTTGGCCAGTGCGTTTAGCTCTCATTCGGTCTTCCATACTTAAAGGTTCCAGATTCTCCATAATTGAATTTGTTGACTCGGTATCACTAGATGGTTCTGATTTAATAGTTCGTTCCTCAACAATCTCTGTTTGAATGATTGGTGGTTCCGGAGGAAAGTTTAGTGGTTCAGGATCTATGAACCGTTCCTGAATATTTTCTGGATTCTCAATTGTGAGGTTGGTTTCAAAAACTGGATTATCGGAAATTTGAACTGAAGTACTTGGTCGACTGGATGACGATTCTAAAGAAAAATCAACGGCGGTTATATTTGTTAAACGATGTCTTGATCGAGTTACAGGTGGTGAACGTACAAAAGGTGATGAACGTCTTGCTCGGTGCATTCACAGAATATCCTATTAGTTTTTAAAAGGAAAGAAAAATTATAATAAGTTATCCAATCAATAGACTTTTCTGATTTTGCCCACGTTTCGAATAGCCAAAAGATGCAGCAGAGGGGCAGGATTCGTTTGGTCTCAATATAATTGAGGACTGTTTGGCTCCAATAACCCGGTCCACGTACAAATCCAACTATTACTACGAACCAGAAAATTTTGATGTCTATCAATTTAATTACTTAAAATAAATTTTCGTAATTTTAAGAAATTTAGATAAGAAGTAGAAAAAATTCTAAGTCCTAAAACTAGAATAGCGAGAAATAAGAGAGAAAAAGAGTTCGTCGAAAAATGTCGAAAAAGAAAAAATGGTTGAAAAATAAAAGGTGACGGAAAAATAAAAGAAACTTATCAAAACTTAAAAATACTTAACTAATTTAACCTTATTACTACAACTAACTTAAAATTATAATCGCAAATTGAAATTACTAATTGGAATGATAATTGATACATAGTAAAAGGTCTAAAAATATTAAAGCTTACAGGAAAAACTAAATCCCAAATGGAAATAACTTAAAAAGAAACTAAAACTTAAAAAGGCGTCGCAAAATTCTAAAGCACCTAAATCTTAGTCTAAAGAAAAAGCTCTTAAGGAATTCTACGGCAAAGCCTAAAAATCTAGGAGTAAAAATGACTATAGCAAAAACTAAGTTTAAAATTAAATATGAGTTAGAAATACAAATATTACGCTACAACGATTAAAAAGGTACAAAATATTAAAAGTTATTAAAAGTTATAAAAATATTAGATTTTATAAAAATATTATTTTTATATTTTATAATAAAAGTATTAAGTTTTAAATATAATAAAACTAATTAAAAGTAATTAATTAAACTAAAATCTTAATTAATAATAATAAAACTAGGGTTTAATTAAATAATAATATATTATACTCCGTAATTAATGCGTTTTTAGGGTTTGAGGGTGGCCCTGTCAGACCCTTCATGCGAGTCGCATGGTTTTAGGGGGGGGGTCATGCGAGTCGCATGACTGAACTGGACCAGTTCAACTGGACTGGTTCAAATGACGGGTCACGTTTTATTTTATATTTAATTTCTTTTATTTTCTGTTTTAAATTTAAATAAAATATATATATATAATTAGAATAAAAACTTAAAAATAAACTTAAAATACTTTATAATTTTGTAAAAATAAAAGAAAAACTTAAAAATATACTTAAAATACCTTCTTTTTTTTTTTTTTTTCGATTTTAAAAGTTTTTTTTTTTTTTATCTTTTTAATTTTTAAACAAAAATATAAATTTTACAAAAACTAATTATAACTTAAAAATTAAAAATATGGCGTTTCGCTTCGGCGAAGAGGTCCCCGGCAGCGGCGCCAAAAATACTTGATGTCGAACGAGGTGTATATAAAATAGCTTATATTTTACGCAGAAAATACTATTAAATACGATACAATTTTACACAAGATATTTATTTATTTATAGAATGGATATACTTAAACCTTGCTACAACACTTATAGGCAGTGTACCTAATCGTACAGTAGTGTAGTTTTTAGTAAGTCCGGTTCGTTCCACAGGGAGATCTTCAAGCAAAGCTCAACGCTATATTAGTTTATTTTTATAAAAATACAAATATATATATAAGTAATATTATTATTATAAAGAGGGGTTTTTACCGTTTAATGACCGGTTTGTCGATTTTAAAACTTTAGTCGCAGTTAAAACCTAATGTAAAATATAAAATAAATACAAGACTTTAAATTAAAGCGTAAAGTAAATAACGATAATGAAATTGCGAATAATAAAAATGCGATAAAATAAAATTGCGATAATTAAAAGTACGATAATTAAAAGTGCGATAAAATAAAATAACAATAAATAAAAGTGCGATAATTAGAAGTGCAATTAAATATAAAATAAAGGAAATTAAATATGAAATAAAAGAATTATGCTTATTTAAACTTCCGTAATCATGATGTTTGACGTGTTGATTTTAGTTTTATGCCCATGGGTTAATTGTCCTTTGTCCTGGATTATTCAATATGTCCGTCTGGTTTTTGTCCATAACAGTCCATCAGTCATAAATATAAATTGCAAGTGTCCTTGTCAAATTATTATTATACCCGAAGATAAATATTCCAACTAATTGGGGATTCGAATTGTAACAAGGTTTTAATACTTTGTTTAATGAATACACCAGGTTATCGACTGCGTGTAAACCAAGGTTTTACTACTTTGTTAACAATTACACCAATTACCCTTGAATGTAATTTCACCCCTGTTTTAATTATTCTAGTGGCTATTAATCCATTCCCGTGTCCGGTTAAATGAACGATTATTCGTACATATAAATACCCCGCCCATCGTGTCCGATCGAGTGTATATGGTAATTTATAGGGACGCCCAATTGTAAATCTTTATATTAACATTAACAAACTTTCATTTAGTTAAACAAATATAAAGCCCATTAATAGCCCATAGTCTAGTTTCCACAAGTGTCGTTCTTTTGTCCAAACCCCAATTATGGTACAAAGCCCAATTACCCAATTTTAGTAATTAGCCCAACATCATGATTACTTCGTTTTAAATAAGCATAATAATAACTTAGCTACGAGACATTAATATAAAAAGGTTTAACATAACTTACAATGATTAAAAATAGCGTAGCGTTACACGGACAGAATTTCGACTTACACCCTTACAACATTCGCTAACATACCCTTATTATTAGAATTATAATTAAAATTAAAATATAAATTATATATATAAATATATATTACTTATGAAGAGGAAGAGAAAAAGGATGTAAAAAACTCGTCAGAAAACTGGCTATTTATAGGACCTGACCAGCAATCTTACACCATGCGACTCGCATGGTTTTGTGCTTCTGGCCATGCGAGTCGCATGGCCACCCTGGATTCAGCCAACTACTTTTGTTTTCTTCTTGCCGACGTAATATAATAATAATAATATATATAATATATAATTATATATAATTATATATATATTATATTATATTCTTGTGCATAGTAGACTAGATATTTTTGGTCCGTTGCGTCGGGCGTTTCTTCTTGGCTCAGGTCCCGGTTCCGGATTTTCGGACGTCCTCGCGTATTATTTTAAATCGCGTACTTTGCGTTCCGCAACTTGTACTCTTGTCATTTTGAGACGTTCCTCATCAATATTTTGAACCTTTTTGATTGTCTTTTGTTCTTTTGAGCTTTTTGGTCGTTTGCGTCTTCAAATCGTCGAATCTGTCTTTTGTCTTCACCTTTTATTATTTAAACGAATATCACTTGTAAATAGAACAATTGTAACTAAAAGCTTGTCTTTCTTGAGGAATAATGCTATGAAATATATGTTCGTTTTTAGCATTATCAATTTCCAACATATTTCACATTACAAATCTTTCGGTATACAGTTTTAATTTTGACACAAATATGCATACTCCAAATCTTGCTTAAATTCGGCATAATGCATCGGAAGCTTTTAATTATCATCTGAGAATAAACATGCTTAAAATGTCAACATAAAGTTGGTGAGATATAGGTTTAATGCTAGCAGCATTATAAATATAGACCACAAGATTTCATATACATAAACGTTTTAATAAAAATATTCTATGTGGTTGAACACTTGATAACCATACTTAACATTTAATCAACGTCGCATATTCCCTTTATTATGAAATCTCACTACACCGTACCAAGTATAGTTACCGAAATGAAGTAGTGTACAACCGTTGAATACTGGTCGTCCAGTCCGGTTGGAGTTGTCAGGCCCGATAGATCTATCAACAGGATTTTCTTTTACAATACCGCATGTAAATAGTAGTTACCAAGTTACAGGGAAGTATGCCAGTGGTACAACTCAACGTAGAATATATTTTTTTATCACTTGTGTCCATAACGTAAATCATAAAATGCATGTATTCTCATCCCGAAATATTTAGAGTTTAAAAGTGGGACTATATACTCACTTTTGACTTGAAGATATATAACACGACTTGGTCTCCGATAGATATCACGAACCTAACCATATATAATATATCAACATATTTTCTTTTCAAATAATCGTTACATGTACACTTATAATACTTTTAATATCTAATAGTCCGTAGTTAGCAGTCCGACGTTAGTAGTCCACAATTAGTTGTTTAATAAAATAAATAAAGACTCCATCGTATTCGTATTGATCGGAATTAATCTTGACCCATGGTACCGTGTTGTCAAATGACGTGTTGCGTACATAAAGTACCGTGTTGTCAAATGACGTGTTGCGTACAATCATGAGGTCTTATAATTAATCCTCTAGTGTTGTTTACGGGTGGTCCTGAAATATATAAAATCAAATCATAAGTAAATATATATAAAATATCATATTAATTAGCAAAGATATGATTAGTTTAGTTTTACTCCAATTAATTTCGTAGCTAAACTAGCTTCGGATACCCAATTTTGTTTTAGCCGTAGTTTCTTCAATACAACTCCGTTTTTGTTGGTTCAACTTGCCACTTCCTTGGATCGAGCCATTATTTATGAATATGAATAGTAAATACCTTAGTTTGTATTCAAAATCACAGATTATAGGTCAAACTTTGGTGAATCTTATGAAAGTGATCATTTCCGTCGTAAAAACAACATCTAGATGATCATTTTTACCAAAATACTTACACTTTGAGTTACACCATGAGATTTTTATATATTAACATATTCATAAGAAATATCATTTTTCCAGAATATAAACTTCCAATTCAAAGTTTAAGATGGTTTTTAATTATCCAACCCAAAACAGCCCCCGGTTGCACTCCGACGACGTAAATTCAATTTTAAGGTGTTCTTTGTAAAATCAAGTTGTATCTTATTAAGTTAGCATATCATTATGATATATTACAGGTTTTGAAGTGTTTTAAAAGTCAAGTTAGAAGGATCTATTTAGTTTGCGAACCAGTTTGAAATCATTCAAACTATGTTCTTGTTGTTATGATTTGTATATTCTTAATAAGATAGTTATAATTGAACAAGATGATGAACAAAGGTTATACCTCAAGTATGATGAAAAAAGTTACTGAATAAACAAGATATGAACTTGTTCTTGATGACTTAGAAGATTAAGAAGTGAAATCTTGAAAGAAACAAAGGTTGTAAGTAAGTTTATATCTTGATTTAAGATAATTAACTTACATGAATTGAATCAAAGTTTAAACATAGTTTTACCTTGATTATGAAGCTAGAAACTTATGAGGACCTTGAAGAATACTTGAAGGTTGAAGATGAGAGAGTTTAGAAGATCATCTAGCTTGAAAGAAAGTTGGTAGAAAAGTGTGTGTCTGTATAATATGGCGTGTGTATGTATGTATATAGATGTTATGTTTTGATTTTTAGCTAATAAGTCTTCCTAATTGATCCCACATGTTGCTATCATGTCTCTTAATCATTCATGGCTGATCATTGGTATTTTCAATTGTTATATACCAATAGTAAATACATCTAGAAGCTGCGTATAATACGGGTACATATACCCTAAGTATACGTGTAAAAATCTTGAGGAAACGGAACGAGAATTCAAATATAACTATCTTTTATGAATATACTTATATTGTTTTATGTATTTAAGTCCTTTAAAAGTGATTAAATATGTATTTATACGATACTTGTATAAGCATTATAGATTATAGATATATATGTCAAAGAACGTTACGCATAGTTACCGTTTTGAAGACTTAAGTTAGTAGTCTCAAAGTATACTTATAACTCATTGTTATTAGTACACATGAAGGTTTTCGTATGCCCGAGAGACATATTTAATTAATGTGGCTAATATGTTATGATCCAAGTCGGGTCATACCCAATAACAAGCTTACCGACACCTTAATCGTATTTAATCTTAATGAATGGATCATTAAATCAATACGCGACACTTGGATTTTTGAAAATCGGTTTTCTAAAATATTATTACTTGAGATAAATTATTTGGATAATTTGTAAATTAAGGACTTAATTGTTTATAAGGATAAACAATATATTGTGTTATATTTTATAAAAGGTTTATAAAATAAATATGTATGTAACTTAACAAGTCATGTTTTTTTTTTGTATACAAGTTTTATAAAAATAAAAGGGTTATTTTATATAAAACCCATGTGAAGTGGAATGCAGATTTTGGGACTCCAAGACAAGCATCCCATGCTTGTTTTGTTACTTTTAACATAACACACGTATTAAGGTACATGGGTATCAAGTCCTTGACTCAAGAGAGAACACATAATACATCCATACATGCAAAAACACTCTCTTTTTCAAACTTGCTGCATTCTGGCCAAATTTTGGAGCTAGAAGAGAGAGTCCTTGAGCTTGTTTGGAAGCTTATCTTCAAGTGTCAATAAATCCTAACCATAGTATTAGGTGTTGGGTAAAAGTTTGGGGTATTATCTCTTGAGGTTTCATAGTTTTGAGGCTCCATTCACCATCATCTTTCTAGTTGCTGCTGATCAGAATTTTGGGTGCAAATAAAAGGGTTTTAAGCTTGGTTAATTAGCTAGTTAAGTGTCTAAATCTTAACTAACTTAAAGGGTGGTGTTGGTGCATCAAAGGATTAGGGTATTGCACACTTGAGGGTTCATTTTGAAGCTCCATTCTTCAACATCTTCATCATCACTTACAAGCTTGGAGTAGGTATAAACTCTTTACTTGCTTGTAGTTTGTAAGCATACTTCATAACTTGATCCTAATTGGGATTTAACTTTAATTGGTTAAAGATTAACAAGTTTAAATGGTAATAACAACATGCTTCCACTTTAATTTGATTCTTAAAAGGTTTTATGTATCATGAAACTTGTTAAATCCCAACAATGGTATCTAGAGCCGAAATTGTTGAAATATGCTTCGAGATGATTTTTTAAACCCGCTAGATTTTTGCATTTTATGAACATGCATGATAGTAGAATGCAAAAATTTTCGGTTTTGGGTGGGTGTATGTTTTGGCCGAATTTGGGAGACCCAAAAGTGGGTTTGGGTTCTTCCATTTTGGTCATATTTTGATTGTATGTAAATGTTCACAATCTAAGCCTTGGCCTTGTGTTTGGTTGCATGCTTATTTGGTTGATTAATTATTCATTTGGTATGTAATATTAATTATTCTTTTGGCATGTAATTTATTCATTCATTTGTTATGTAATTTATTTTATAGTTGGTATGTAAAATAGATTAGGTTGTATTTCATTTTCTAGAGAAAAATGTATTAGGATATATTTTTTGTAAAGAGAATGAAGATGCACAAGATGGAGCAAAGGAAGAACACATGCATTTGGATGCAAGATTAAGTGGGAGATTTGAAATCTCCTACTTTGTGTTATAACCCTTACCGGTGGTATTTGTTTTCGGCTAAACAAATATCTACCAAATTGGCTTCATTGTGAACATATTTGTTTTGTATGCATGGTTGTTTATTATATGATTGTGAATTGCAAGTTTTTATGCTACAAGTTAATCACACAAGTAAAACAACAAGCAAAATGGCAATTTAATTGGTTAAATTAAACATTATTAACAACATGCAAAACGACAATTTAAATGGTTAAATTGAAATGGCAAAAGGACATTAATAAACGGTTATTAAGAACACATAATAAATGGTTATTAAAACTCATATAAAATGGTTTATATCAAATCATGTAATTGGCTTAATTAAAAGACATGAAAATGGATTTTCATACAAACCATACACTAAATGCATGTTGGTGTATGGTGTAAAAGTTTTCTCAAACTAGAATTATTGAAAACTTAAAATCCCTTATTTACAAGGCAAAATGACTAAAGCACCTTTCAAAGGGACCTGTGAAAGGGATAAGGACTTATTGGGATTAATACATTCGGATGTATGTGGACCCTTTAAACCCATAACTAGGAATGGTGAAAGATACTTCGCTACTTTCATTGATGACTTCAGTCGTTTCGGATATGTCTACCTATTAAGACATAAGGACGAAACTTTTAAAGCATTCAAGGAATATCAAAATGAAGTACAAAATCAACTCAACAAGACAATCAAGGTACTTCGTACCGATAGAGGAGGTGAATACCTAGGCGATGCTTTCCAAGACCATCTTAGAAGTTGTGGGATTATCTCGCAACTTACTCCACCCGGGACACCACAACTTAATGGAGTTTCCGAAAGGAGGAACCGAACCCTAATGGATATGGTTCGATCTATGATGGCTAAAAGCTCGTTACCTCTATCATTTTGGGGTTATTGTCTATGCTCCGCGGCTCGTATTTTAAATATGGCCCCAACCAAGAAAGTGGAACGAACACCTCATGAGATATGGTTTGGAAAATCTCCATCTATATCATACTTAAAGGTATGGGGATGTGAAGCTTATCCTAAGCGTTACGTCCCTAAAAAGTTGAATGCTCGATCCACGAAGTGTATCTTCATAGGATATCCCAAGGATGATATGGGATATTATTTATATGATCCATCCGAGCAGAATGTATTTGTTGCTCGAAAGGCTGAATTCCTTGAAACTAAGTTCCTAATGGAAGGTAATAGTGAAAGGAAGATAGATCTTGAGGAGGTTCAAGATCAAGTAGATGATACACAATTGGTTGACACTAGCACTCAACATGAAAATGTTGAGAGTGATCAAATGGATGATCAAAATACACAAGACGTTCACAGATCTGGTAGGATTAGTAATCCTCCTGAGAGATATGGGTTTCTCATGGATGGTTGCTATGTGGTTGATTTGGATGAACCAACAAATTACCAAGATGCTTTATCAAGGATTGATAAAGATAAATGGCAGGAAGCCATGAACGCTGAGATGCAATCCATGTATGACAACCAAGTTTGGGAACTTGTTGTACAACCTACTAGCTCTAGGCTAGTTGATTGTAAATGGCTTTTCAAAATGAAAACTGACATACATGGAAACTTGGATACATATAAAGCTAGACTTGTAGCAAAAGGTTTCACTCAAACTCAAGGGGTTAACTATGATGAAACTTTTTTGCCCGTGGCAATGCTAAAGTCTATTAGGATATTACTTGCCATTGCTGCTCATTATGATTATGAAATATGGCAAATGGATGTCAAGACCACTTTCCTAAATGGACATCTTGAGGAAGATGTCTATATGGTTCAGCCTGAAGGTTTTGTTGATCCGAAGTGTCCTAAAAAGGTATGCAAGTTAAAGAAGTCAATCTACGGATTGAAACAAGTATCTAGAATGTGGAATCATCGTTTTAATGAGGAGGCCAAGAAATTTGGCTTCATTAAAAATGGTGATGAAGCTTGTGTATACAAGAAAGCTAGTGGGAGCACTATCATGTTCCTTGTACTATATGTGGATGATATATTGTTATTTGGAAATGATATTCCAGATATGCAAGGTGTTAAAACTTGGTTAAGTAAATGCTTCTCCATTAAGGATCTTGGAAAAGCACAATACGTTTTGGGGATTGGAATCTACAGGGATAGGTCCAAGAAACTGATAGGTTTGAATCAAAGTGCATACATTGAAAAGATCTTAAAAAGGTTCAAGATGGAGAACTCTAAGAAAGGTTTGGTACCCATTCAAAAGGGAACACTTCTCAGTTCATCTCAGTGCCCCACCACGAAAGGTGAACATAAGAGAATGAAGAAAGTCCCAAATGCGTCTGCCATTGGGTCAATCATGTATGCAATGATATGCACTAGACCGGATGTGTCATGCGCCCTAAGCTTGACAAGTAGATACCAGAATAACCCAGGAAACAATCATTGGATTGCTGTAAAAAGTATATTGAAATATCTTAGGAGGACTAAAGATATGTTTCTAATATATGGGTCTGGTGAGGAGGAACTCGCTGTAAAAGGTTACGTGGATGCGAGTTTCTAAACTGATCGAGATGATTCTCGATCACAATACGGTTATGTCTTCACGTTAAATGGAGGTGCGGTCTCTTGGAAGAGTTCAAAACAGGATGTTGTTGCTCTATCCACTACAGAGTCGGAGTACATCGCCGCATCATTGGCAGCTCAGGAAGCTGCATGGATGAAGAAATTCATCGACGACTTAGGAGTAGTCCCTTCCATTCAGGACCCTCTTGAGATCTTTTGTGACAACGAGGGTGCGATTGCTCAAATCAAGGAACCTCGTGCTCACCAAAAGACACGTCACATTGAGCGGAGATTCAACTACATAAGGGATGAAGTTGAAAAGGGAAAGATATGTATTCGCAAAGTTCACACAGATCTTAATATAGCAGATCCTCTCACGAAGCTCTTACATGGAGCAAAACATGCAGGATATGTTTGTGCATTAGGGCTTTGATATTCTAGTGATTGGTCATGATCTGTTTTAAGTATTATAACGGAACGAAATTATTCAAACTCATTAATATAATTATGGTATTGATTTATTTTGAGTTATGTTCCTATTTTGCATATTTTATCCATGAATAAGTAATTATTCTAAATTTCGTAGTCGATCACATTTGTGGGAACAAGTGTGAGTTTTAGACTATTATGGACTTGGATTGGTATACATTCACGGAATGAATGTGGGGAAAGGTTGCAACCAAGGTTCATAGATATTTTTGGGACACAAATATTGGAAGACCCGCTCTCAAGACTTACTAAATGGAGCCTTTGTGGTTGATCACATGTCATCTTGAGTAAAGGAGAATATCATTGTATCCTCTGACCTGAGATACATATTGGGTTCGAATATTTACCAAGTACTGTACCTTGATTCTTTCCTTCGCTATTCTGAAACATGGTAGTTCATAAGGAAGAGCTCAGGAATGATACAAGGTATATATTAAGGACGTATGTAGTCAAGATGGAATTTGTCCCTCTTATTCGTTGAGAGTCAGATGTTTAAGGCCTGATAAAGTTAAATCTAGAAGAGAGTGATCACTCTGTGTCTCTTGGATTTAATATGACATCTAGGACAAAAGGATGTGATGAAAGATTCACCTATTCATATTCGATATGGGAACTCGAAAGGGATGATGTTATTGAATGGCACAAAGTCATAACATATTGCGGGTGATGGATGGTCGTTAGGTGGTATCCATCACTTGCATTAATTTCTTATGTTTCTCGTGCAAGTGGGAGAATGTAGGTTTTCGTTTGCCCGAGAGACATATTTAATTAATGTGGCTAATATGTTATGATCCAAGTCGGGTCATACCCAATAACAAGCTTACCGACACCTTAATCATATTTAATCTTAATGAATGGATCATTAAATCAATACGCGACACTTGGATTTTTGAAAATCGGTTTTCTAAAATATTATTACTTGAGATAAATTATTTGGATAATTTGTAAATTAAGGACTTAATTGTTTATAAGGATAAACAATATATTGTGTTATATTTTATAAAAGGTTTATAAAATAAATATGTATGTAACTTAACAAGTCATGTTTTTTTTTGTATACAAGTTTTATAAAAATAAAAGGGTTATTTTATATAAAACCCATGTGAAGTGGAATGCAGATTTTGGGACTCCAAGACAAGCATCCCATGCTTGTTTTGTTACTTTTAACATAACACACGTATTAAGGTACATGGGTATCAAGTCCTTGACTCAAGAGAGAACACATAATACATCCATACATGCAAAAACACTCTCTTTTTCAAACTTGCTGCATTCTGGCCAAATTTTGGAGCTAGAAGAGAGAGTCCTTGAGCTTGTTTGGAAGCTTATCTTCAAGTGTCAATAAATCCTAACCATAGTATTAGGTGTTGGGTAAAAGTTTGGGGTATTATCTCTTGAGGTTTCATAGTTTTGAGGCTCCATTCACCATCATCTTTCTAGTTGCTGCTGATCAGAATTTTGGGTGCAAATAAAAAGGTTTTAAGCTTGGTTAATTAGCTAGTTAAGTGTCTAAATCTTAACTAACTTAAAGGGTGGTGTTGGTGCATCAAAGGATTAGGGTATTGCACACTTGAGGGTTCATTTTGAAGCTCCCTTCTTCAACATCTTCATCATCACTTACAAGCTTGGAGTAGGTATAAACTCTTTACTTGATTGTAGTTTGTAAGCATACTTCATAACTTGATCCTAATTGGGATTTAACTTTAATTGGTTAAAGATTAACAAGTTTAAATGGTAATAACAACATGCTTCCGCTTTAATTTGATTCTTAAAAAGTTTTATGTATCATGAAACTTGTTAAATCCCAACAACACAATGATATGTTAAACCATCCTTAGATCATGTTAAATATGTATAAATATGTATATGTACACAATCGTATAATTATTGTATGTTATATAGTTCGTGATATCATCGGTCAAATTAGACGGTCATACGTTGTGTAAAACTCTTTTCAAAAATACAAGACTCAACAATTTGGATTGCTTATCATGTTGATAATGTTTAATTTATGTAAATATTAGTCTCATATGTATAAAACGATCGGAAAAATCTGGGTCGTTACACGTGTCCCACGGATGGTGCCAATTGATTGATCCTAGATCCGTCTTCCTTACGGAATTGGATCAAGGATCGAGTGTAAGGAGGAGGATTGGGGTGTTGTTGATTGTTTTGGGTACCGATGACCGTCTTTCACTTTATCAATCAAGTGATCAACTACCCCGACCTGGTCTTGATTGTCAATTAGCATAATTCACTTTAGCACAATGTAGAAATTCCTTGGGCAAAGTTACAAGTGAAATCACAAAGGCTTGGGCAAATGACAGAGAATCAACAACTTATAATTGAGAGACCAAGCTCCCTATTTATAGTATTCAGAATATTCGCGGTGTGCGGATCGCAGATCGCGGATTATCACACATTTGTGAGGATCGCAGATTATCGCGGATTATTGCGGATCATCGCGGATTATCGCGGATCATTGCGGATCATCGCGGATCATCGCGGATTATTGCAGATCATCGCGGATTATCACGGATCATTGCAAATCATCGTAGATCATCGCGGATTCTTGCACACTTGTGCTAAAACTTAGTGCAAGGTAGTGTTATATGCACTAACAACAGTACCTACCCGTTAAAGAAATTTCGTCCTGAAATTTGATTGGGATGGTCATGGCTGACAATAAGTATGTTTTCATGACGTATACGAGCTGAAAATTAGAGTTTTATCATCACTGAATAATATAGGTAACACCATTTGATTTTGTGAAGAGTACGAGTGAAGGTATCACAAAAGAGTGAAATGAGTAAGTGTAGATTCGTCATATCTTTTGACGCAGACAGGATTGATATCCAGAGTTCAAGGGATTTGGAGAAAATCTTTGTAATAAGATTTGGTTCTTCGATAATTAAGGAAATTAGAATCTTCTTTGGTCAAATGCGATGATCTGTCTTGATTGTATTGTCGGATATTTCGCTATAAATCCACCCTCTTCGTTTCCTTATTTCCACAGCTCACACCTTCTATTCTTTCTCCCTCAATTCATACTTTGAAGCATTCGTCAACATGCACCATCCAGTTCTGATTCTTGATATACTCCTAACTTTCATATCTGTCATCCTTCTTTTTCATCTATCGCCAGAAGAATCTATTCATTTCTACTATACTCTAGGTTTTATAGTGTTTTTAGTTCTCCCGTGTCTTTATTTTGCTATACGGATCGATATACATGGTTTGTAATTTCTGGTTTGTTATTGGGGTTTATATCTTCCCTTATATTTCGATGTCTCTGCTTCTGTCTTTCTATAATCAATGCCATCCATAGTTAATGCTTTCTCCTATTTGCTGCGATTTATACTCCTATTTTTTTGGAGCTTCATTCTTTTATTTTCTCTTCCCGGCTTTAAATCAAGCGAATAATGGTCCAGAATTCGTAAGTATGAATTTTGGAATGAACATAGTTAATGTTCTAAGAAAGAAATTGTAATGACATGATCTTGATTTGTCAGATTACCAGAATATCCGGAAACATAGAACTATCAAGAAGGTATGTTCTTACTATGCTTGGAGATGAGGTAGAATGTAAGAGTCGTGTAACATGGCACATGATGACGTTATGGTCTGTGAATCATCATGTTCCATTTAGAAACTCAACATGACTTACTGTAATATAATCACGTTGATCAAGTTTCATTATTTTATACTAACTCATGCTTCAGTTCCCAACACTTCTTCGAAAACATTCATATTTTAAATTCAAATTTTTTTTCAGAATTTAGAAACTAACACAGTTTCTTTTAATATGTAACGCAGATAACGCGAAGAGATAAATTATTTCAGATAAGAATAGTTATGAAAATATCGAGGATATTTATATGAAAGATATGATGATATCTTAGAATTCCTAATATCGATGGATGATGATGAAGATTTGTTGGTAAAGGTTTAGAGTCAGGAGCAAGGTATTCGATAATAACTTTAGCAGACACTAAATCATTTGAATTCTTTGAAGACAGTTTTAGTCTTTGTGATTTGTCCACAGCCTCCTTCGTGGTTTACTCAATCCATTTTTCCAGTTCCAAACCTTCTCTTTTTCTGAGCTTTGCCAACACATTATTCTTTATCATCAAACTTTTGACTGTTAAGGTCATTTACAGTTTTTGCTGCTTCATCAGCATCTTTCTAATTTCAGAGAACTAGTTCGAAGTTTGGTGTGTTTTTCAGAAACTTCACATTCGAAGTATGTAAGTCTAGGAGATAGGCGTTATATGTATATATATAACTGTTGGCATAGAAATGCTACGAGATTCAAAATACTGATTGCTAATTCTCGGTGGTTGGTATGGCAATTATTGTTACAAGATGTAGATGAGTACTTGATAGAGTTTCAATGAATGTAATAATTTTTCAGAAAATCAAAGATCAATGAAGTTGTTGATAAGTTTACCGCTAATCTGGTGGGATATAAACAGTTCCCCGGTAACGATGATGGAGGATAAACTTATATTTCAAAGTTATAATAAGGCTTATTTGAATGAAAGGTCGATGTTGATTTGCTTGAGATGTGACAAAACTGTTTACTTTGAAAAGGGATTGAAAGTTTATTTTTGCTAATAAATGCCAAAGGGTCTGACACGGATACGTGCTGAACTATGACTTTGGTTTTGAGAGTTTTTCATGTACATGACTGTGGGTAACATGTGGTTGGATCATCATCTCAATTGTTCATTATTTGAAGTGTCTTTAGGAATTTCGAAGGGTTTTAAATGCAGATTGTCATTGTCAATATCCAAATGATGAAATCTTCATGAATCTCGAATGATTTTAATATCTTTCTGAGTGTTACGAATAAAAGTGATATTTTATCACAGTTTTGAATTCAAAGTATGGCTTTGATAGATGTAAGAATTTAAGAGTGATGTGTTCTGTTAAATCTTGACTTGGATTTTGATTTGTCAAAATCAGAATATGTAATCTAATTTAGATGTGAATGGTTGTTTTGATTTCTATGAAAGAATGTATATCATTGTGAAAGTAATGGGTATAGTTGATGATTTGCTGAATCAGAATCAAAGAATGTAACATATTAATTGTGAATTTATATATTTCTCGGGTATTACCTATTCGTTAAAAAAATTTTCACAAATAATATTTTGTACAAAAGAATTTTATCATAGTCCTTATGAAAATATATGTATATTTTCTTCGGATGTAATATAGATTTAATGAATTAATATTAATTTACCTCATTTGATTTTCGGCTGGAACTAGAAATAAATAATCTCAAAAAATTTAGAAATTTCGTAATCTTCGCGGATTATCTCTTCAACGTAAATGAAATTATGAATCAATATTTCGTTATTCATCTTTATTGATATTTCCTCTGTGAATGATATTGGTGTTCGTGGAATTCTTATGAACTTCGCAAGATATAAATGATGTATTCTAGAAAGTTTCGAGTACATCGAGAATGAAAGTGTAAAATCAAACATGTATTTGAATAGTAATGGAATCTGTTAATTGAAGCAGAGGTTAAAGTTAACGATCGTTAAGTCATTAACGAGGGATGTACATCATAGCATATTAGTAATATAAATTTAACTGAGTAGTATCTACCCTTTTTTCAATTTATACATAATAGCTTAGTACGAAAAGATCTATGATGGTTTCAAAATTTATATATATAAGATATACATATAAATTCTTCAGAGGAATTAAGTTAATACTTCATAACTCGTTGATATAATATAATCGTTGTTGATTCGTAATGATGTCCACGGTGAATCTTGAACTGGCAAAGCTTGTGATGTTATAGGTGTTGTTGACACTGACGGTGCTGGTGATGCTGACGGTACTGTTGATGCTGTTGGTAAAACAAGTCTAGCTTATAATTGGTGCACCATTCTTTGTCAGGGTTTTTACTCTCCCTTTTTATTATCTCGGTTCACACATCTGATTTCAGGTTAAGGCTAGAATAGATAATCTCTAAGACTTTGGAGATTACATAATCGCCACAGAATGTTTCTCCAATGAAGTTATAGATTAATACTTCATCGGTTATTTTTGTTCGTACTAAAGGTATCTATGGTGCGTATGACATTGATGCTCGAGGTACATATTGTGAGGTTGAAGTGTGGGATGCGGATGTTGTTGTTGGTGGTGGTGATGGTACTGTTGGATGTGCTGATGGTGGTACTGTTTGTGACGACCCGGAAAATTCCGACCAAGTTTAAACTTAATCTTAAATTGTTTTCGACACGATAAGCAAAGTCTGTAATGTTGAGTCTCAAAATTTTTGAACTATTTTCGTACATTCATTTGACTTCGACCATTTCCGACTATTCATGAACAATTGTGTGTAAATAAAAATTATAAATATTCAATATTCAATATATGTTATTATATAATATATATTATATAATTAGTAGATATGATGTAAGTAATAAATTGTAATAGTAACATATTAAATTAAATTACAAGTTAAAATATAGTTGCTATATCAATACTATTATTATTAATCTCATTATTATTTTTAATTGTAATATTAATATTAATATTTGTATTATTAATATTATATAAAATATATAAAAATTTAAAACATATAACATGTTGTTACTAGTATTATTATTTGATATTGTCATTAATAATCATTATTATTATTTTTATAGATATCATTAATATTATTATTAGTACTATAATTATTTATTACTATAAAATTTTTATTAGCATTATTTAATTGTTTTTATCATTATACTTATTATTACTAACATGATATTATTATTTTTATAAACATTATTATTTTTATTATTTATAATTAATAATTATTAATATTATTATTATTATTTATTATTATTAATATTAATAGAATTATTATTATTAGTCTTTATTTATAAACAAAGAATTATAAAAAATGAATCAGTTCCAAATCTTTTTCAAACAGTAATTGATTTGTATTTCCTGTATCTGATTTTCGAAAATTAAGTCACAAACTAGTACAATCAGTTAGCCATCTTTATCTGTTCTCCTCCTGAAGGATTCTTTCTGTCGACCAAATTTTCACTACAATCCAATCTAAATCAATTCTTGTTACAAGTATCAATCACTCAATTCCTCTATATACTTCCCTGCTGCTTCTATTCAAGAATCAAAAATAGATATTAAGTGTAAATATTGTTATATGTCTCCATCTGCTTTAATTTACTTTGCTGTCTTCTTCCTGGCGAATACTTCTGTCAACAATCTCAATCTTCTTTTATTTTTGTTAATATCTCTTCGGATTGATTCTTCATGTCGACAGCGTTTGATATATATATCCACCACCATCGACAAACGGGTTTGATTATCATTACATGTTAATTATATGTGTTGATATATATATATATATATATATATATATATATATATATATATATATATATATATATATATATATATATATATATATATATATAAATATAAATGATATAGGTTCGTGAATCCAAGGCCAACCCTGCATTGTTCAGTTCCGTCGTATGCATATTTTTTCTACAAAATATCGTATCGTGAGTTCATTTGCTCCCTTTTACTCTTTACATTTTAGGACTGAGAATACATGCGCTGTTTTTATAACTATTTTTATTAAATGTTTTTACAATATATATTTTGAGACTGAGAATACATTAAATGCTTTTATAAATGTTTGACGTGATATGACACAAGCAAAACATTCCTCGAATGAATTATTATACAGACGGAAGTTCTGTTGATTATTATTGAATTAGTTGGACGTGATAATTGCCACTAATTGATGTGAATATTTTTTCCCTGATTATTATTGCTTGGTAACCTAAGAATTAGAAAATGGGTATGGCCCTAATTCACGCGAATCCTAAAGGTAGCTACTAGGTTTAACACCCCCACCCAGGATGTTCACTAGACGGAAGAGCTAGTGGGCGTGGTGTTTAGTACTTCGAAGTTTATATATTATACAGACGAGATGTTCTGTTTTGGAGATATTATTGATGCGCATTATATGTTAAGGTCGGTTACCAAGCCAAGCAAAGTAAAGCGAATGTTATGTATCGAGAGAATGATTTTATACACAGGTTATGTGTATATTATTTTGTACACGAGATATGTGTACGGTTACTAAGATTTATGAAAAATGGTTTCGTACACGAGAAAGGTGTACTATATTTAAAAGATATCGCATGTATATTACAGGTGGGTATAGGATTCGGGGCCATTTGTACCATGCACATTTAAATCTTGTGGTCTATCAAAATGATGAATTTTATTGTTTATGATAAACCTATGAACTCACCAACCTTTTGGTTGACACTTTTAAGTATGTTTATTCTCAGGTATGAAAGAAATCTTTCGCTGTGCATTTGCTCATTTTAGAGATATTACTTGGAGTCATTCATGACATATTTCAAAAGACGTTTTATTCGAGTCGTTGAATTCATCAAGAATATTATTAAGTCATTTATAGTTGGATATATTATGAAATGGTATGCGTGCCGTCAACTTTCGATGTAATGAAAGTTTGTCTTTTCAAAACGAAAACAATGTTTGTAAAATGTATCATTTAGAGGTCAAATACCTCGCAATGAAATCAACTATTGTGAATCATTTATAATGTATATAAACGGGGCATTTCACTGTTGCTGTCGGTGCTACTGCTGGTGCTTGTAACCTTTGTACCATATTCTCCAAAGCCACTACCCGAGCGCGAAACTCGTTGACTTCTTCTATTACACCGGGATGATTGTCGGTTCGGACGAGTGGATGAATGAGATCTAGAATTTGAGACAGTATATAGTCATCAAGAGATACCCTGGAAATGAGATAGAAAATAGTATCACGAACAAGTTCGCCGGTAAGTGCTTCAGGTTCTTCGCCAAAAGGGGAATGTGCGGGATGGAAGGGATCTCCTTCTTCTTATCTCCAATGATCGAGTAGACTATGAACCCATCCCCCATTCATCCAGAATTGATTATGGCTAATGGGTTGATCCATTCCGGTTACACTGTCTTCGGAGTTCAGGTGAATATCCATATCGGAATAGCTGTTAGAGTTTAAGGAGTTTGAACTAGATACGGGATCCATCTTGTATAATTAGGGAGATGATTTATGATTTGAAATAGATTATAGAATTTAGATTGGAACTCTTCAATACATAAGTTAGATATGTATATATAATACCAAAATTCTATAAATCACGGAGGAATTTTCGAAAGATATCAAGAAAAGTTTACAGGAATAGATATGCTAAGATACAAAATCGTCTGTACACTATGTATGCAATAAATCCAGGGAAAAAAATGTGTCTAGGCTTAAGAATGATAAGCAGGAAATTTTCGACAAGAAATGATAAGCAAAACTTTTTGACATGCAGCTAAGGTCGAAGTCCAGACTTACTAATGTATCTTAATAACTATCAGTTAGACACACTAATGCAAGACCTGGTTCGCTAAGACCACTGCTCTGATACCACATGAGACTACCCGTCCTAATCCATAAGGACGAATACAATAACATATGGTTACATTGCGAGGTATTTGACCTTTATATGATACATTTTACAAACATTGCATTCATTTTAAAAGACAAACTTTCATTTCATTGAAAGTTAACAGGCATGCATACCATTTCATAATATCCAAACTATAAATGACCTAATTTGTCATTTACTTAATAATAATCTTTATCGAACTCAACGACTTGAATGCAACGTCTTTTGAAATATGCCATGAATGACTCCAAGTAATATCTTTAAAATGAGCAAATGCACAGCGGAAGATTTCTTTAATACCTGAGAATAAACATACTTAAAAGTGTCAACCAAATGGTTGGTGAGTTCATTAGTTTATCGTAATCAATCATTTCCATCATTTTAATAGACCACAAGATTTCATTTTTATATATAAACTGCAGGAACAATCATCTACAAAAATTATCATACAGGAACACTCATCTGTATAAAAATTATTCATATGATGAACACCTGGCAATCGACATTAAAAAATGCATCTAGAATATCCCCAAATATACAGGTACACTCATCTGTATATAAAATCGAAGTACTAAAGCATCCATAACTTGGATGGAGTTTGTTAGGCCCATAGATCTATCTTCAGGATTTGCGTCAATTTGGGGGTCTGTTCCCAAATTCTTAGGCTACCAAGCTAAAATGGGGCATATTCGATTTGATAATCCAACCATAGAATGTAGTTTCGATTACTTGTGTCTATTTCATAAAACATTTATAAAAGCAGCGCATGTATTCTCAGTCCCAAAAATATATATTGCAAAAGCATTTAAAAAGGGAGCAAATGAAACTCACAATACAATATTTTGTAGTAAAAATATTCATACGACGATACTGAACAATGCAGGGTTGGTATCGAATTCACGAACCTATATCAATTTTATTTCTATTAAAACATATAATAGAAATATCATATTTTCATTTATTAATATATATCATTTATATATATTTTGTAGTTATATAAGATTTATATTAGATTCCATTTAAAAACATATACTTTATTTTATATCCTAATCTATATGTTACATATATTTATTTTGTATATGTATTTAAAGTGATTAATATAGTTATATTAATAACTATATATTTAGTATTATATTAAAAATACTTAATTTATTGTATGTAAGTTTTTATATAAGTAATGTTTATATGATTTATATATACTTATATGGAATATTAATATAATTATAGTATATGAGATAAGTATGTTTTATATAGAAAATATTTATTTGATTAAAAATGATAGCTTTGATATCAATGATTTACTAATAATAATAATAATAGCAATAATAATAATAATAATAATAATAATAATAATAATAATAATAATAATAATAATAATAATAATAATAATAATAACAACTTTATTAAAAATGATAATATTAATAATAATAATGATATTGTTAATAATGATACTTTTTTTTAATAATAATAATAATATAATACTACTAATGGTTACAAAAGTGATATTAATACTAATACTGATGAAAATAATGATAATTTGTATTAATTTCATAATAATAATAATAATAATAATAATAATAATAATAATAAAAATAATAATAATAATAATAATAATAATCCTAATCATGATAATAATAATAATACAACTATTAGTGATAATAATAATAATAATATTCATACTTGTAGTTTTAATCATAATACAAGAAAATTTTATCATAATACTTGTATTAGTAATAATAATATTAATGACTAATATTCATAATACCTAATAATAATAATAATTCTAATAAATAAAAATAATGATAAGTGTAATAATAACAATAATAATAATCATAATAACAATAATAATAATAATAATAATAATAATAATAATAATAATAATAATAATAATAGTAATAATAATAATAATAATAATAATAATAATAATAATAATAATAATAATAATAATAAAAATAATAATAATAATAATTTTTAATCATGAAAACTACCTTCACAAGTTTTTCTAAAAAAATCTGTCACGAACCGGGCTTGAACCGGCGACCTCTCGCTACCCCAAAACATTCCCAAACCATCACACCAATTCTTTTTTTTCTGATTTATATCGAATGCTAATTTTATTAAACCCGTATTTCTATTTTTCCTTCTTCTTCATCTTCTCCAATACTCCAATCGATCAGAGACCATCATAATCATAACCATAAATTAATTTTTAGATTTGGGGTAATAAATAGGAATATATACGACTGGTTATGGGTGAATTGTATTAACTGAAGAAGAAAAAAAATGTAAACAGCAGCTGCAGTAACTTCACGATGATGATGATGAACTTGAACATTGAATTTAAATTCTGGTCACTTTTAGCTTACGATTTCTTTATGAAATATTTTGAAAATCTCTCCTACAAACTTTTTGGATCATCAATTGTACCAGAATCATTAAAACGAATCTGAATTTTACAAAGAACAAAATTGTTGACTTTTGAAAACTTAACTTTAACTTCCAAATTCAATTTCAATTTGAGGAATTGGAACCTAAAATTTTGCATATAGATTGAGTGGACAATTAGTAACAATACTACATTAGTAGATTTTAAAATAAATTTTGAATTCGATGTTAGACAAAAAAAAATTAAAGGACAAAGGTAGCGTGACTATTTTCTTAAGTTTTTATTTGATTTTGCTGATTGAATTCGAATTGCTTTTGCAGAGTATTATATAGAGATTAATAGATATAATTATAGTTAAATTGAATCAATTAGTATTTGTTTTGTAGCTTGATTGAATCGATAAGCAGTACCAATTTGAAACAGAACATGAAGAAAATAACAACAAATATAATTCTGTAAATCCATTCGTACTATTCAAAGTCTTTATCATCAGATAAATAATTTCAATGTGATTGTGATATATAACAGACTACGTATTATCAGTGTATATAGGTATATAACTGTATTATAGCTGTATATGTATTGGTTTATACGTATAGTCGTATTATATATATATTTATGTATTTAGATATGTTTATTTATTTATCTATTTATATATATTTATTTATATATAAATAACTGAAATTTATATATGCATTTGTATTTATATATATCAGTATTTGTATAACTATATATATCGACTATATATATATATATATATATATATATATATATATATATATATATATATATATATATATATATATATATATATATATATATATATATATATATATATATATGGAAACGTAATAATATTTATTATACAAACATTACTATTAAATATTAATTTTAATAATAATTTTGAAACTAATAATAGAAATAATAATGATAATAACAAAAATAATAATAATGAAGGTATTTCGTGTGCCCGAGAGACATATTAAATTAACGTGGCTAATATGTTTTGATCCAAGTCGGGTCATACCCAACACGTTTTTTTTTTGCTTCCTGGCCGTGGCCCTTTTAGGGTGAAAAGGAGATCAAAATTTGGTTTTTGCAAGCTCCAATCAAGTGTTAATAAATCCTAACTAATGTACAAAGGTTTGGTAGAAAAGGCTTGGGGTATTACTTGCTTGAGGCTTCAAGTTAGAAGCTCCATTCTTCATCATCTTCATCATCATTTTGCTCACTTGAAAACAACCCTCAACTAGCTTGAGGAGGTATATATCTTAGTTCCTTGTTCTTATATGTAAGAATATGTTTCAAGACTTGATAACAACATGGAATTCTTTTAAAATGGTTTAACATATAAACTTGTTTCATAAACAATCATGCTTCCGCTTTCTTTAACTATCATAAAATGGTTTTGTGATTATGTTGACATTAAGAACTTGTTGTTATGTCGAATTCCATCAATGGTATCTAGAGCCGAAGTCTATGAAATATGCTTCTTATATATGGTCTTTAAACCCACTAGATTTACATTCCAAGTGCATGCATGAAAATTGGAATGCAAAATTTTCGGGTTTGGGAGGGTTGGTTAGTTTGGCCGAATTGTTTAGGACCCAAAATGGGTTTCGGGTTCTTCCATTTTGGTCATTTTGTTGATATATTGATGTTCACAATCATAGCCATGACCTTGTGTTTGAATGAATGTTTGTTTGTTTGATTTGTTAATCTTTCAATATGGTTGTAATATTCATTCAATTTGGTTTGTAATATTAATTATTCATTTAGTATGTAATATCAATTTTGGTTATGTAATTTATTTTATATTTGGTATGTAAAATAGATTAGGTTGTATTTTCATTTTTTAGACAAAATGTATTAGGATGTATTTTGTAAAAAGATGAAGATACAAGATGAAGACTTGAAAGAACACAAGAAGAAGCATTTGGATACAAGATTAAGTGGGAGATTTAAAATCTCCTACTTTGTGTTATAACCCCTTAACCGGTGGCATTTATTTTCGGCTAAACAAATGTCTACCAAATTGGCTTGATTGTGAACATATTTGTTTTGCATGCATCGTTGTTTATTGTGTTTGTATGTTGGTTGCTACAAGTAAATCACGAGTTAACAACAAGCAAAATGACAATTTAATTGGTTAAATTAGACATTATTAACGACATGCAAAATGACAATTTAATTGGTTAAATTAAAAATGGCAAAAGGACATTGATAAACGGTTATTAAGAGCATAAATGGATCACATATATAAAATCGTTTATATCATGTAATTGGCTTAATTACAAGACATGAAAAATGGATTTTCAAATAAACCATACACTAAATGCATGTCGGTGTATGGTGTAAAAGTTTTCTCAAACTAGAATTAATGAAAACTTAAAATCCCTTATTAACAAGGTAAACAAGTTTAACGCCATCCTTTTGTGTGACACTTAAGCATATTAAGGAACTCATAATGGGATAAAGGTCACCTAACCATTATAAGCAAACTAATATGATTAAGGTAAATTTCACACACTTGTGGGATAAAGGTCACCTAACCACTTGTATGTTAAATTTACGCCTCTATACAAGTAGGACGATTTAATTTTTGAATCATGAACTTAGGGTCACCGAAGCATGAGGAACAGATAGGCGTTGATGGGATAAATATGCCATGCAAAAGGATTGCATAATCCCATAACTTAGAAGTTGCAAAAGGATTGCAATTGTCATATAATGACTACCTAGCTAAATCAAATAACGGGATAAAGGTCACCTAACCGAAATTTGTTTACCGTTAGATTCTAAAATTTAATAAATATCAATTGGATTTAAAGGGTATTGATTGTTAAATTAAAATTGATACTTAAATAACTTTATTAAATTTTATAGATGACCGCCAATAACAACAACATTTCAAACGCACCAATCAACTTTAACAACCTATCGTTGAGGTCTATCCTCAAAAAGGAAAAACTCAACCATACGAATTTCATGGATTGGTTTCGCAATCTAAGAATTCTCCTCAAACTTGAGGATAGGGCGTATGTGTTGGAAGACCCCATTCCCGATCAACCAGACGAGGATGATACGAAAGGCATGGCTTATTGGGATAAGTATTGCACTGATTCGGTGCAAATCGCTTGCCTTATGCTTGGGACTATGATACTCGAACTCTAAAAGGACTTCGAGCATCATAGTGCATATGACATGATCACACAATTGAAGGAGATGTTCCTTCAACAAGCTCGTGTCGAGCGCTTCGAAACGGTTCGAGCGCTTCATGCATGTCGGATGGACAACTCCCAATCCGTTTCATCTTATGTCCTTAAGATGAAAAGCCTAATTGATCGAGCGAACCGTCTAAATTGCGACGCATCTAATGAATTAGCCACGGACCTTATCCTTAATTCTTTGTCAAAAAGGTTTGACACATTCGTATTTAATTACAATATGAATGGTTGGGATAAGAGCATTGACGAATTACATGCCATGCTTAAGACGATCGAAGCAAGCATGGGTAAAAGGACTTCACCTGTGTTTATGATCAATGAAGGCGGGTCCAAAATCAATAACACTTCTAAGCCAAAGGTGGCTAAGAGGAAAGGAGCCGCCTACCAAGGCAACGGCAAGAGAAAGGAGAAGATGGTTACCCAAACCAACAATAACAAGAATCAAAAGGTTGCTGGTAAAGCAAACCCCAAGGAAGATCCGTGCTTTGGTTGCGATGAGATGGGTCACTGGAAACGCAACTTCCCGATCTACCTTAAGGAGTTGAAAGAAAAGAGGGATGCAGGGCAAACCTCAGGTAATGTATATATGGTATACATTGAGCTTAGTATTACTTCTTCTAATGCATGAGTATTAGACACAGGATGTGGAACTCACATTTGCAATTCATTATAGGGGTTCAAAAGAAGTAAACAAGGAGCGTGAACAACAAGTCTCTTCATGGGAAATGGTGCAAAGGTGCACGTAGAAGCTCAAGGAGACTTTGTTTTAAAGCTACAAACTGGATTGGAGCTCGTTTTGAAAAATATTTTGTATGCACCCGATTTATCTCAAAAAATTATTTCTGTATCCTATTTGAAACAATATGGTTTTAATCTTAATTTCATTAATGATGATATCCATGTTTCTTTAGATAATGTGTTCTATTTTAAGGCTTCGCCTTTGAATGGTATATATGAATTGGTTCATGATGACACATCATACAATAGCTCAATATACCATGCAAACACCAAGAAACTCAAAAGGGATTTGAGTGATTCCTACTTATGGCATTATCGCCTTGGTCACATAAACAAGAATCGAATGCATACACTTCAAAAGAATGGACTTTTGAAATCAAATGAACTAGATTCGTTTGATGTATGTGAATCTTGTTTACAAGGCAAAATAATTAAAGCACCTTTCAAAGGGACCTATGAAAGGGCTAAAGGCTTATTGGGATTAATACATTCGGATGTATGTGGACCTTTTAAGCCCATGACTAGGAAAAGTGAAAGATACTTCATCACTTTCATTGATGACTTCAGTCGTTTCGGATATGTCTATTTATTAAGGCACAAGGACGAAACTTTTGAAGAATTCAAAGAATATCAAAACGAAGTACAAAATCAACTCAACAAGACAATCAAGGTACTTCGTACCGATAGAGGAGGTGAATACCTAAGCGATGCTTTCCAAGATCATCTTAAAGGTTGTGGGATTATCTCGCAACTCACTCCTCCTGGAACACCCCAACTTAATGGAGTTTCCGAAAGGAGGAACTGAACCCTAATAGATATGGTTCGATCTATGATGGCTAGAAGCTTGTTACCTCTATCATTTTGGGGTTATTGTCTATACTCCGCGGCTTGTATTCTAAATATGGCCCCAACCAAAATGGTGGAACGAACTCCTCATGAGATGTGGTTTGGAAAACCTCCATCTCTATCATACTTAATGGTATGGGGATGTGAAGCTTATCCTAAGCGTTACGTCCCTAAAAAGTTGAATGCTCGATCCACGAAGTGTATCTTCATAGGATATCCCAAGGATGATATGGGATACTATTTCTATGATCCTTCCGAGCAGAATGTATTTGTTGCTCGGAAGGCTGAATTCCTTGAAACTAAGTTCCTAATGGAAGGTATTAGTGAAAAGAAGATAGATCTTGAAGAGGTTCATGATTAAGTAGATGATACACAATTGGTTGACACTAGCACTCAACATGAAAATGTTGAGAATGATCAAATGGATGATCAAAGTATACAAGATGTTCGCAGATCTGGTAGGATTAGTAATCCTCCTGAGAGATATGGGTTTCTCATGGATGGTTGCTATGTGGTTAATTTGGATGAACCAACAAACTACCAAGATGCTTTATCAAGGATTGATAATGATAAATGGCAGGAAGCCATGAACGCTGAGATGCAATCCATGTATGACAACCAGGTTTGGGAACTTGTTGCACAACCTACTGGCTCAAGGCTAATTGATTGTAAATGGCTTTTCAAAATGAAAACCGACATACATGGAAACTTGGATACATATAAAGGTAGACTTGTAGCAAAAGGTTTCACTCAAACTCAAGGGGTTGACTATGATGAAACATTTTCGCCTGTGGTAATGCTAAAGTATATTAGGATATTACTTGCCATTGCTGCTCATTATGATTATGAAATATGGAAAATGGATGTCAAGACCGCTTTTCTAAATGGATACCTTGAGGAAGATGTCTATATGGTTCAGCCTGAAGGTTTTGTTGATTCGAAATATCCTAAAAAGGTATGCAAGTTAAAGAAGTCAATCTACGGATTGAAATAAGCATATAGAATGTGGAATCATCGTTTTAATGAGGAGGCCAAGAAATTTGGCTTCATTAAAAATGGTGATGAAGCTTGTGTATACAAGAAAGCTAGTGGGAGAACTATCATGTTTCTTATACTATATGTGGATGATATATTGTTATTTAGAAATGATATTCTGGCAATGCAAGGTGTTAAAACTTGGCTAAGTAAATGCTTCTCCATTAAGGATCTTGGAGAAGCACAATACATTTTAGGGATTGGGATCTACAGGGATAGATCCAAGAAACTGATAGGTTTGAATCAAAGTGCGTACATTAAAAAGATCTTGAAAAGGTTCAAGATGGAGAACTCTAAGAAAGGTTTGGTACCTATTCAAAGAGGAACGCTTCTCAGTTCATCTCAGTGCCCTACCACGAAAGATGAACAAGAGAGAATGAAGAAAGTACCGTACGCATCTGCTATTGGGTCAATCATGTATGCAATGTTATGTACTAGACCGGATGTGTCATGCGCTCTTAGCTTGACAAGTAGATACCAGAATAACCCAGGAAACAATCATTGGATTGTGGTTAAAAGTATATTGAAATACCTTAGGAGGACTAATGATATGTTTCTTATATACGGGTCTGGTGAGGAGGAACTCACAGTAAAAGGTTACATGGACGCGAGTTTCCAAACTGATCGAGATGATTCTCGATCATAGTCCGGTTATGTCTTCACGTTAAATGGAGGTACGGTCTCTTTGAAGAGTTCAAAACAGGATGTTGTTGCATTATCCACTACAGAGTCAGAGTACATTGCCGCCTCATTGGCAGCTCAGGAAGCTGCATGGATGAAGAAATTCATCGATGACTTAGGAGTGGTCCCTTCCATTTAGGACCCTCTTGAGATCTTTTGTGACAACGAGGGTGCGATTGCTCAAATCAAGGAACCTCGTGCTCACCAAAAGACCCATCACATTGAGCGGAGATTCAACTACATAAGGGATGAAGCTGAAAAGGGAAAGATATGTATTTGAAAAGTTTACACAGATCTTAATATAGCGGATCCACTCACGAAGCTCTTACATGGTGCAAAACATCAAGGGCATGATAGTGCATTAGGGCTTCGATATTCTAGCGATTGGTTGTGATCTGTTTTATGTATTGTAACGAAACGAAGTGGTTCAAACTCATTAATATAATTATGGTGTTAATTTATTAATCTTGAGTCAGGTTCCTATTTTGCATATTTTATCCATGAATAAGTAATTATTCTAAATTCCGTAGTCGATCACATTTGTGGGAACAAGTGTGAGGTTTAGACTATTATGAATGTGGGGCAAGGTTGCAACCAAGGTTCATAGATATTTATGGGATACAAATATTGGAAGACCCACCCTCAAGATTTACTAAATGGAGCCTTTGTGGTTGATCACATGTAATCTTGAGTAAAGGCGAATATCATTGTATCCTCTGACCTGAGATACATATTGGGTTCGGATATTTACCAAGTATTGTGCCTTGATCCTTTCCTTCGCTATTATGAAATATGGTAGTTCATAAGGAGGAGCTCAGGTATAATGCAAGGTATATATTTAGGACGTATGTAGTCAAGAAAAATTTGTCCCTCTTATTCGTTGAGAGTCAGATGTCTAAGGCCTGATAAAGTTAAATCTAAAAGAGAGTGATCATTCTGTATATCTTGGATTTAACATGACATCTAGGATGAAAGGATATAATGAAAAGATTCACCTATTCATATTCGAGATGGGAACTCGAAAAGGATGATGTTATTGAATGGCACAAAGTCATAACATATTGGGGGTGATGGACGGTCGTTAGGTGGTATTCATCACTTGCATTAATTTCTTATGTTTCTCGTGCAAGTGGGAGATTGAAGGTATTTCGCGTTCCCGAGAGACATATTAAATTAACGTGGCTAATATGTTTTGATCCAAGTCGGGTCATACCCAATAACAAGCTTACCGATACCTTATTCGCATTTGATCTTGGCGATTGGTTCGTTGATTAGATACGCGACACTTGAACTTTAAGAAAAATGGTTTTCTAAAATATTACTTGATGTGTATATATATAAATTATGGAATAATTTATATGAAATAGATTTAATTATTTATAGGTTAAATAATTAACTTAGTTATGTTACATTTTATAAAATAGGTTTTATAAAGAATGTATACATAACAAATAAAATGTAAGTTTATAATATGCCTTTTATAAAATTCAATTTTATAAAATCAAAATTTATAAAACCATTTTATTTAAATAATTGGAAGTGGCATTGGTACTCAAGTACACATGCTAGGATTCCTTCTTGGTCAAAGCATTTTCCCATTCTCCATAAGCATATTAACCAAGGGCTTGTTGGAGACTAAAAACACTTGAAAATACACATCAAAAGTAATAAAAAAAACTGCACAACACCCTTTTTTTTTGCTGCCTGGTCGTGGCCCTTTTAGGGTGAAAGGGAGATCAAAATTTGGTTTTTGCAAGCTCCAATCAAGTGTTAATAAATCCTAACTAAAGTACAAAGGTTTGGTAGAAAAGGCTTGGGGTATTACTTGCTTGAGGCTTCAAGTTAGAAGCTCCATTCTTCATCATCTTCATCATCATTTTGCTCACTTGAAAACAACCCTCAACTAGCTTGAGGAGGTATATATCTTACTTCCTTGTTCTTATATGTAAGAATATGTTTCAAGACTTGATAACAATATGGAATTCTTTTAAAATGGTTTAACATATAAACTTGTTTCATAAACAATCATGCTTCCGCTTTCTTTAACTATCATAAAATGGTTTTGTGATTATGTTGACATTAAGAACTTGTTGTTATGTCGAATTCCATCAAATAATACTTGTACATATCGAATTTTACATATATATATATATATATATATATATATATATATATATATATATATATATATATATATATATATATATATATATATATATATATATATATATATATATATACATATTTTATATTAGAATTGATAATATTAATAATACAAACATTAATATCAATAATAACAATAATAACGGTAATGATCATAATATTAATATAATAATTATATTCAAACTTGTGATTGAATTTAATATAATACCATTTATTATTTATGTATTATTATATTATATGATGACATTTACTGAATATTTATTATTTATATATTCTATATATATTTAATAGAAATCATATATAAATTCATAATAACATATATATATATATATATATATATATATATATATATATATATATATATATATATATATATATCAGTAACTTAATTATTCTAATTATTATTTTACATTTTATATTTCCATTAATTAAAGTTTACTTTATTAAATCAAAATATTATATATATATATATATATATATATATATATATATATATATATATTCTTATATTTATATTTATATTTATAATATATATATATATATACATATTTATTTACAAATAATTGTTCGTGAATCGTTGGAAATGGTCAAAGGTCAAATGAATGTTTGAAATAGTTCAAAAATTTTGAGATTCATGATAATAGACTTTGCTTATCGTGTCGAAACCATATAAGATTAAGTTTAAATTTGGTCAAAAATTTTCGGGTTGTCATAAAGGGGTTCTGAAAAAAGGTATTATTGAAAAGGAAATACCCAAAGGATTGGATAAACAGCTTACTATTCGGGAAGACGGAACCCGGTATTTGGCTGAAAGAATTTGGGTACCAAAGTTTGGGGATGCGAGAGAAATGGTACTTCGAGAAGCACATAAAACCAGATATTCAACACATCCCGGAGCAGGGAAATGTACCAAGATCTCAAGAAACACTTTTGGTGGCCGAGTATGAAAGCCGATATTGCTACATACGTAGGAGAATGTTTGACTTGTTCTAAAGTCAAAGCTGAACATCAGAAACCATCAGGTCTACTTCAACAACCTGAAATCCCGAAATGGAAATGGGAAAACATTACCATGGATTTCATTACTAAATTTCCAAAGACTGCAAGTGGTTATGATGCTATTTGGGTATTAGTCGATCGTCTCATCAAGTCAGCACACTTTCTGCCAATGAGAGAAGATGATAAAATGGAGAAATTGGCACGACTATATTTAAAGGAAGTCGTCTCCAGACATGGAATACCAATCTCTATTATCTCTGATAGGGATGGCAGATTTGTTTCAAGGTTTTGGCAGACATTGCAGCAAGCATTGGGAACATGTGTAGACATGAGTACTGCCTATCATTCACAAACCGATGGTCAGAGTGAAAGAACGATACAAACACTTGAAGACATGGTATGAGCATGCGTTATTGATTTTAGAAACAGCTGGGATCGACATCTACCATTAGCAGAGTTTTCATACAACAACAGTTACCACTCGAGCAATAATGCAGCACCATTCGAAGCACTTTATGAAAGGAAGTGTAGATCTTCGATTTGTTGTATCGAAGTGGGGGATAAACAAATTACGAGTCCAGATATAATCCAAGAAACTACCGAGAAAATCATACAAATTCAACAACGGTTGAAAACCGCCCAGAGTCGACAAAAGAGCTACGCGGACATTAGAAGAAAAGATATAGAATTTGAAATTGGAGACATGGTCATGCTTAAAGTATCACCTTGGAAAGGCGTGTTTCATTTTGGAAAATGGGGGAAACTAAACCCGAGATACATTGGGCTATTCAAGATTATTGATCGTGTTGGACCAATAGCTTATGGACTTGAATTACCTCAACAACTCGCTAGTGTACAAAACACCTTCCACGTCTCAGATTTAAAGAAATTCTTAGCTAAAGCAGATCTCACCATTCCATTAGACGAGATTGAAATCAACGAAAAACTACAATTCGTTGAAGAACCCGTCGAAATAATGGACCGTGAGGTTAAATGACTCAAGCGAAGCAAAATACCAATCGTTAAGATTCGGTGGAATGCTCGTAGAGGACCTGAGTTCACCTGGGAGCGTGAAGATCAGATGAAGAAGAAATACCCACACTTATTTCTAGAAGATACGTCAACACCTCCAACTGCCTAAAATTTCGGGACGAAATTTATTTAACGGTAGGTACTGTCTGACCCGGACTTTTTCCACAATTATAGATTAAATGAGATTAATATTTTCCTGATTAAATGTTTCTAACATATTAAGCAATCAAACTTGTTAAGACTTGATTAATTGAAATGAGTTTTACGTAGACAATTGACCACCCAAATTGACCGGCGATTCACGAACGTTAAAACTTGTAAAAATGACATGATATATATATATATATATATATATATATATATATATATATATATATATATATATATATATAACATGATATTATGATAAGTAGGTATCTCACTAAGTATATTAACAATGAGTTATATACATAAAATAAGACTACTGAATTAAGGCATTCGAAACGATATATATAACGATTATCGTTATAACAACGTCTTAATTAAAATAAATACATCTGTATCGTATTAAGATATTAATACACTATGTTTAACATGATAAAATGATAATTAAATATATCATTAAGTGTATTTTAACAATGAACTATATACGAAAAATGAGACTACTAATTTATAGATTTCGAAACGATATATATATGTAACGATTATCGTTGTAATAACATCTTAATATTTATATATCGTATTAAGATATATTAACACACTATGTTATCATGATAAACATAACAATTTAACATCTCATTAGATATAATAATAATGTTATTAATTACATTTAACGAGATCGCTAACTTATAGGTTTCGAAAAAACACATACATGTAACGACTAACGATGATTTAATGA
Source organism: Rutidosis leptorrhynchoides (assembly GCF_046630445.1). Lineage (NCBI taxonomy): Eukaryota > Viridiplantae > Streptophyta > Magnoliopsida > Asterales > Asteraceae > Rutidosis > Rutidosis leptorrhynchoides. The sequence goes on along the minus strand of NC_092341.1, from coordinate 196,835,818 downwards.
CTCAATTAAAATGTATATATATGTAGTGTATTGAGATGTATTAATACACATTTGAAGGAATTCAAGACATATATCAAAACACTCTTACTTAACAAAAATGGTTACAATTACATTCCCATTCATTTTCATCAAGAATTCTACTCGTATTCATTCAGTATTCGTACTCGTATAATACCCATCTTCTAGATGTATATACTATTGGTATATACACTCAATAATCAGCTCTTTGGCAGCCCTAAATGATTAACTAACATGTGGAAACAACTATTTGGCAACTATCTAGAATTATTACACTAAAAATCAAACTAAAACTTCTTTATATCCCATCTCATATTCACGTGAATGAGGCACACACAAACACATTCTCATTGCATTTTTTTAATCAAACTCATCTCTCTCAAGTTTTCTCTTGATGTTCTAAGTGTTCTTCATCATTTTCATCAAAATATTGCTCAATATAGTTCAAATATACTAACCTAGATCATCATACAAAACAATCACTCAAGAACACTTCTAAAACATTCCAAGTTTGCTAGATTACTTTCAACCTTGCAAATCCATTTCAAGTGATCATCCAACCTTAAGAAATCTTCATTTATATTAGTAGGTGTTCTTTCTAAATCAAGGTAATAACTATATTTAAGCTTTGATTAAAATCTATAAACATAACAATCTTAATTCAATTAGTAATATTACTTAAACTTGTTTTCGTGTCATGATTCTACTTCAAGAACTTCCAAGCTATCAAAGATCCTTTGAAGCTCAAGTTAATTTCTCATCATTTATAGTGGGTTTACCTACTATACTTGAGGTAGTAACAATGTTCATAACATCATTCGGTTCATATATATATAACTATCTTATTCGAAGAAAATAACTTGTAATCACTAGAACATAGTTTAGTTAATTCTAAATTTGTTGGCAAACAAAGTTAATTCTTCTAACCTAACTTTTAAAATCAACAAAACACATGTTTTATATTTATATAATATGCTAACTTAATGATTTAAAACTTGGAAACACGAAGAACACCGTAAAACCGGACATACGCTGTCGTAGTAAAACTGGGGGCTGTTTTGTAGTGACCCGAACTTTTCCATGTTTATATATATTAGTTGAGATTGATATTTACATGACTAAATGTTTCCAACATGTTAAGCAATAAAACTTGTTAAGACTTGATTAAACGAAATAAGTTTCATATAGACAATTGATCACCCAAGTTGACCGGCGATTCACGAACGTTACAAAATTGTAAAAACTACATGTTGTGGTATATATAAACATATATATATGGTTGACATGAGATTATGATGAGTAAGTATCTCACTAAGTATATTAACAATGTGTGATATACATAAGAAATGAGATTACTAAGTTAAGAAACTCGAAATGATATATATAACGATTATCGTTATGATAACGTCTACTAAATACATATGTATCATATTAAGATATTGATACACTATATTTAACATGATAAAATGATATTTAAATATATCATTAAGTGTGTTAATAATGAACTACATATGTAAAAACAAGACTACTAACTCAAGAATTACGAAACGAGACTTATATGTAACGATTATCGTTGTAACGATATTTTAATGTATATATCATATTAAGAGATATTCATACATCATAATATCATGATAATATAATAATTTAACATCTCATTTGATATAATAAACATTGGGTTAACAACATTAATTGAGATCGTTAACTTAAAGGTTTCAAAACAACACTTACATGCAACGACTAACGAAGACTTAACGACTCCATTAGAATGTATATACATGTTGTGTTTTGTTATGTATTCTTACACTTTTGAAAGACTTCAAGACACATATCAAAGTAATTCTACTTAACAAAAATGCTTACAATTACGTCATCGTTCAGTTTCATCAACAATTCTACTCGTATACACCCGTATTTGTACTCGTACAATACACAGCTTTTAGATGTATGTACTATTGGTATATACACTCCAATGATCAGCTATTAGCAGCCTATGTGAGTCACCTAACACATGTGGGAACCATCATTTGGCAACTAGCATGAAATATCTCATAAAATTACAAAAATATTAGTAATCATTCATGACTTATTTACATGAAAACAAAATTACATATCCTTTATATCTAATCCATATACCAACGACCAAAAACACCTACAAACACTTTCATTCTTCAATTTTCTTCATCTAATTGATCTCTCTCAAGTTCCATCTTCAAGTTCTAAGTGTTCTTCATAAATTCCATAAGTATAGTTTCATAAAAATCAAGAATACTTCCAAGTTTGCAAGTCTACTTCCAAGCTTTCTAATCCATTCCAAGTAATCATCTAAGATCAAGGAACATTTGTTAATTAAAGTAGGTTATCTTTCTAATTCAAGGTAATATTCATATTCAAACTTTGATTCAATTTCTACAACTATAATAATCTTATTTCGAGTGAAAATCTTACTTGAACTGTTTTCGTGTCATGATTCTGCTTCAAGAACTTTCAAGCCATCCAAGGATCCTTTGAAGCTAGATCCATTTTTCTCATTTCTAGTAGTTTTATCCAGAAAACTTGAGGTAGTAATGATATTCATAACATCATTCGATTCATACATATAAAGCTATCTTATTCGAAGGTTTAAACTTGTAATCACTAGAATATAGTTTAGTTAATTCCAAACTTGTTCGCAAACAAAAGTTAATCCTTCTAACTTGACTTTTAAAATCAACTAAACACATGTTATATATCTATATGATATTCTAACTTAATGATTTAAAACCTGGAAACACGATGAACACCATAAAATCGGATATACGCCGTCGTAGTGAAACCGGGGGCTGTTTTGGTTTGGATAATTAAAAACTATGATAAACTTTGATTTAAAAGTTGTTCTTCTGGGAAAATGATTTTTCATATGAACATGAAACTATATCCAAAAACTTGGTTAAACTCAATGTGATGGCCTCGTCAAAACACTTAACGGCTCCGTCACTTGGTCCCACAGCTTGATCGAACTTAAATGAATTTAACAAACGACATTGCATTCTTTTATTTCAAAAGTTTCCCAAAAAGTAAAGCATACCAAAATATGTAGTTTAAAAGTAACCCAACATATTAATAATCCAAAGTTGACACAAAACATTATCAACAACCCACAAGTAATAGTTATTCAAAAACCGAATGCAAGCCAAAGTTTCACAAATTATTTCATAAAAATCTGCCCAAATACATGCAGACTCTTCTAAACACAGCGGAAGCATCACATAAACTCAAGTACCTGTGAAAAGATGTGAGTAAACTGTCAACACAAAGGTTGAGTGAATTATAGGTTTAAATAATTGAATAAACTTTAGACCACAAGATTTAAAAATGTTAGAAAATATTAAACATTATTCCATTATCAATGAGCCACCTGGTAACCACTTAACCCTTTATTTACCCTTGCCAAACACAATAAAAATATACACTGGACAGTGTATCTACAACAAAATACGAAGTACTAAATATTCCGATTATAAATTGCTAGCGCGACTAGCTCAAAATGGGGTTGTCAAACCTGATAGATCTATCCATAGGATTCGCGTTCACCGGTAGAAACCAATGATTACAGTTACCAGACTAGGGAATATTTTTGTCCAACTCACAATGAATAATTTAAATATAATTGTCACTTGTGTTTAAACTTGAAATAAAATGCATGTAATCACATCCCAAAAATATACTTTGAAACGTATGTAAAAACGGGACTATAACTCACCTTAGATAGCATAGTAGATAACTCAAACCAAAAATCTGTAAGAACGTCCCGAAGCATTTAACCTAGAGTAATAAGGTTGGTCAGTGGTCATACATTACCTTTATAAATTATTTTTATATTTATATTGAATTCGCAATCAACCAAAATAGAATTTATTAATGAATTAATTCTGGAGACTTAAGTTTAGATATATTATTAAATTATTGTCTTTGTTTGAAATCATGTATATACTTTACAGAATGAATTCATAACTTCGAGTTACTATCATTTATGTGAATTTGTACCACAATAGAAAAAAAAAAGAACAAAGTGTGCAAACCTTTATATTAGCATTGCAAAGTAATAAATAAATCGGGGACTAGAGATGTACTTTTTAAAATCTCAATTTCTTTAACTCACAAGTGAACCAACTGAAGGTATTCCGTATGCCCGAGAGACATATTAAATTAATGTGGCTAATGTGTTATGATCCAAGTCAGGTCATACCCAATAAAAAACTTACCGACACCTTATACGTATTTAATCTTAACGATTGGATCATTGATTAAATACGCGACACTTGAACTTTAAGAAAAACGGTTTTCTGAGATATTACTTGATGTTTACATGTATATATATAAATTATGGAATAACTTATATATATTATGGATTTAATTATTTATAGGTTAAATAATTAATAAATTTATGTTACATTTAATATAATTTGGTTTTATATAAAATGTATATATAAATATATGGAAGTTTATAAAAAATAAAAGGTTTTATAAAAACTAATTCTTTTATAAAACTAATTTTTTTTATAAACATGTTGGTAGTGGCATTGGGAGTCAAGTGCACATGCTAGAAATTCCTTCTTTAGTGTGCCATGCTTTTGCATCATTCTATAAAACATTTCCCTTAACTCAAAGTCACAACAACACATGCATATACACAAAATACATCAAGAAAAAACTGCATAAAACTTCTCTTTGCTGCTGCTGAATTCCGTGAGTTTAGAGGGAGGAAAAAGGGTTCTTCACTAGTTTATGCAAGCTCATATTAAGTATCAAATAAATCCTAATTAAAAGCTAGGGTGTTGGTGCAAAGTTTGGGGTATAACTACTTGAGGTTTCACACTTTTGGAGCTCCATTCAACATCATTATCTTCATTCCTTACTAGCAAGCTTGGATTAGGTATAATCTCTTTACATGCTTGTAGTTTGTAAGTATATATCACAACTTGATCCTTATTGGGATTTAACTTTAATTGGTTAAAGATTAACAAGTTCTAAATGGTAATACATACATGCTTCCGCTTTATTACGATTCTTAAAATGTTTTAAGTATTATGAAACTTGTTAAATCCCAACACCAACTACACCATACATGCATTTTTATCTAACTTAACATATAAAATAATTTATATTCTGAGGACTAAAATTGCCAATTTCATTATCTTCTTTTAAATTTTTTTTTTTGACGTATGTACAGAAACATATATTGTTTTCTTTCTCTTGCATTTAATTTAAATATTAAAATTAAACATATAATATATTATATCTAATATTTATATCATATATTAAAGTATCATATAAGTGATCCCATGATAATCAATAAGTTCAGATCTGTTGTGCATTGATTTTAAGGGCTAATAAGTAAATATATGAAATTGAAAGCTTTTCTTGCAAAAACGTATATAGTTCAAGTGCTTAATGCGTAATCATTAAATCATACTCTATATCATCTTGTTTAGTGACCCTTGTATGTACAGAGGTTTGAAAGTATTTTATATCTTTCATGTTACATCAAAACTTATATGAAACTTGATTTTAATATATACCAACGAGCTGCAAGTATATAATGTACTTTTAGTTTTAAGTTTGTAAGTCTTGATTCACTTGTAATGACACATTTAAACGCCCGAAAGTTTCCGAATTCAATGAACGTAACATGGCTTTATTCAGTTTCAGTGTTATACATGAATACAGGATGATTATTATAGTGTGACAAAATATTAACATGCGAGTTTAGATGAGATATACCTATAAATCTGAACCGAGTTTGTGGAAGATACCTCTTGTATTCGTCCTGTTACTCGATCTGTTGTTTGCTGTGTTTCCCGAATTAATACTTCTAAGTTGAACGTATATTTGGAATGAATGATGTGGGTTGATTATAAATATTATTGTAGTCTATATAATGTGATTTGTTGTGACTTAACTTTGCAATAGAACAAAAAGGAAAAGAAAACCTCGGACATAAAAGGGGTTATGAAACTAGAGTGTTGTGAAAGAAATTGTGTAGATAGATATGGAGTATAAACAAGTTTAGCCGATAAATTTGGGATAACCATCACGTATTGCAACATGTGATAGACTTGTTCATGTACTTGTATTTGACTCCGTTTAATTCTCAACCGTTTCTCCAGCTTCTCAATTTAATGTTGGACTTTAAAAAGTGATAAGAATTTTAATCCACAACCACGTATTATTTTTCTCACTTATTAAGTGTAGTATTTTTATGTTATTATTCTAGATAAATATTAGATAAGACTATTTATAACAATTAATATTTAAGATTACGATTCAAATAAGATAGTTGGTATCTCATCTAGATTTATTAATTAATTAAAATTTTAAATTTATAATTACAATAACGGTGATATATCGTCTTCCTTTTGTTTTTTTTCTCGTTATTTGGTACTAGTTACCACCAATCTTAAAGACACATATGATCATAGTCATAATTTAATACAATATTGATCATTAAATCTACTAGACGATGGTAATTTGTTTTCAAGTTAAAATACGCTTCAAGTTACTCCATCCGGATTATTACTAATACTATGCGGAGTAACATTTATTCATATCACACTAATATTAAATTTATGTTATTTAATATGGAGTTAATATAACATATTCAGCTTAAAGTGGTGACCAACATTTGTAACACGGGCTTGAAAGATTAAGCGGAATGCGATTCAAAAGAAATAAAATGCTACGTGATTTATAATATGCAAGAAGGATAAAAATCCAGGAAATAAAATATAGAAATATTTTATGAATTCAGTGACATTGAAATGTCATAGATAAAATAATTCAGATTTGAAAATCACGAAAATATAGTCGTTGGTTTGAAAACCGAAATGATTAGGCGGATAGAAATTCACGACACGTAGAAACGTAAAAATTTAAATACGAATACAAATATTCATATAACACATAATAATTAATATATTATTACTAAAATATTAATATAGGTCATAGAAATGACGTGGCACGAATAACAATTAACGGTCGTTAAATAATTAAGGGTAAAAGATAACGGAAAAAGTAGGGTCGTGACAGTACCTTCCCGTTACGGAAATTTCGTCCCGAAATTTAAGCAGGTGCAGGGGTTGACTCAGCATCTGGGAACAAATGCGGGTACTTCTGCTTCATCTGATCTTCACGCTCCCAAGTGAACTCGGGACCGCGTCTGGCATTCCATCTAACTCGAACAATAGGAATTCTACTCTGCTTAAGAGTCTTAACCTCTCGATCCATAATTTCGATGGGTTCCTCGATAAAATGAAGTTGCTTATCAACATGAAGTTCTTCCAAAGGAATAGTTTTGCGGCCTCGGCCAAACACTTCTTCAGATTCGATACATGAAAAACATCGTGAACAGCACTGAGTTCTTGTGGCAGCTTCAAACGATAAGCCGCCAGTCCAACTCTCTCAATGATCTCAAACGGTCCAACAAAACGAGGACTTAACTTTCCCTTTTTACCAAAACGGATCACACCCTTCCAAGGTGAAACCTTTAACATAACAGGATCACCAATCTGAAATTCTACATCTTTCCTTCCCCTGTCGGCATAACTCTTTTGCCTACTTCGGGCAGTTCTCAATCTTTCCTTAATCTGTACGATCTTCTCGGTAGTCTCCTGAATAATTTCTGGACCTGTGAGTTGAGCATCCCCAACCTCATTCCAGCAAATAGGAGACCTACACTTTCTACCATACAGCGCTTCAAATGGTGCGGCTTTAATACTTGCATGATAACTGTTGTTATAAGAAAATTCAGCTAGTGACAAATATTTATCCCACCCATTACCAAAGTCAATAACACATGCCCGTAACATATCTTCTAACGTTTGAATGGTACTTTCGCTCTGACCATCCGTTTGAGGATGATAAGCGGTGCTCATATCCAACCTAGTTCCCAAGGCTTCCTGTAAAGATCACCAAAACCTCGATATAAATCGACAGTCTCGGTCTGAAATAATGTATACAACACCATGCCTAGAAACAATCTCCTTCAAATACAAACGAGTGAGTTTCTCCATTGAATCCATTTCCCTAATTGGCAAAAAGTGAGCCGACTTAGTGAGTCGATCTACAATCACCCAAATAGTATCGTAGCCACCCGCAACTCTCGGTAACTTAGTAATAAAATTCATAGTAATACCTTCCCACTTCCACTCGGGAATTTCAGGTTACACCAAAAGTCCAGAAGGTTTTTGATGTTCAGCTTTAACCTTAGCACAGGTCAAACACTTAGCCATATACGTAGCCACATCACCTTTCAAATTAGGCCACCAATACAGCTCCTTAAGATCATGATACATCTTTCCTGAACCAGGATGAATAGAGTACCTAGACTTATGAGCCTCATCTAAAAAAAGTTGTTGCAGTTCACCAAACTTCGGAACCCAAAGATGTCCTGCAAAGTACCTAGTACCATCTGCTCGAATCTCAAATTTCTTAGCCATACCTCTTACGTTCTCTTTCACAAAATTCTCCTCCTTTAAGGCTTCTTGTTGTGCCTCAAGAATCTGCCTTGCGAGGTTTGTTCTAATTGTCATATTCAAGGCCCTAAACCTGCGAGGTTCAGCCCTTTCCTTACGACTCAACGCATCTGCCACAACGTTGGCCTTACCCGGATGATACAAAAGTTCACAATCGTAATCATTCAACGTCTTAATCCATCTTCGTTGTCTCATGTTCAACTGTTTCTGATCGAGGATATGTTGAAGACTTTTGTGATCTGTGTACACAGTACTCTTGACCCCATACAAATAATGTCTCCAAATCTTAAGTGCAAAAACAACGGCCCCCAACTCTAAATCATGAGTTGTATAGTTCTACTCGTGAATCTTCAATTGACGTGACGCATACGCAATAACTTTCTTTCGCTGCATCAAAACACGGCAAAAGCCTTGACGCGAAGCATCACAAGAGACAACAAAATCATCATTACCCTCAGGAAGTCAAAATATCGGAGCGGTAGTCAACTTCTTCTTTAAAATCTGAAAAGGAGTCTCTTGTTCATCCTTCCACTCATATTTCTTCCCTTTATGCGTTAAAGCAGTCAAAGGTTTTGCGATACAAGAGAAATCTTGAATGAACCTTTTATAGTAACCTGCTAATCCTAGGAACTGACGAATCTGAGTAGGAGTTTTCGGAGTTTCCCACCTTTCAATCGCCTCAATCTTAGCAGGATCAACTTGTATCCCTTGTTTACTAACAATATGTCCAAGGAATTGAACTTCTCGTAACCAGAATGCACACTTAGAGAACTTAGCGTATAACCCTTCTTTTCTCAACAAATCAAGCACTAACCTCAAATGTTCCTCGTGCTCTTCATCAGTCTTCGAATAAATAAGGATGTCGTCGATGAACACAATAACGAACTTATCCAGATAGGGTCTACACACACGGTTCATGAGGTCCATAAACACAGCAGGTGCATTTGTCAATCCGAACGGCATAACAAGAAACTCAAAGTGACCGTAACGGGTGCGAAAAGCAGTTTTCGAAACATCAGATTCTTTAACACGCAACTGATGATAGCCGGAACGAAGATCGATTTTTGAATAAATAGATGAACCATGAAGCTGATCGAACAGATCATCAATTCTCGGAAGAGGATAATGATTTTTAATAGTAAGCTTGTTCAGCTCACGATAATCAATGCACAAACGAAAAGAACCATCCTTCTTCTTAACAAACAGAATAGGAGCTCCCCAAGGGGACGAACTAGGATGAATGAAACCCTTGTCTAACAACTCACGGAGTTGACTCGACAATTCTTGAAGTTCAGAAGGCGCAAGATGATAAGGAGCACGTGCTACAGGAGCAGCACCGGGAACAAGACCAATTTGAAATTCTACCGCGCGTTGCGGCGGAAGGCCAGGTAAATCTTCGGGAAAAACCTCGGGAAAATTTCTAACAATATGAACATCACCAACGCTCTTCGTTTCTTTTTCGGAATCAACGACATGAGCTAGAATAGCATGACAGCCCTTGCGAAGATGTTTAAGAACTTTCAAACAGCTAATAAGATTTAACTGTCTGTATTTCTTATCTCCAAAAACCATCAGCGGCTCTCCAACCACATTAGTAATACCAATAGCTTTATCATAACACACAATCTCCGCACGATTCGCAGATAACCAATCCATCCCAATAATAATGTCAAAACTACCAAGTTCAATCGGTACCAAATCTATCTCAAAATCTCTACCCACCAGATTAATGTTACATTTACGATACACAGTCTTAGCAGTGAGCACTTTACCATTAGCTATTTCAACAACATAAGTATTGTCTAAAGGAGTTAACGGTGTTTTGATTTTTGGACTTAATTTACTCGACACAAAACTCAAATCAGCCCCTGAATCAAATAGTACATAAACTGATAAATCGTTGATCGAGAACGTACCGGTAACAAGTTTAGGATCTGCCTCAGCATCCCTGGCGTTAAGGTTGAACACTCTACCTCGTGCAGTCTCTGCAGTCTTCTTGTTAGGACATGCATCACGGAAATGCCCCGGCTTTCCACACTCGTAACAAACTCTCGGATTACCACCATTATTCGGCTTTCCATTACCATTACCATTACCATTTCCACCTCTATTACCAGCATTATTACCATTACCACCTGTAGCAGGAGTAGCAGAACCCGGCAGAAGCACCGTACAATCCTTAGCAATGTGTCCCTGCTTGGAACACCTCTTACAAGTAACCGTGCAATAACCACCATGAGCTTTGTAACATCGAGGGCACACACGCTGACTGCGGTTATTCGAACCAGAAGTATCCTGCTTTTTCTGCTGACCTTAGCTTTGATTGCGGTTATTATCCCACTTTCTCTTCCCATTATCAGCTTTCTTAATAGTCTCTTCACTGGGTTCGGTTACAGCAGCCTTGCTTCTTCTCAAGATCTTATCATTCAACTTATGAGCCATAGACATCGCGGCCTCAATTGTCTGGGGCTCACTAGACTCAACCCCATGCTCAATTTTCTCAGATAACCCATCAATGTAAGCTTCAATCTTAAGATTCTCATCAGTATAAACATTAGGACACAACAAAGTGAACTCAAAGAATCTCTGCTCGTAGGCATCTAATTCGGTGCCCTTCATTTTCAAGTTCTTAAGTTCAACCTCTAACTTCTTAAGTTCACCCCTAGGACGATAACGGGTGATCATTCTTTCTTTGAAATTATTCCAAGTTAAACCATAAGCCACATCATTTTCCAAACTATTAACCAAGTTGTTCCACCAGGTCAATGCACTATCCTTAAGAGTGTATCTAGCAAAACTAACCTTGTCCTCCTCTCGAACTCGACTAACCCTGAAAATAGACTCGATTTTCTCGAACCAGCGAGTAAGTCCTATGGGTCCTTCCGTACCACTGAATTCCTGTGTACGACTTGCCATGAACGTTTTGTGGGAGCATCCCACCTGATTGTTGTTCGCATTAGCATTTACATTAGCATTTGCTGCCATAGCAGCAGCTATCCCTTCGGTAATAAGACGTTGGATACCGGCTTCGTTGGACTCTCTAGGAGGCATGATCTTCAAAACAGAATAACACAACCGTTAGTACTAAGAATAATACCAGTGTTATAAAGGAATAGATCGAACACGAAAAGATTAACCATTAAAATAATAGTCAGTAACCACTATGAGTAATAACATGACAGTTATGATTGTTATAGAAATAACCACCACATGCATACATATTTTATGATAACATCATACAACATACATAGCACCTAACATACATGATCTACATTACGCATAATATAACATGCCAAGAGTCACAACATCAGAAATAAAATGTGATAATGATAATAGATGTCATAAAAATATCCATCCATACATAATGAAAAACATCCCATAACAAAATCTTAATAAAATCCTCGGCAAAACGCCGTACATAACCCAAAAATGTATGTATGAAAGGACATTAAGTCTTATGAAATAGGTAATCAATCATGAATCATCATATCACATCTTCTTAGAGCGGGTGTGATAAGCTGGGCCAGCATGAGTCTCAGCAGAAGGCTCATACTTCCGCAACTTTCCTTTCACTTCTTCCAACTCTACCTTCAAACCATGAACTGTGCTCCCGAGAGCCTCGAACTTAGCGTCAACTTCACAGTTACGCTTACGATTCTCGAACCCAACATTGTTCTTGAAGCTAACAAACGAATCAATACTAGCTCGAATCTGGTCCATCATCTCGTTATGTGGCAAAGTACGCATACAATCACTAATAGCATTAATACGCGTCACTTCATTGTAAGCCCTATTCATATGAGTAAGGGTGGAAAAGTAGTAGTGAACAGGATCATCGATCTGGGGTTGACCAGCACGGCGTCTGGCAGCATCCGGAGGAGCAGGAGCAGCAACTGAGTTATCGCTCGAAGTCGACATCTGCAAACAGTAAAACCGCAAACCATATACCAAATAGGAATAAATGCTAATGATATAACATATACAAAATGAAATGCATAATAATGCTATAGCAAAAGGGTCGGGATGTAGACTAGACTCTAATGCACCCTAAGAACCACGGCTCTGTCACTTGGTCCCACAGCTTGATCGAACTTAAATGAATTTAACAAACGACATTGTGTAACGTCCTCCCAATAGGGTCTGGAAGGAACGTCACTAATATCAAAACATACCAACATATTATAATAAACGAGAACAATACTAATGATGAATTTAACTTTAATGAGTACGCAGCGGAAAATGAAATGTCGTTACAATGACAGGAATAACAATATCGTAAATGTTCACATGCAGAAGTAATAAATGCGATATCTCTTGATCCTATGTCCAAGTAGCATCACATAAGCAGTAAGTATAAGAGCTTGAATCAAACAGCACCTGAGACAAAACATGCTAAAGTGTCAACCAAAAAGGTTGAGTGAAGTTCATAGGTTTAACAAAAAGTTTGTCGTTGTTTTAGACCACAAGATTTAGTTTGTAAAGTTGATCTCCCGCAGGATCAAAAAGTTATGCCAATGCATGATATTTAGACTAAACGTTCAAGTTTGCCCCATGACAAGTTGTGTCTGTCCTTGTCGGTTTAATTTCATTATTAAGTAATACAATGACTTGGTCAAATGTATCGGGGACGTTACTCCCGATAGGCCTACCCCCAATAATTAAGCATGCCGCAGCAATTAAAAATATCACTGTAGGGACTTAGTCGGACATAGCCGGGTATAGCATAGTTTAACAGTTTGGTACTTGTGTCTAAAGTGTAAAAAGTAAAAACAGCATGTGTCTCACCCCAAGTAAAGTAAGTAAGTTTGCTAGCAATAAAGAGGGGCTATGAATTCACCTTAGTAAGTAGAGAGAGTGTTATTCCTCGGAATAAAGAGTTGAACGAGTGAGCATCAAAAGTCAACCTACTGACATTTAAGAGTAGTTAAGTGTTTTGCCCATGTTTAAGTTTAAGTATGCGTTTAAGTATAGTTTGTTTTACTAAGTTTCTATTCCTAGTAAGTTACTATTTTTATAAAGTTTCCATTTTTAGAAAGTTTCTTATTTTACTAAGTTTCTATGACTAGAGAGTTTCTACTTTTATCAGTGTTTTCTATTTTAGGATACTTGTCGTATTAGATAAGCTTCCAATCACCCCTTTCCCTTCGAATGGCTAATTTAGATCTAGGGGCTTGAGCCATAGGACCCTTTAAATCGGAAATCCAAACCCTCTGCCTAGAATCTCATAGAAACCATTCGTCAAGAAAGTTCGAAGATCTATACATCTCTAATACATATCCCAAAATGTTTTTATGTTACAATATAAGTAGTAGGTTATAGGTGCTAGTAATAGTAATAGTGTATACATGTTATTTATTTTATTTTTAATTGCATATAATTTATATCATTATTTACATATTTCGGTAAAAATAATAACCGAAGTAAAAAGTAAAAAGTAAAAAGTGAAAAGTAAAAAAAAATAAAAAGTAAGAAAAGAATACTTACTAGTAGTAATTCTTCAAGGAGAGAATGAGAGAAATTTTGGTGTGAGTTTGAATGAGAAATGAGGGGTATTTATACTTGAAAAAATTAGGTAAAAAGAATAAAATAATTAAAAGAAAAAGAAATATTTAATTCTTAATGGGATTTTAAAATTAAAAATTATTAAATGTTAGGTCATGGGATAATGCACAAAATAAAATAATAAAAGTAGTTTTTTCATTAAAATTTTTAATTAAAAAGTAATTTATTTATTTATTTATTTATTTATTTATTTTTTATTTATTTTAAGGATTTTTTTTATGTAAATAAACAAATTTATTTAATGTTTTTCCAAGAATATTTGTCAATAATATTTTATTTTATTTTTGTTTTATTTAATTAATAAATACAAATTTTGCATAAAAATAATAAATAATTCGGTATTTTGTATTTTTAATAATAATTATGATTTTAATTATTAAACTATAGTTTTAGTAAGTTTGTAAATATTATTACATTTATATATAATTGGATTTATTATATAGTTAAATATATAATACATTAACTAAATAATAAAAGTGATACAAAGTTTATATACTTAGTTAAATTATGTCAAATTATATAAATTAATAATATATTATTTATTTAAGCGTACATTGTTGACTAAAAATTACTATTCGGTCAATATTTAATTGTAACCCTTAATACATATAGTCAGACATATATCCCTAGGGTTAATTCAGTAATTTAGAAGTCGAAAAGTGAGGGTTGTTACAGTACCTCCCCGTTAATAAAAACTTCGTCCCGAAGTTTTAGGTAGACTTCTCGGATGCATCAGCGGTTGAGAAGAGATGGGGATATTTCTGGTTCATTTGGTCTTCACGTTCCCAGGTATGTTCGGGGCCTTGCGTGTTTTCCAAAGGATAGAATATTGTTTTGTTTCAAGCGTTTAAGTCATACAAACCATAATCTCTATAGGTTTTTCTACGAAGTGCATTTTATCATTAATGCAGAGATCATTCAAAATGATGATGTTATGCAAGTCATTTCAGTAAATTGGATACATGAAATGTGTTATGAATAATATTGAGCTCATTTAAAACCTTGAGCGTTTATGCTGCAATATTAGGCAGACAAAACAGAGAGGAGTTCATGAAAATCATAGTCATGAAATTTGATAGAGATCGTCATTCTTTATAACAAGAATGATGAATTAGAGTTTTCTCGACATTAAATGATATGGATAAAGTAATTCGATTATAGAAAGAGTATAAATGAAGCTATCGTAAAAGAGTAAATGAGAAAATTAAATGTTTGCCTTAACTTTTGACGTAGTTACGATTGATTTCCGGATTTCAAGGAATTAAAGAAATCTTCGAAATCTTTATAAGATTTGATTTTCCGGTAATTACAGAAATTAGGATTTTCTTTAATTAAAGGCGGTGAATTACCTCGATTGCTGTGTCTGGAATTTTTGCTATAAATTAGCTTCTTCCGTTTCATTATCTTCACCACTTATATACTTTCTTTCTCAATTCATACTTCCAAAAGTTTTGTTAATATGCTCAATCCAGTTCTTGTCTTTGACATTATATTGGTTATCGTCACAATCATCCTTCTTTTCCAACTCCCACCAGAGGAGTCTGTTTACTTCTACTATGCTATAGAATTTATTGTGTTTTTAGTTCTCCCGTGTCTTTATATTGCTATACGCATTGATATACACGGTTTGTAATTTCAGTGTTGTTATCGGGATTTATATTTTCCCTTATATGTCGAAGCTTCATGCTTTTGTAAAGCAAGTAACGGTCCAGAATTCGTAGGTATGAAGTTTCGAATGATCATGATATTCAAAGCAGAAGGAATGGTAATAGCACGATTTGATTTGTCATAGTACCAGAATATCCGAGAAAGACCGAATTATCAAGAAAAATATTTTCTTGATATGTTTAGAGTTTAAATAGATAAGAGTCGTGCAACATGGCAAATGATGATTATAAAGTCTATGAATCATCATCTTCCATTAAAAATTTAGCATGACTTATTGTAATATAATCACGTTGGCCTGATGTCATTATATTATACTAACTCATGCTTCAATTCCCAACACTACTTCAAATCATTCATAATTTAAACTTGAACTTTACAGAATATAGAAACTAAAACAGTTTCCTTTATGATGTGATAAATATATCGCAAAGAGATAATTAATTGCTGACAAGAATCGTTATAAAGATATCTTCAGAAATATAGAGGATATTTATAACGAAAGATACAGTGATATCTCAGAATTTCTAAGTTCCAATGACGAGGAAAATTCTTTTGTTTCCTCTGCATTTAATGCTACCATATCTGAATCATTGGTTATCAATCCGAGATGGTTTCAAGAAAATTTTTTTTAGATGATTAAACGCTGATTGTAATCGTCAACGGATCTAATGGTTAACGAATAGGCGTTGTTGATGATAATTTCGGTGGTTTGATGTGATAATTCATCATAGAATACGAATGAATTTAATTCATGAATGTAGTGATCTTTAGGAAGATAACACCTGCTAAAGCTTTACTTGAATTCTGGTATGTTAATTTCAGAATGTGTAATTAAATTTGTATGAAAATGATTGTGTATCACAGTGAAGGCAGTGAGTATAATTAATGATTTATGAATCGAAATTGAAGAATGTACACTGTATTTATGTAAGATGTAAATATTTCTCGCGTATTACCTACCCGTTAAAATATTTTCACAATTAACAGTTTTTACAATCTTTATGAAGATATACGTTCATATATGTATTCTTCAGATATAATCATGGATTTAATGAGTTAATATATATTAAACTCATTTGATTTGCGGTTTGGAACGAGAGTAAATAATCTCCAAAATCTTAGAGATTTCATAATTGTTACGAAATATTTCGCTAATGAAGTTATGAATCAATACATTCATCGTTATACTTGATTTATTATGAAATGGAGTTTATTGTGCTGAAGCAGTGATTAACAATTGTTAAGTCATTAGCGAAGGGTGTACATCATAGCATATTAGTGATATGAATTAACCAAGTAGTACATACTAGTTGAGATTCTCACGTAATTGCTTAGTACGACAAGATTTATTATTGTTCCAAATCATATATATAAGGTATACATATATAATTCTTCACGAAGAATGAGTCAATACATCTTAACTCTTTATTGCTAATATTCCTTGGTATCTATCGGGCGTATCATGTTGATGTTTGAGGTACTGAGTGTGTTGTTGAGGCGGGGGATGCGAATGTTGTTGTTGATGAAGCTGATGCTGTTAGTAGTGATGTTGATGGTACTGGTGGTGATGCTGGTTATGCTGCTGGTGCTGCTGCTGGTGTTCGTAGGTTTCGCACCAGATTTTCCAGAGCCACTACTCGAGCGCGAAGCTCGTTGACTTCTTCTATTATTTTGGGATGATTGGTGGTTGGAACAAGGGGGTGAATAAGATCTAGAATCTTCGATATTATATATTCGTGACGGGATACCCTGGAAAGAAGAGATAAAATGGTGTTTCGGACTGGTTCGCCGGTAAGCGCTTCAGGTTCTTTGCCAATAGCTGAATTCGGTTGGTGGAAGGGTCACCTTCTTCTTGTCTCCATTGATTGAGTCGGCTACGAACCCATCCCCAATTCATCCAGAATAGATGATGGCTGATTGGTTCGTTTGTTCCGGTTACGCTGCCGTGGGAGCTTGAAGAGTTTGAGAAATTCATATTATATGTTTGGAATAGGGTTGGATATGAAATGGGTATTGAATACCGAATGATATATTCGTCTCCTTGAATACGTATTTATAGCAAAAAGATTTCCGTAATTTACAGAGAAAATTTAGGATAAGTGGTAGACAAAGTTTATAGACATGATAATATATGATAAGATATGATGTGTCATCCATTTATGTAATAATGGTGGTATGACGTGTTGAGATTTGTAACCAGATATTGATTAAAGAATTTCAATTCGTATACTGTGATAACCTAATAATATTTTCCGGTTCGCAAACCGATGCATAAAGGCATAAGATACGTGAGTGTTTGAAGTAGTAGCAGGAGCTTGTGGACGAACCGTTATCTTCAATAACATATAGAAGTTTGATAAACTTGATAGGTCATAAGTTTAAAAAAAATAAGTGGAATAAAGATGAATATGATATAAACGAAACACTTTATTTTATTAAGAACAAGGCTTTAAACAAGCCTTCTTATTACAAGATTTGGGGATAAAAATAGTTTAAGGCCTAGCCTTTGCATAGATAGAAAATAACTAGGAAATATTAAGATTGAAGTAGTCTTCATATTTCTTCTTCTCGTCCTCAACCTCCTTCATAAACTTCTCAAACTTGTCGTTCTTCTCCTTTTGTTCCTCATAAAGATACTCGATGTTATCATAAAGATTGGAAACATCATTGTTGATTACATGGTACTTGTGGTCCCTCATAGAAAGTTGATTATTCACGCGGTTTTCCTCCATCTTCAATCTAAAGTCAACATCTTCTCTTAGGTAGGAGAGATATTGCTTCCCCCATCGGGCATTTCTTGTAAGGGTGCAAACCAAAGTCCCACATCGGTCATGGGATAAAACAAATGTATGTATATAATCTCTTTCTTTAGCTCAGCATTTTCCTTCATGAGCTTCTTGATTGCTAGGTCTTTTTCCTTCATTTGAGCATCGATCCTTGCAATATGGCGAATTAGGCCTTCGGTAGTTCTTCGCAGATTCATGATCTCGTACTTGACATCAACTTCATCGTAGGAAGGAGATCGGGATCTTTTCCTTGACGGGCCAGTTTCTTCAAGACGTTTCCTCTTGTCTTTATTTCTTGGGGTTGGATAGTATTGAGGAGACCCATGTGAATCAAGATTATTATTTGGGCTATAATTTGGTGATGGAGGACCACCAAAGCCATAAGGTGGGCTTTGGACTGGTCTTTCAGTAGAAGATCTTTCAGTATCTTTTTCGGTTGGCTCGAAAAGATTCATTTTGTTCGCTTGATGAGAATTAGACATCCTAATATTAAGAAAGAGATTTTGATTAGAATCTTTAAGTCAAGTATATTAAAGCATAATCGTTAAGATTATGGAGCAATCCTAAGTGCTTTAATTCTAAGGCAGGAAAGGTTATAGTTTCCTAGATTGCTAAGGCACCCTAGCTAACAAGTAAGGCACACATAAAAATGCAATCCTGGTTCTCTATAACAGCCTGGTTATGCTCTGATACCAATCTGTAACTTCCTCCCAATAGGGTCTGGAAGGAACGTCACTAATATCAAAACATACCAACATATTATAATAAACAAGAACAATACTAAATGATGAATTTAACTTTAATGAGTACGCATCGGAAAATGAAATGTCGTTACAATGACAGGAATAACAATATCATAAATGTTCACATGCAGAAGTAATAAATGCGATATCTCTTGATCCTATGTCCAAGTAGCATCACATAAGCAATAAGTATAAGAGCTTGAATCACCAGCACCTGAGACAAAACATGCTAAAGTGTCAACCAAAAAGGTTGAGTGAAGTTCATAGGTTTAACAAAAAGTTTGTCGTTGTTTTAGACCACAAGATTTAGTTTGTAAAGTTGATCTCCCGCAGGATCAAAAAGTTATGCCAATGCGTGATATTTAGACTAAACGTTCAAGTTTGCCCCATGACAAGTTGTGTCTGTCCTTGTCGGTTTAATTTCATTATTAAGTAATACAATGACTTGGTCAAATGTATTGGGGACGTTACTCCCGATAGGCCTACCCCCAATAATTAAGCATGCCGCAGCAATTAAAAATATCACTGTAGGGACTTAGTCGGACATAGCCGGGTATAGCATAGTTTAACAGTTTGGTACTTGTGTCTAAAGTGTAAAAAGTAAAAACAGCATGTGTCTCACCCCAAGTAAAGTAAGTAAGTTTGCTAGCAATAAAGAGGGGCTATGAATTCACCTTAGTAAGTAGAGAGAGTGTTATTCCTCGGAATAAAGAGTTGAACGAGTGAGCATGAAAGTCAACCTATTGACATTTAAGAGTAGTTAAGTGTTTTGCCCATGTTTAAGTTTAAGTATGCGTTTAAGTATAGTTTGTTTTACTAAGTTTCTATTCCTAGTAAGTTACTATTTTTATAAAGTTTCCATTTTTAGAAAGTTTCTTATTTTACTAAGTTTCTATGACTAGAGAGTTTCTACTTTTATCAGTGTTTTCCATTTTAGGATACTTGTCGTATTAGATAAGCTTCCAATCACCCCTTTCCCTTCGAATGGCTAATTTAGATCTAGGGGCTTGAGCCATAGGACCCTTTAAATCGGAAATCCAAACCCTCTGCCTAGAATCTCATAGAAACCATTCGTCAAGAAAGTTCGAAGATCTATACATCTCTAATACATATCCCAAAATGTTTTTATGTTACCATATAAGTAGTAGGTTATAGGTGCTAGTAATAGTAATAGTGTATACATGTTATTTATTTTATTTTTAATTGCATATAATTTATAACATTATTTACATATTTCGGTAAAAATAATAACCGAAGTAAAAGTAAAAAGTAAAAAGTAAAAAGTAAAAAGTGAAAAGTAAAAAAAAATAAAAAGCAAGAAAAGAATACTTACTAGTAGTAATTCTTCAAGGAGAGAAAGAGAGAAATTTTGGTGTGAGTTTGAATGAGAAATGAGGGGTATTTATACTTGAAAAAATTAGGTAAAAAGAATAAAATAATTAAAAGAAAAATAAATATTTAATTCTTAATGGGATTTTAAAATTAAAAAGTATTAAATGTTAGGTCATGGGATAATGCACAAAATAAAATAATAAAAGTAGTTTTTCCATTAAAATTTTTAATTAAAAAGTAATTTATTTATATATTTATTTTTTATTTATTTTAAGGATTTTTTTATGTAAATAAACAAATTTATTTAATGTTTTTCTAAGAATATTTGTCAATAATATTTTTTTATTTTTATTTTATTTTTGTTTTATTTAATTAATAAATACAAATTTTGCATAAAAATAATAAATAATTCGGTATTTTGTATTTTTAATAATAATTATGATTTTAATTATTAAACTATAGTTTTAGTAAGTTTGTAAATATTATTACATTTATATATAATTGGATTTATTATATAGTTAAATATATAATACATTAACTAAATAATAAAAGTGATACAAAGTTTATATACTTAGTTAAATTATGTCAAATTATATAAATTAATAATATATTATTTATTTAAGCGTACATTGTTGACTAAAAATTACTATTCGGTCAATATTTAATTGTATATAACAACCCTTAATACATATAGTCAGACATATAACTCTAGGGTTAATTCAGTAATTTTGAAGTCGAAAAGTGAGGGTTGTTACACATTGCATTATTTTATTTCAAAAGTTTCCCAAAAAGGAAAGCATACCAAAATATGTAGTTTAAAAGTAACCCAACATATTAATAATCCAAAGTTGACACAAAACATTGTCAACAACCCACAAGTAATAATTATTCAAAAATCGAATGCAAGCCAAAGTTTCACAAATTGTTTCATAAAAATCTGCCCAAATGCATGCAGACTCTTCTAAACACAGCGGAAGCATAACATAAACTCAAGTACCTGTGAAAACATGCGAGTAAACTGTCAACACAAAGGTTGAGTGAATTATAGGTTTAAATAATTGAATAAACTTTAGACCACAAGATTTAAAAATGTTAGAAAACATTAAACATTATTCCATTATCAATGAGCCACCTGGTAACCACTTAACCCTTTATTTACCCTTGCCAAACACAATAAAAATATACACTGGACAGTGTATCTACAACAAAATACGAAGTACTAAACATTCCAATTATAAATTGCTAGCGCGACTAGCTCAAAATGGGGTTGTCAAACCCGATAGATCTATCCATAGGATTCGCATTCATCGGTAGAAACCAATGATTACAGTTACCAGACTAGGGAATATTTTTGTCCAACTCACAATGAATAATTTAAATTTAATTGTTACTTGTGTCTAAACGTGAAATAAAATGAATGCAATCACATCCCAAAAATATACTTTGAAACGTATGTAAAAACGGGACTATAACTCACCTTAGATAGCACAGTAGATAACTCAAACCAAAAATCTGTAAGAACGTCCCGAAGCGTTTAACCTAGAGTAATAAGGTTGGTCAGTGGTCATACATCACCTTTATAAATTATTTTTATATTTATATTGAATTCGCAATCAACCAAAATAGAATTTATTAATGAATTAATTCTGGAGACTTAAGTTTAGATATATTATTAAATTATTTTCTTTGTTTGAAATCATGTATATACTTTACAGAATGAATTCATAACTTCGAGTTACTATCATTTATGTGAATTTGTAGAAAATAAAAAGAACAAAGTGTTCAAACCTTTATATTAGCATTGCAAAGTAATAAATAAATCGGGGACTAGAGATGTACTTTTTAAAATCTCAATTTCTTTAACTCACAAGTGAACCAACTACACCATACATGCATTTTATCTAACTTAACATATAAAATAATTTATATTCTGAGGACTAAAATCGCCAATTTCATTATCTTCTTTTAAATTTTTTTTTTTTTTTTTACGTATGTACAGAAACATATATTGTTTTCTTTCTCTTGCATTTAATTTAAATATTAAAATTAAAGATATAATATATTATATCTAATATTTATATCATATATTAAAATATCATATAAGTGATCCCATGATAATCAATAAGTTCAGATCTGTTGTGCATTGATTTTTAGGGCTAATAAGTAAATATATGAAATTGAAAGCTTTTCTTGCAAAAACGTATATAGTTCAAGTGCTTAATGCGTAATCATTAAATCATACTCTATATCATCTTGTTTAGTGACCCTTGTATGTACAGAGGTTTGAAATTATTTTATATCTTTCATGTTACATCAAAACTTATATGAAACTTGATTTTAATATATACCAACGAGCTGCAAGTATATAATGTACTTTTAGTTTTAAGTTTGTAAGTCTTGATTCACTTGTAATGACACATTTAAACGCCCTAAAGTTTCCGAATTCAATGAATGTAACATGGCTTTATTCAGTTTCAGTGTTATGCATGAATACGGGATGATTATTATAGTGTAACAAAATATTAACATGCGAGTTTAGATGAGATATACCTATAAATCCGAACCGAGTTTGTGGAAGATACCTCTTGTATTCATCCTATTACTCGATCCGTTGTTTGTTGTGTTTCCCGAATTAATACTTCTAAGTTGAACGTATATTTGGAATGAATGATGTGGGTTGATTATAAATATTATTGTAGTCTATATAATGTGATTTGTTGTGACTTAACTTTGGAATAGAACAAAAAGGAAAAGAAAACCTCGGATGTAAAAGGGGTTATGAAACTAGAGTGTTGTGAAAGAAATTGTGTAGATAGATATGGAGTATAAACAAGTTTAGTCGATAAATTTGGGATAACCATCATGTATTGCAACATGTGATAGACTTGTTCATGTACTTGTATTTGACTCCGTTTAATTCTCAACCATTTCTCCAGCTTCTCAATTTAATGTTGGACTTTAAAAAGTGATAAGAATTTTAATCCACAACCACGTATTATTTTTCTCACTTATTAAGTGTAGTATTTTTATGTTATTATTCTACATAAATATTAGATAAGACTATTTATAACAATTAATATTTACGATTACGATTCAAATAAGAAAAGTGGTATCTCATCTAGATTTATTAATTAATTAAAATTTTAAATTTATAATTACAATAACGGTGATATATCGTCTTTCTTTTGTTTTTTTTTCGTTATTTGGTATTAGTTACCACCAATCTTAAAGATACATATGATCATAGTCATAATTTAATACAATATTGATCATTAAATCCACTAGATGATGGTAATTTGTTTTCAAGTTAAAATACGCTTCAAGTTACTCCATCCGGATTTTACTAATACTATGCGGAGTAACATTTATTCATATCACACTAATATTAAATTTATGTTATTTAATATGGAGTTAATATAACATATTCAGCTTAAAGTTGATGGAATTTAACAAGTTCATAAAACATGTTCTTCTAGTTAACAAAATTACAAAACCAATTTGTAGTAGTGTTAAAGCAAGCGGAAGCAAAAGTTAGGTTCATGTTTATATGTTTAACCATTTAGTTAAATTCCATGTTAATATCAAGTCTTGAAACATATGCTTACATACAAGAACAAGGAAGTAAGATATATATACCTCCTCAAGCTAGTTGAGGGTTATTTTCAAGTGAGAAAGTTGATGATGAAGATGATGAAAATGGAGCTTCTAACTTGAAGCCTCAAGCAAGTAATACCCCAAGCCTTTAACTCCAAACCTTTGTACTTTAGTTAGGATTTATTAACACTTGATTGGAGCTTGCAAAAACCAAATTTTGATCACCCTTTCACCCAAAAAATGCCACGGCCAGGCAGCAAAAGAAAGAAGGTCTTGTGCAGTTTTTTTGCTCTCTATTTTGATGTGTATTTGCAAGTGTATCTTTTTCAAAGAGTCAAGCATGCATGTATATGGGAAATGGGATATGTAATTGACCAAGAAAAGGAATCTAGCACACTTGCTTCCAACTCCAATGCCACTACTCCCTTTGTTTATAAAAGTTAATTTTTATAAAAGTTAGATTTTATAAAATTTAATTTTTATAAACTTCCATATTTATTTATGTACATATCATTATATAAAACCCATCTATATAAAATGTAACATAAATTTATTAATTATTTAACCTATAAATAATTAAATCCATATTATATAAATTATTCCATAATTTATACATAGATATATACATGTACACATCAAGTAGTATTTAAGAAAACCATTTTTCTTAAAGTTCAAGTGTCGCGTATTTAATCAATGATCCAATCGCTAAGATCAAATACGAATAAGGGTTTGGTAAGCTTGTTATTGGGTATGACCCGACTTGGATCAAAACATATTAGCCACGTTAATTTAATATGTCTCTCGGGCATACGAAATTCCATCAATCTCCCACTTGCACGAGAAACATAAGAAATTAACGCAAGTGATGGATACCACCTAACGACCGTCCATCACCCCCAATATGTTATGACTTTGTGCCATTCAATAACATCATCCTTTTCGAGTTCCATCTCGAATATGAATAGGTGAATCTTTCATCATTTCCTTTCGTCCTAGATGTCATGTTAAATCTAAGAGATATAGAATGATCACTCTCCTTTAGATTTAACTTTATCAGGCCTTAGACATCTGACTCTCAACGAATAAGAGGGACAAATTCCATCTTGACTACATACGTCCTAAACATATACCTTGCATTATATCTGAGCTCTTCCTTATGAACTACCATATTTCAGAATAGCGAAGGAAAGAATCAAGGTACAATACTTGGTAAATATCCGAACCCAATATGTATCTCAGGTCAGAGGATACAATGATATTCGCCTTTACTCAAGATTACATGTGATCAACCACGTAGGCTCCATTCAGTAAATATTGAGAGCGGGTCTTCCAATACTTGTATCCCACAAATATCTATGAACCTTGGTAGCAACCTTGTCCCACATTCAACCTGAATGTATACCAATCCAAGTTCATAATAGTCTAAACCTCACACTTACCCCCACAAATGAGATCAACTACGGAATTTAGAATAATTACTTATTCATGGATAAAATATGCAAAATAGGAACATAACTCAAAATAAATTAATACCATAATTATATTAATGAGTTTGAACCACTTCGTTCCGTTACAATACTTAAAACAGATCATGACCAATCACTAGAATATCGAAGCCCTAATGCACAAACATGTCCTTCATGTTTTGCTCCATATAAGAGTTTCGTGAGTGGATCCGCTATGTTATGATCTGTGTGAACTTTGCGAATACATATCTTTCCCTTTTCAACTTCATCCCTAATGTAGTTGAATCTCCGCTCAATGTGACGGGTCTTTTGGTGAGCACGAGGTTCCTTGATTTGAGCAATCGCACCTTCGTTGTCACAAAAGATCTCAAGAGGGTCTTGAATGGTAGGGACCACTCCTAAGTCGTCGATGAATTTCTTTATCCATGCAGCTTCCTGAGCTGCCAATGAGGCGGCAATGTACTCCGATTCTGTAGTGGATAATGCAACAACATCTTGCTTTGAACTCTTCCAAGAGACCGCACCTCCATTTAATGTAAAGACATAACCGGATTGTGATCGAGAGTCATCTCGATCAGTTTGGAAGCTCGCGTCCACGTAACCTTTTACAGCGAGTTCCTCCTCACCAGACCCGTATATAAGAAACATATCCTTAGTCCTTCTAAGGTATTTCAATATACTTTTAACAGCAATCCAATGACTGTTTCCTGGGTTATTCTGGTATCTACTTGTCAAGCTAAGAGCGCATGACACATCCGGTCTAGTACATATCATTGCATACATGATTGACCCAATAGCAGACGCGTATGAGACATTCTTCATTCTCTCTTGTTCATCTTTTGTGGTAGGGCACTGAGATGAACTGAGAAGTGTTCCTCTTTGAATAGGTACCAAACCTTTCTTAGAGTTCTCCATCTTGAACCTTTTCAAGACCTTTTCAATGTATGCACTTTGATTCAAACCTATCAATTTCTTGGATCTATCCCTGTAGATCCCAATCCCCAAAATGTATTTTGCTTCTCCAATATCCTTAATGGAGAAGCAGCTACTTAGCCAAGTCTTAACTCCTTGCATTTGTGGAATATCATTTCCAAATAATAATATATCATCCACATATAGAACAAGGAACATGACTGTGCTCCCACTAGCTTTCTTGTATACACAAGCTTCATCACCATTTTTAATGAAGCCAAATTTCTTGGCTTCCTCATTAAAACGATGATTCCACATTCTAGAAGCTTGTTTCAGTCCGTAGATTGACTTCTTTAACTTACATACTTTGTCAAGATGTTTTGGATCAACAAAACCTTCAGGCTGAACCATATAGACATCTTCCTCAAGATATCCATTTAGGAAGGTAGTTTTGACATCCATTTGCCATATCTCATAATCATAATGTGCAGCAATGGCAAATAATATCCTGATAGACTTTAGCATTGCTACAGGTGAAAAAGTTTCATCGTAATCAACCCCTTGAGTTTGAGTGAAACCTTTTGCTACAAGTCTAGCTTTATATGTATCTAAGTTTCCATGTATGTCGGTTTTCTTCTTGAAAATCCATTTACAATCAACTAACTTGGAGCTAGTAGGTTGTATAACCAATTCCCAAACTTGGTTGTCATACATGGATTGCATTTCAGCTTTCATGGCTTCCTTCCATTTATCTTTATCAATCCGTGATAAAGCATCTTGGTAGTTTGTTGGTTCATCCAAATCAACCATATAGCAACCATCCACGAGAAATCCATATCTCTCAGGAGGATTACTGATCCTACCAGATCTACGAACGTTTTGTATACTTTGATCACCCATGTGATCATTCTCAACATTTTCATATTGAGTGCTAGTGTCAACTAATTGTGTATCATCTACTCGATCTTGAACCTCTTCAAGATCTATCTTCCTTTCACTATTACCTTCCATAAGGAACTTAGTTTCAAGGAATTCAGCCTTCCGAGCAACAAATACATTCTGCTCGGATGGATCGTAGAAATAGTATCCCATATCATCCTTCGGATATCCTATGAAGATACACTTCGTGGATCGAGCATTCAACTTATTAGGGACGTAACGCTTAGGGCAAGCTTCACATCCCCATACCTTTAAGTATGATAGAGAAGGAGGTTTTCCAAACCATATCTCATGAGGAGTTCGTTCCACTTTCTTGGTTGGGGCCATATTTAAAATACGAACCGCGGAGCTTAGACAATAACCCCAAAATGATAGAGGTAACGAGCTTTTTGCCATCATAGATCGAACCATATCCATTAGGGTTCGGTTCCTCCTTTCGGAAACTCCATTAAGTTGGGGTGTTCCGGGTGGAGTAAGTTGTGAGATAATCCCACAACTCCTAAGATGATCTTGGAAGGCATCGCTTAGGTATTCACCTCCTCTATCGGTACGAAGTACCTTAATTGTCCTATTGAGTTGATTTTGTACTTCGTTTTGATATTCTTTGAATGCTTCAAACATTTCGTCCTTGTGTCTTAATAAGTAGACATATTCGAAATGACTGAAGTCATCAATAAAAGTAACGAAGTATCTTTCACCATTCCTAGTCATGGGCTTAAAAGGTCCACATACATCCGAATGTATTAATCCTAATAAGTCTTTAGCCCTTTCATAGGTCCCTTTGAAAGGTGCTTTAGTCATTTTGCCTTGTAAACAAGATTCGCACACATCAAACGAGTCCAGTTCATTTGATTTCAAAAGGCCATTCTTTTGAAGTGTATGCATTCGATTCTTGTTTATGTGACCAAGGCGACAATGCCATAAGTAGGAATCACTCAAATCCATTTTGAGCTTCTTGGTGCTTGCATGGTATATTGAGCTATCGAATGATGTGCTATCATGAACCAATTAATAAATACCATTCAAAGGCGAGGCCTTAAAATAGAACATATCATTCAAAAAGACATGGATATCATCATTAATAAAATTAAGATTAAAACCACAATGTCTTAAACGGGAAACAGAAATAATGTTTCGTGTTAAATCAGGTGCATACAAAACATTTTCTAAATTAAGTTCCAATCCGCTTGGAAGTTTCAAAATAAAATCTCCTTGAGCTTTAACATGCACCTTTGCACCATTGCCCATATAGAGACTTGATGTTCCCGCCTTGTGATCACTTCTTTTGAACCCCTGCAAAGAATTGCAAATATGAGTTCCACATCCAGTGTCTAATACCCATGTATTAGAAGAAGTAATACTAAGCTCTATATATACCATATATATATTACCTGAGGTTTTCCCTGCATCCCTCTTGTCCTTCAACTCCTTAAGATAGACCGGACAGTTTCGTTTCCAATGACCCATCTCACCACAACCGAAACATGGGTCTTCCTTGGGGTTTGTCTTCTCGGCTACCTTTTGCTTCTTAGCCTTGTTGATGGTTGGGGCAACCATCTTCCCCTTCCCTTTGCCTTGATAGGCGGGTCCTTTTCTCTTAGCCACCTTTGGCTTAGAGGTGTTACCTTTGGATCCACCTTGATCGATTGCTAACACGGGTAAAGCCCTTTTACCCATGCTAGCTTCCGCCGTTCTAAGCATACCGTGAAGCTCACCTATGCTCTTATCCATCCCATTCATATTGTAATTAATTACAAATTGATCAAACCTTTTTGATAGGGAGTTAAGGATAAGATCGGTGGCTAACTCATTTGATATGTTTAGGTTAAGGCGGTTAGCACGATCAATAAGGCTCTTCATCTTAAGCACATAAGATGAAACCGATTGGGTATGGTCCATACGACAAGCATGTAGCGCCCGAACGGTCTCAAAACGCTCGACACGCGCTTGTTGAAGGAACATCTCCTTCAATTGCGTTATCATGTCGTATGCACTATGATGCTCGAAATCCTTTTGGAGTTCTGGAATCATAGTCCCAAGCATTAGGCATGAGACTTGAAGGGAGTCGTGGCAATACTTATCGTAAGAGGCCATTGCTTCCACATCATTCTCATCCGGTTGATCGGGAATGGGGTCCTCAAGTACATACGCTTTATCCTCTTGTTTGAGGACAATCCGAAGATTGCGGAACCAATCCATAAAGTTTGTATGGTTGAGTTTTTCTTTCTCTAAGAGAGACCTTAATGATAGGTTGTTCATGTTAAGTGGTGCGTTTTGAATGTTGTTGTTGTTATTGGCGGCCATCTACAAAATTAACAAAGTTCGTTTAAGTATCGATTTTTAATTTAACATTCAATACCCTTTTAATCCAATTGATATATTAAATTTTAGAATCCAACGGTAAACCAAACTTCGGTTAGGTGGCCTTTATCCCGTTATTTGATTTAGCTAGGTAGTCATTATATGACAATTGCAATCCTTTTGCAACTTCTAATGTATGGGATCATGCAATCCTTTTGCATGGCATATTTATCCCATCAACGCCTATTTGTTCCTCATGCTTCGGTGACCCTAAGTTCATGATTCCCAAATCAAGTCGTCCTACTTGTGTAAACGTGTAAACTTAACATACAAGTGGTTAGGTGACCTTTATCCCACAAGCATGCGAAATTCACCCTAATCATATTAGTTTGTTCATGATGGTTAGGTGACCTTTATCCCATCATGAGTTCCCTAACATGCTTAAGTGTCACACAAAAGGATGGCGTTAAACTTGTTATCCTTGTTTGTAAAAGGGATTTTAAGTTTTCGTTTATTCTAGTTTGAGAAAACATTTATGCCATACACCAACATGCATTTAGTGTATGGTACTTATGAAAAACCATTTTCATGTCTTGTAATTAGCCAATTACTTGATATAAACCATTTTATATGTATGATCCTTATCATGCTCTTAATAACCAATTATTAATGTCCTTTTAGCCATTTTTAATTTAACCATTTAAATTGACGTTTTGCATGTCGTTAATTATGTCTAATTTAACCAATTAAATTGTCGTTTTCTAGTTGTTGACTTGTGTGATTAACTTGTAGCATACAAACATACAATCCACATAATCATACAAAACAACCACGCATGCAAAATCATATGTTCACAATCAAGCCATTTTGGTGGACATTTGTTTAGCCGAAAACAAATGCCACCGATGAAGGGGTTATAACACAAAGTAGGAGATTTTAAATCTCCCACTTAATCTTGCATCCAAATGCTTCTTCATGTGTTCTTCAAGTCTTCATCATCTTCATTATTTTACAAAATATATCCTAATACATTTTGTCTAAAAATATGAAAATACAACCTAATCTATTTTACATACCAAATATAAAATAAATTACATAACCAAATGAATAATTATTACAAACCAAATTTGAATAAATTATTACAAACTTAATGAATAATACAAATCATCCAACCAAGCAACCAAACAACCACAAGGTCTAGGCATTGATTGTGAACATTAATGTATCAACAAAATGACCAAAATGGAGCAACCCAAAACCCATTTTCGGTGTCCAAAATTTGGCCTACATCACCAACCCTCCCAAACCCGAAAATTTTTGTATTCCATTTTCATGCATGTATATGGAATGCAAATATAGTGGGTTTAAATACAATATACGAAGCATAATCCATAGACTTCGGCTCTAGATACCATTGATGGAATTTAACAAGTTCATAAAACATGTTCTTCTAGTTAACAAAATTACAAAACCAATTTGTAGTAGTGTTAAAGCAAGTGGAAGCAAAAGTTAGGTTCATGTTTATATGTTTAACCATTTAGTTAAATTCCATGTTAATATCAAGTCTTGAAACATATGCTTACATACAAGAACAAGGAAGTAAGATATATATACCTCCTCAAGCTAGTTGAGGGTTATTTTCAAGTGAGAAAGTTGATGATGAAGATGATGAAGATGGAGCTTCTAACTTGAAGCCTCAAGCAAGTAATACCCCAAGCCTTTAACTCCAAACCTTTGTACTTTAGTTAGGATTTATTAACACTTGATTGGAGCTTGCAAAAACCAAATTTTGATCACCCTTTCACCCAAAAAATGCCACGGCCAGGCAGCAAAAGAAAGAAGGTCTTGTGCAGTTTTTTGCTCTCTATTTTGATGTGTATTTGCAAGTGTATCTTTTTCAAAGAGTCAAGCATGCATGTATATGGGAAATGGGATATGTAATTGACCAAGAAAAGGAATCTAGCACACTTGCTTCAAACTCCAATGCCACTACTCCCTTTGTTTATAAAAGTTAATTTTTATAAAAGTTAGATTTTATAAAATTTAATTTTTATAAACTTCCATATTTATTTATGTACATATCATTATATAAAACCCATCTATATAAAATGTAACATAAATTTATTAATTATTTAACCTATAAATAATTAAATCCATATTATATAAATTATTCCATAATTTATACATATATATATACATGTACACATCAAGTAGTATTTAAGAAAACCATTTTTCTTAAAGTTCAAGTGTCGCGTATTTAATCAATGATCCAATCGCTAAGATCAAATACGAATAAGGGTTTGGTAAGCTTGTTATTGGGTATGACCCGACTTGGATCAAAACATATTAGCCACGTTAATTTAATATGTCTCTCGGGCATACGAAATTCCATCAAAAGTGGTGACCAACATTTGTAACACGGGCTTGAAAGATTAAGCGGAATGCGATTCAAAAGAAATCAAATGCTACGTGATTTATAATACACAAGAAGGATAAAAATCCAGGAAATAAAATATAGAAATATTTTATGAATTCAATGACATTGAAATGTCATAGATAAAATAATTCAGATTTGAAAATCACGAAAATATAGTCGTTGGTTTGAAAACCGAAATGATTCGCCGGATAGAAATTCACGACACGTAGAAACGTAAAAATTTAAATACGAATACAAATATTCATATAACACATAATAATTAATATATTATTAATAAAATATTAATATAGGTCATAGAAATGACATGGCACGAATAACAATTAACGGTCGTTAAATAATTAAAGGTAAAAGATAACGGAAAAAGTAGGGTCGTGACACTCAAAGTGAAAGTATGTTTTTCAAAATGGTCATCAAGATGTCGTTCTTTCGACGAGAATGACTACCTCTTTAGTAATTGACATGTAACTTAAATTTCAGACTATAAACATATACTTTTTCTGTATGGATTCTTAAATTAGAGTTCAATATGAAACCATAGCAATTTGATTCACTCAAAACGGATTTAAAATGAAGAAGTTATGGTTAAAACAAGATTGGATATTTTTGATCTTTTTAGCTACGGGAAATGTTCAACAAATCTATACAAATCATATCCTAGCTAACTTATATTGTATTATACATGTATTCTAATATATTATGTAATCTTGGGATACCATAGATACGTATGCAAATGTTTTGACATATCATATCGACCCATGTATATATATTATTTGGAACAACCATAGACACTCTATATGCAGTAATGTTGGAGTTAGCTATACAGGGTTGAGGTTGATTTCAAAAATATATATACTTTGAGTTGTGATTTAGTCTGAAACGTGTATACACTGGGTCGTGGATTAATTCAAGATAATATATATCGATTTATTTCTGTACATCTAACTGTGGACAACTAGTTGTAGGTTACTAACAAGGACAGCTGACTTAATACACTCAAATCTTTAAAACATAATAAAAATGGTTGTAATTATATTTTGATCATACTTTGATATATATGTACATATTTGTATAGGTTCGTGAATCGATCCGTGGCCAAGTCTTATTTCCGAGGAAGGAAATATCTGTGAAAGTGAGTTATAGTCCCACTTTTAAAATCTAATATTTTTGGGATGAGAATACATGCAGGTTTTATAAATGATTTACAAAATAGACACAAGTACGTGAATCTACATTCTATGGTTGAATTATCGAAATCGAATATGCCCCTTTTTATTAAGTCTGGTAATCTAAGAATTAGGGAACAGACACCCTAATTGACGCGAATCCTAAAGATAGATCTATTGGGCCTAACAAACCCCATCCAAAGTACCGGATGCTTTAGTACTTCGAAATTTATATCATATCCGAAGGGTGTCCCGGAATGATGGGGATATTCTTATATATGCATCTTGTTAATGTCGGTTACCAGGTTTTCACCATATGAATGATTTTTATCTCTATGTATGGGATGTGTATTAAAATATGAAATCTTGTGGTCTATTGTTACGATTTGATATATATAGGTTAAACCTATAACTCACCAACATTTTTGTTGACGTTTAAAGCATGTTTATTTTCAGGTGAATACTAAGAGGTTCCGCTGTTGCATACTAAAATTAGGACAAGATTTAGAGTCCATGTTTGTATGATATTGTGTAAAAACTGCATTCAAGAAACATATGTCGATGTAATATATTTCTATTGTAAACCATTATGTAATGGTCATGTGTAAACAGTATATTTTAGATTATCATTATTTGATAATCTACGTAATGTTTGTCACCATGGGGAGCTCCTGTTTTGTTTGTCAAGTAGAAGGATGGTACATTTAGGTTGTGTATTGACTACAGAGAGTTGAATAAACTTACCATCAAAAACCGTTATCCACTGCCGAGAATTGACGACTTATTTGATCAACTACAAGGCTCGTCGGTTTATTCGAAAATTGATTAACGTTTTGGATATCATCAAATGCGAGTAAAGGAGGATGATATTCTAAAAACTACTTTTAGGATGCGTTATGGTCATTACGAGTTTATGGTTATGTCATTTGGATTGACTAACGCACCAGCTGTGTTCATGGACCTTATGAACCGAGTGTGTGGGCTATATCTTGACAAGTTTGTCATTGTTTTCATCGATGACATACTTATTTACTCAAAGAATGATCAAGAGAACGAAAAACATTTGAGAAAAGTGCTAGAAGTATTGAGGAAAGAAAAACTGTACGCTAAGTTTTCAAAGTGTGCATTTTGGTTGGAAGAAGTTCAATTCCTCGATCACATAGTGAACAAAGAAGGTATCCAGGTGGACCCGGTAAAGATCGAAACCGTTGAAAAGTGGGAAACCCCAAAAAATCTGAAGCATATACATCAATTTTTAGGATTGGCTGGTTACTACAGAAGATTCATCCAAGATTTCTCCAAAATAGCAAAACCCTTGACTGCATTAATGCATAAAAGGAAGAAATTTGAATGGAAGGATGAACAAGAGAAGGCGTTTTAGTTGTTGAAGAAAAATCTAACTACGGCACCTATATTGTCATTGTCTGAAGGGAATGATGATTTTGTGATTTATTGTGACGCATCAAAGCAAGGTCTCGGTTGTGTATTAATGCAACGAACGAAGGTGATTGCTTATGCGTCTAGATAATTAAAGATTCACGAGAAAAATTATACAACTCACTGAAGGTATTTCGTATGCCCGAGAGACATATTAAATTAATGTGGCTAATATGTTTTGATCCAAGTCGGGTCATACCCAATAACAAGCTTACCAACACCTTAATCGTATTTGATCTTAACGATTGGATCGTTGATTAAATTATGCAACACTTGAATTTTAAGAAAATGGTTTCTGAAAACAATTACACTTGATATGAATATATATATATATATATATATATATATATATATATATATATATATATATATATATATATATATATATATATATATATATATATATATATATATATATATATATATATAAATCATGGAATGATTTATATAATAAGGATTTAATTATTTATAGGTTAAATAATTAATTAAGTCATGTTGCATTTTATAAAATTGGTGTTAAGTATACATGACAAATAATATGGAATTTTATATATTTGGTTTTATAAATAATACATACATAATTTATAAAATGCAAGTTTATGAATTTTGTTTTATAAAATCTAATTTTATAAAACAAGTTTATAAAATATGCATGTACATAAAATGTGTCAAGAATTATTTTATAAACTAGATGGGAGTGGCCTTGGAGTTGTAAGTAGGCATGCTAGAGACTCCATTACTTGGTCATACTTTCCCAATTCCATATACATGCATCTTGACACACTTTGAGAACAACACATGCAATTAACATATCAAAAAAAACTTCACAAATCCTCTCCTAGACTGCTGTCCAGGCCGTGAGATATATGCAGCTCCAAAGGGTTCAAAAATTGGTTTTGATAAGCTCAATTCAAGTGTAATTAAATCCTAACTAAAGGCTAGGTGTTGGTGCAAAAGCTTAGGGTATTTCTCCTTGAGGTTTCATCCTTTTGAAGCTCCATTCATCATCATCATCTTCATCATCTACTACCTAGCTTGGAGAAGGTATAAACTCCTTTCTTACTTGTAGTTTGTAAGTATGTTTCACAACTTGATCCTAATTGAGATTTAACTTTAATTGGTTAAAGATATACAATGTTATAAAATGGTAATTTCATGCTTCCGCTCTAATTTGATTCTTAAAAGGTTTTGAACATTTTGTAACTTGTTAAATCCCAACAATGGTATCTAGAGCCGAAGTTGTTGAAATATGTTTCGAGATGGTTATTATACTCACTATATATTTTGCATTTTATGTACATGCATGAAAGAAAAATACAAAAATTAATGGGTTTCGGTGGGTATGTTATTTAGGCCGAATTGTTTGAGTCCCAAAATGGGTTTTGGGCTCTTCCATTTTGGTCATATTTGTTATATGTAGAAGTTCACAATCAAGCCTTGACCTTTTGTTTGAATGGTTGCATGTTTGGATGATTTTAATAATTAATTTGGTATGTAATATTAATTCATTCATGTGGTTGTAATATTCATTCAATTTGGTTTGTAATATTATTATTTTGGTTATGTAATTTATTTTATATTTGGTATGTAAAATAGATTAGGTTGTATTTTATTTTTTAGAAAATTGTATTAGGATATATTTTTGTAAAAATGAAGATGCAAGATGAAGACAAGGAAGATGCAAGATTAAGTGGGAGATTAGAAATCTCCTACTTTGGGTTATAACCCTTTACCGGTGGCATTTGTTTTCGTCTAAACAAATGTTCACCAAATTGGCTTGATTGTGAACATATTTGTTTTGCATGCATGGTTGTTCATTGTATGATTGTGGATTGTATGTTTGTATGCTACAAGTTAATCACACAAGTTAACAACAAACAAAATGCCAATTTAATTGGATAAATTAAACATTATTAACGACATGCAAAAAGTCAATTTAAATGGTTAAATTAAAAACGGCTAAAAGGATATTAATAAACGGTTATTAAGAACAAGATAAGGATCATATATATAAAATGGTTTATATCAAGTAATTGGCTAAAATTACAAGACTTGAAAATGGATTTCAAATGAACCATACACTAAATGCATGTTGGTGTATGGTGTAAAAGTTTTCTCAAACTAGAATTAATGAAAACTTAAAATCCCTTATTAACAAGGAAAACAAGTTAAACGTCATCCTTTTGTGTGACACTTAAAAATATTAGGGAACTCATAATGGGATAAAGGTCACCTACCCGTTATGAGCAAACTAATATGATTAAGGTGAATTTCGTATGCTTGTGGGATAAAGGTCACCTAACCACTTGTATGTTAAATTTACACGTTAACACAAGTAGGACGACTTGATTTGGGAATCATGAACTTAGGGTCACTGAAGCATGAGGAACAAATAGGCGTTGATGGAATAAATATGCCATGCAAAAGGATTGCATGATTCCATAACTTAGAAGTTGCAAAAGGATTGCAATTGTCATTTAATGACTACCTAGCTAAATCAAATGACGGGATAAAGGTCACCTAACCGAAATTTGGTTTACCATTGGATTCTAAAATTTAATAAATATCAATTGGATTTAAAGGGTATTGATTGTTAAATTAAAATTAATACTTAAACGACTTTGTTAAATTTTGTAGATGGCTGCCAATAACAACAACAACATTCCAAACGCACCTATCAACTTTAACAACCTATCGTTGAGGTCAATCCTCGAAAAGGAAAAACTCAACCATACGAACTTCATGGATTGGTTTCGCAATCTAAGAATTGTCCTCAAATTAGAGGATAGGGCGTATGTGTTGTAAGACCCCATTCCCGATCAACCGGATGAGGATGATACGGAAGGCATGGCTTATTGGGAGAAATATTGCACCGATTCGTTGCAAGTTTCTTGCCTTATGCTTGGGACTATGATACCTAACCTCCAAAAGGATTTTGAGCATCATAGTGCATATGACATGATCACACAGTTGAAGGAGATGTTCCTTCAACAAGCTCGTGTCGAGCGCTTTGAAACGGTCTGAGCGCTTCATGCATGTCGGATGGATGACTCCCAATCCGTTTCATCTTATGTCCTTAAGATGAAAAGCCTAATTGATCGAGCGAACCGTCTAAACTGCAACGTGTCTAATGAATTAGACACGGACCTTATCCTTAATTCCTTGTCAAAGAGGTTTGACACATTTGTAATGAATTACAACATGAATGGATGGGATAAAAGCATTGGCGAATTACATGCCATGCTAAAGACGGCCGAAACAAGCATGGGTAAAAGGGCTTCACCCACGTTTATGATCTATGAAGGTGGGTCCAAAAACAATAACACTTCTAAGCCGAAGGCGGCTAAGAGGAAAGGACCCGCCTACCAAGGCAAGGGCAAGGGAAAAGGGAAGATGGTTACCCCACTCAATAACAACAAGAAGCAAAAGGTTGCCGGTAAAGCTAACCCCAAGGAAGATCCGTGCTTCGGTTGCGGTGAAATGAGTCACCGGAAACGCAACTGCCCGGTCTACCTAAAGGATTTGAAGGAAAAGAGGGATGCAGGGCAAACCTCAGGTAATGTATATATGGTATACATTGAGCTTAGTATTACTTCTTCTAATACATGGGTATTAGACACAGGATGTGGAACTCATATTTGCAATACTTTGCAGGGGTTCAATAGAAGTGATCGAGATGCAGGAACAACAAGTCTCTTCATGGGAAATGGAGCAAAGGTGCAAGTAAAATCTCAAGGAGACTTTGTTTTAAAGCTACCAAGTGGTTTGGAGCTTGTTTTGAAAAATGTTTTGTATGCACCCGATTTATCTCGAAACATTATTTCTGTATCCTGTCTGAAACAATATGGTTATAATCTTAATTTCATTAATGATGATATCCATGTTTCTTTAAATAATGTGTTCTATTTCAAGGCTTCGCCTTCGAATGGTATTTATGAATTGGTTCATGATGACACATCATACAATAGCTCAATGTTCCATGAAAACACCAAGAAACTCAAAAGGGATTTGAGTGATTCCTACTTATGGCATTGTCGCCTTGGTCACGTAAACAAGAATCGAATGCATACAC
Organism: Rutidosis leptorrhynchoides; assembly: GCF_046630445.1. Lineage (NCBI taxonomy): Eukaryota > Viridiplantae > Streptophyta > Magnoliopsida > Asterales > Asteraceae > Rutidosis > Rutidosis leptorrhynchoides. The sequence continues at coordinate 196,796,875 of NC_092341.1, read as the reverse complement.
TTCAAAAGAATGGACTTTTGAAATCAAATGAACTATACTCGTTTGATGTATGTGAATCTTGTTTACAAGGCAAAATGACTAAAGCACCTTTCAAAGGACCTATGAAAGGGCTAAAGACTTATTGGTATTAATACATTCGGATGTATGTGGACCCTTAAACCCATGACTAGGAAAGGTGAAAGATACTTTGTCACTTTCATTGATGACTTTAGTCGTTTCGGATATGTCTACTTGTTAAGACATAAGGACGAAAATTTTGAAGCATTCAAGGAATATCAAAACGAAGTACAAAATCAACTCAATAAGACAATCAAGGTACTTCATACCGATAGAGGAGGTGAATACCTAAGCGATGCTTTCCAAGATCATCTTAAAAGTTGTGGGATTATCTCGCAACTCACTCCTCCTGGAACACCCCAACTTAATGGAGTTTCTGAAAGGAGGAACCGAACCCTAATGGATATGGTTCAATCTATGATGGATAGAAGCTCGTTGCCTCTATCATTTTGGGGTTATTGTCTATGCTCCGCGGCTCGTATTTTAAATATGGCCCCAACCAAGAAAGTGGAACGAACACCTCATGAGATGTGGTTTGGAAAACCTCCATCTCTATCATACTTAAAGGTATGGGGATGCGAAGCTTACCCTAAGCGTTACGTACCTAATAAGTTGAGTGCTCGATCCACGATGTGTATCTTCATAGGATATCCCAAGGATGATATGGGATACTATTTCTATGATCCATCTGAGCAAAATGTATTTGTTGCTCGGAAGGCTGAATTCCTTGAAACTAAGTTCCTAATGGAAGGCGAAAGTGAAAGGAAGATAGATCTTGAAGAGGTTCAAGATCAAGTAGACGATACACAATTGGTTGACACTAGCACTCAACATGAAAATGTTGAGAATGATCAAATGGATGATCAAAGTATACAAGATGTTCGCAGATCTGGTAGGATTAGTAATCCTTCTAAGAGATATGGGTTTCTCATGGATAGTTGCTATGTGGTTGATTTGGATGAACCAACAAACTACCAACAGGCTTTTTCAAGGATTGATAAAGATAAATGGCAGAAGGCTAGTTGATTGTAAATGGCTTTTCAAAATCCATGTATGACAACCAAGTTTGGGAACTGGTTGTGCAACCTACTGGCTCAAGGCTAGTTGATTGTAAATGGCTTTTCAAAATGAAAACCGACATACATGGAAACTTGGATACATATAAAGCTAGACTTGTAGCAAAAGGTTTCACTCAAACTCAAGGGGTTGACTATGATGAAACTTTTTTGCCTGTGGCAATGCTAAAGTCTATTAAGATATTACTTGCCATGGCTGCTCTTTATGATTATGAAATATGGCAAATGGATGTCAAGATCGCTTTCCTAAATGGACATCTTGAGGAGGATGTCTATATGGTTCAGCCTGAAGGTTTTGTTGATCCAAAATATCCCAAAAAGGTATACAAGTTAAAGAAGTCAATCTACGGATTGAAACAAGCATCTAGAATGTGGAATCATCGTTTTAATGAGGAGGCCAAGAAATTTGGCTTCATTAAAAATGGTGATGAAGCTTGTGTATACAAGAAAGCTAGTGGGAGCACTATCATATTCCTTGTACTATATGTGGATGATATATTGTTATTTGGAAATGATATTCCGGCAATGGAAAGTGTTAAAACTTGGCTGAGTAAATGCTTCTCCATTAAGGATCTTGGAGAAGCACAATACATTTTGGGGATTGGGATCTACAAGGATAGATCCAAGAAACTGATAGGTTTGAATCAAAGTGCATACATTGAATGAAATGTCCCGTTCTTATTGATTAAAAACGTTCCATATTAATTGATTTCGTTGCGAGGTTTTGACCTCTATATGAGACGTTTTTCAAAGACTGCATTCATTTTAAAACAAACCATAACCTTTATTTCATCAATAAAGGTTTAAAAAGCTTTACGTAGATTATCAAATAATGATAATCTAAAATATCCTGTTTACACACGACCATTACATAATGGTTTACAATACAAATATGTTACAACAAAATAAGTTTCTTGAATGCAGTTTTTACAATATATCATACAAGCATGGACTCCAAATCTCGTCCTTATTTAAGTATGCGACAGCGGAAGCTCTTAATAATCACCTGAGAATAAACATGCTTAAAACGTCAACAGAAATATTGGTGAGTTATAGGTTTAACCTATATATATTAAATCATAATAATAGACCACAAGATTTCATATTTCAATACACATCCCATACATAGAGATAAAAATCATTCATATGGTGAACACCTGGTAACCGACATTAACAAGATGCATATATAAGAATATCCCCATCATTCCGGGACACCCTTCGAATATGATATAAATTTCGAAGTACTAAAGCATCCGGTACTTTGGATGGGGTTTGTTAGGCCCAATAGATCTATCTTTAGGATTCGCGTCAATTAGGGTGTCTGTTCCCTAATTCTTAGATTACCAGACTTAATAAAAAGGGGCATATTCGATTTCGATAATTCAACCATAGAATGTAGTTTCACGTACTTGTGTCTATTTTGTAAATCATTTATAAAACCTGCATGTATTCTCATCCCAAAAATATTAGATTTTAAAAGTGGGACTATAACTCACTTTCACAGATTTTTACTTCGTCGGGAAGTAAGACTTGGCCACTGGTTGATTCACAAACCTATAACAATATATACATATATATCAAAATATGTTCAAAATATATTTACAACACTTTTAATATATTTTGATGTTTTATGTTTATTAAGTCAGCTGTCCTCGTTAGTAACCTACAACTAGTTGTCCACAGTTAGATGTACAGAAATAAATCGATAAATATTATCTTGAATCAATCCACGACCCAGTGTATACGTATCTCAGTATTGATCACAACTCAAACTATATATATTTTGGAATCAACCTCAACCCTGTATAGCTAACTCCAACATTCACATATAGAGTGTCTATGGTTGTTCCGAAATATATATAGATGTGTCGACATGATAGGTCGAAACATTGTATACATGTCTATGGTATCTCAAGATTACATAATATACAATACAAGTTGATTAAGTTATGGTTGGAATAGATTTGTTACCAATTTTCACGTAGCTAAAATGAGAAAAATTATACAATCTTGTTTTACCCATAACTTCTTCATTTTAAATCCGTTTTGAGTGAATCAAATTGCTATGGTTTCATATTGAACTCTATTTTATGAATCTAAACAGAAAAGTATAGGTTTATAGTTGGAAAAATAAGTTACAAGTCATTTTTGTAAAGGTAGTCATTTCAGTCGAAAGAACGACGTCTAGATGACCATTTTAGAAAACATACTTCCACTTTGAGTTTAACCATAATTTTTGGATATAGTTTCATGTTCATAATAAAAATCATTTTCTCAGAATAACAACTTTTAAATCAAAGTTTATCATAGTTTTTAATTAACTAACCCAAAACAGCCCGCGGTGTTACTACGACGGCGTAAATCCGGTTTTACGGTGTTTTTCGTGTTACCAGGTTTTAAATCATTAAGTTAGCATATCATATAGATATAGAACATGTTTTTAGTTGATTTTAAAAGTCAAGTTAGAAGGATTAACTTTTGTTTGCGAACAAGTTTAGAATTAACTAAACTATGTTCTAGTGATTACAAGTTTAAACCTTCGAATAAGATAGCTTTATATGTATGAATCGAATGATGTTATGAACATCATTACTACCTTAAGTTCCTTGGATAAACCTAATGGAAAAGAGAAAAATGGATCTAGCTTCAATGGATCCTTGGATGGCTCGAAGTTCTTGAAGCAAAATCATGACACGAAAACAAGTTCAAGTAAGATCATCACTTGAAATAAGATTGTTATAGTTATAGAAATTGAACCAAAGTTTGAATATGATTATTACCTTGTATTAGAATGATAACCTACTGTAAGAAACAAAGATTTCTTGAGGTTGGATGATCACCTTACAAGATTGGAAGTGAGCTAGCAAACTTGAAAGTATTCTTGATTTTATGAAACTAGAACTTTTGGAATTTATGAAGAACACTTAGAACTTGAAGTTAGAACTTGAGAGAGATCAATTAGATGAATAAAATTGAAGAATGAAAGTGTTTGTAGGTGTTTTTGGTCGTTGGTGTATGGATTAGATATAAAGGATATGTAATTTTGTTTTCATGTAAATAAGTCATGAATGATTACTCATATTTTTGTAATTTTATGAGATATTTCATGCTAGTTGCCAAATGATGGTTCCCACATGTGTTAGGTGACTCACATGGGCTGCTAAGAGCTGATCATTGGAGTGTATATACCAATAGTACATACATCTAAAAGTTGTGTATTGTACGAGTACGAATACGGGTGCATACGAGTAGAATTGTTGATGAAAATGAACGAGGATGTAATTGTAAGCATTTTTGTTAAGTAGAAGTATTTTTATAAGTGTATTGAAGTCTTTCAAAAGTGTATAAATACATATTAAAATACTACATGTATATACATTTTAACTGAGTCGTTAAGTCATCGTTAGTCGTTACATGTAAGTGTTGTTTTGAAACCTTTAGGTTAACGATCTTGTTAAATGTTGTTAACCCAATGTTTATAATATCAAATGAGATTTTAAATTATTATATTATCATGATATTATCATGTATGAATATCTCTTAATATGATATATATACATTAAATGTCTTTACAACGATAATCGTTACATATATGTCTCGTTTAAAAATCATTAAGTTAGTAGTCTTGTTTTTACATATGTAGTTCATTGTTAATATACTTAATGATATGTTTACTTATCATAGTATCATGTTAACTATATATATATCTATATATATGTCATCATATAGTTTTTACAAGTTTTAACGTTCGTGAATCACCGGTCAACTTGGGTGGTCAATTGTCTATATGAAACATATTTCAATTAATCAAGTCTTAACAAGTTTGATTGTTTAACATGTTGGAAACATTTAATCATGTAAATATAAATCTCAATTAATATATATAAACATGGAAAAGTTCGGGTCACTACAGTACCTACCCGTTAAATAAATTTCGTCCCGAAATTTTAAGCTGTTGAAAGTGTTGACGAATCTTCTGGAAATAGATGTGGGTATTTCTTCTTCATCTGATCTTCACGCTCCCAGGTAAACTCGGGTCCTCTACGAGCATTCCATCGAACCTTAACAATTGGTATCTTGTTTTGCTTAAGTCTTTTAACCTCACGATCCATTATTTCGACGGGTTCTTCGATGAATTGAAGTTTTTCGTTGATTTGGATTTCATTTAACGGAATAGTGAGATCTTCTTTAGCAAAACATTTCTTCAAATTCGAGACGTGAAAAGTGTTATGTACAGCCGCGAGTTGTTGAGGTAACTCAAGTCGGTAAGCTACTGGTCCGACACGATCAATAATCTTGAATGGTCCAATATACCTTGGATTTAATTTCCCTCGTTTACCAAATCGAACAACGCCTTTCCAAGGTGCAACTTTAAGCATGACCATCTCTCCAATTTCAAATTCTATATCTTTTCTTTTAATGTCAGCGTAGCTCTTTTGTCGACTTTGGGCGGTTTTCAACCGTTGTTGAATTTGGATGATCTTCTCGGTAGTTTCTTGTATAATCTCCGGACCCGTAATATGTCTATCCCCCACTTCACTCTAACAAATCGGAGACCTGCACTTTCTACCATAAAGTGCTTCAAACGGCGCCATCTCAATGCTTGAATGGTAGCTGTTGTTGTAGGAAAATTTTATGCTAACGGTAGATGTCGATCCCAACTGTTTCCGAAATCAATAACACATGCTCGTAGCATGTCTTCAAGCGTTTGTATTGTCCATTCGCTCTGTCCATCAGTTTGTGGATGATAGGCAGTACTCATGTCTAGACGAGTTCCTAATGCTTGCTGTAATGTCTGCCAGAATCTTGAAATAAATCTGCCATCCCTATCAGAGATAATAGAGATTGGTATTCCATGTCTGGAGACGACTTCCTTCAAATACAGTCGTGCTAACTTCTCCATCTTGTCATCTTCTCTTATTGGCAGGAAGTGTGCTGATTTGGTGAGACGATCAACTATTACCCAAATAGTATCAAAAACACTTGCAGTCCTTGGCAATTTAGTGATGAAATCCATGGTAATGTTTTCCCATTTCCATTCTGGGATTTCGGGTTGTTGAAGTAGACCTGATGGTTTTTGATGCTCAGCTTTGACCTTAGAACACGTCAAACATTCTCCTACGTATTTAGCAACATCGGCTTTCATACCAGGCCACCAAAAATGTTTCTTGAGATCCTTGTACATCTTCCCCGTTCCAGGATGTATTGAGTATCTGGTTTTATGAGCTTCTCTAAGTACCATTTCTCTCATATCTCCAAATTTTGGTACCCAAATCCTTTCAGCCCTATACCGGGTTCCGTCTTCCCGAATATTAAGATGCTTCTCCGATCCTTTGGAAATTTCATCCTTTAAATTTCCCTCTTTTAAAACTCCTTGTTGCGCCTCCTTTATTTGAGTAGTAAGGTTATTATGAATCATTATATTCATAGATTTTACTCGAATGGGTTCTCTGTCCTTCCTGCTCAAGGCATCGGCTACCACATTTGCCTTCCCCGGGTGGTAACGAATCTCAAAGTCGTAATCATTCAATAATTCAATCCACCTACGCTGCCTCATATTCAGTTATTTCTGATTAAATATGTGTTGAAGACTTTTGTGGTCGGTATATATAATACTTTTGACCCCATATAAGTAGTGCCTCCAAGTCTTTAATGCAAAAACAACCGCGCCTAATTCCAAATCATGCGTCGTATAATTTTGTTCGTGAATCTTCAATTGTCTAGACGCATAAGCAATCACCTTCATTCGTTGCATTAATACACAACCGAGACCTTGCTTTGATGCGTCACAATAAATCACAAAATCATCATTCCCTTCAGGCAATGACAATATAGGTGCCGTAGTTAGCTTTTTCTTCAATAACTGAAACGCTTTCTCTTGTTCATCATTCCATTCAAATTTCTTCCCTTTATGCGTTAATGCAGTCAAGGGTTTTGCTATTATGGAAAAGTCTTGGATGAACCTTCTGTAGTAACCAGCTAGTCCTAAAAACTGGCGTATGTGTTTCGGAGTTTTCGGGGTTTCCCACTTTTCAACAGTTTCTATCTTTGCCGGATCCACCTTAATACCTTCTTTGTTCACTATGTGACCGAGGAATTGAACGTCTTCCAACCAAAATGCATACTTTGAAAACTTAGTGTACAATTCTTCCTTCCTCAATACTTCTAACACCTTTCTCAAATGTTCACCGTGTTCTTGGTCATTCTTTGAGTAAATAAGTATGTCATCAATGAAAACAATGACAAACTTGTCAAGGTATGGTCCACACACTCGGTTCATAAGGTCCATGAACACAGCTGGTGCATTAGTTAAACCAAACGGCATGACCATAAACTCGTAATGACCGTAACGTGTTCTGAAAGCAGTCTTTGGAATATCATCTTCTTTCACCCGCATTTGATGATACCCGGAACGTAAGTCAATCTTTGAATAAACAGACGAGCCTTGTAGTTGATCAAATAAGTCGTCGATTCTCGGTAGTGGGTAGTGGTTCTTGATGGTAAGTTTGTTTAACTCTCGGTAGTCGATACACAACCTGAATGTACCATCTTTCTTCTTGACAAACAAAACAGGAGCTCCCCACGGTGATATGCTTGGTCGAATGAAACCACGCTCTAAAAGTTCTTGTAATTGGCTTTGCAGTTCTTTCATCTCGCTGGGTGCGAGTCTGTAAGGAGCACGAGCTATTGGTGCAGCTCCTGGTACAAGATCTATTTGAAATTCAACGGATCGATGTGGGGGTAATCCTGGTAATTCTTTCGGAAATACATCGGGAAATTCTTTTGCAATGGGAACATCATTGATGCTCTTTTCTTCAGTTTGTACTTTCTCGACGTGTGCTAGAACAGCATAGCAACCTTTTCTTATTAGTTTTTGTGCCTTCAAATTACTAATAAGATGTAGCTTCGTGTTGCCCTTTTCTCCGTACACCATTAAGGGTTTTCCTTTTTCTCGTATAATGCGAATTGCATTTTTGTAACAGACTATCTCTGCTTTCACTTCTTTCAACCAGTCCATACCGATTATCACATCAAAACTCCCCAACTCTACTGGTATCAAATCAATCTTAAATGTTTCGCTAACCAGTTTAATTTCTCGATTCCGACATATATTATCTGCTGAAATTAATTTACCATTTGCTAATTCGAGTAAAAATTTACTATCCAAAGGCGTCAATGGACAACTTAATTTAGCACAAAGATCTCTACTCATATAGCTTCTATCCGCACCCGAATCAAATAAAACGTAAGCAGATTTATTGTCAATAAGAAACGTACCCGTAACAAGCTCCGGGTCTTCCTGTGCCTCTGCCGCATTAATATTGAAAACTCTTCCGCGGCGTTGTCCATTCGTGTTCTCCTGGTTCGGGCAATTTCTAATAATGTGGCCCGGTTTTCCACATTTATAACAAACTACATTGGCATAACTTGCTCCGACACTACTTGCTCCGCCATTACTCGTTCCGACACCATTTGTTCCTTTCATTCTGTTAACCCCTAGTCCGTAGACCTCACACTTCGCCGCGCTATGACCATTTATTTTACACTTATTGCAAAATTTGGTGCAGAACCCCGAGTGATACTTTTCACATCTTTGGCATAGCTGCTTCTGATTGTTGTTGTTGTTGTTGCGATTGTTATTGTTGTTGGGGCGATTGTTGTAGTTGTTGTTGTTGTTGTTGTTGTTGGGCCGTTTGTTGTAGTTGCGATTGATTTTGCGATTGTTGGGATAATTGTTGCAATTATTGTTGTAATTGCTGTTGTTGTTGTATTGGTGATTCTTATCACCGTTTTCCTCCCACTTTCTTTAGACTTGCTTCACATTGGCCTCTTCAGCAGTCTGTTCTTTAATTCTTTCTTCAATCTGGTTCACTAGTTTGTGAGCCATTCTACATGCCTGTTGTATAGAGGCGGGCTCGTGTGAACTTATATCTTCTTGGATTCTTTCCGGTAATCCTTTCACAAATGCGTCGATCTTCTCTTCCTCATCTTCGAATGCTCCCGGACACAATAGGCACAATTCTGTGAATCGTCTTTCGTACGTGGTAATATCAAATCCTTGGGTTCGTAACCCTCTAAGTTCTGTCTTGAGCTTATTGACCTCGGTTCTGGGACGGTACTTCTCGTTCATCAAGTGCTTGAATGCTGACCACGGTAGTGCGTACGCATCGTCTTGTCCCACTTGCTCTACATAGGTATTCCACCATGTTAACGCAGAACCTGTGAAGGTATGCGTAGCGTACTTCACTTTGTCCTCTTCAGTACACTTACTTTTGGCAAACACCGATTCGACCTTCTTGGTCCACCGTTTCAATCCGATCGGTCCTTCGGTTCCATCAAATTCTAAAGGTTTGCAGGTAGTGAATTCTTTGTAGGTGCATCCTACACGATTTCCTGTACTGCTAGATCCAAGGTTATTGTTGGTATGTAGCGCAGCCTGTACTGCGGCTATGTTTGAAGCTAGAAAAGTACGGAATTCCTCTTCATTCATATTCACGGTGTGTCGAGTAGTCGGTGCCATTTCCTTCAAAATAGCCAAATGGAACAAGTTAATCATACAGAATATTAAGAGTAGTTAATAGTATTTCGTAGCATAATATGAACTTATTTATAAAAGCTTTTTCTTCATATTAGCGTTTTATAAGTTTAAATTCGGGTAGTACCTACCCGTTAAGTTCATACTTAGTAGCTAATATACAATTCAACTACTACAATTCTATATGAAAAACTGATTATAATAATATTTCGCGTTCAAACTTTTATACAATATTTTACAAACTTACAATACCGCTTATTTTACATAAAGCATGAAATATAGCACACAATAACTTTGATACAAGATAGTTGTGAAGATAATTCTAGCTAGTACACAAGTCGTTCAGCAAAGGCAATAAAGACACGTAATTCATACGTCCAGAAACAAGTCATGCATTCTGGTTTTACTAGGACTACTTCCCATCCTTGGTCTTGTGGAACATAACCGTTATGGCCGTTGATAAGACAGCGTGTTGTAACGTCGTCAAAGGGACGAGGGTTACGTAATGTCCAACAGTCCCGTAATAATCTAAAAACCTCATTTCTTACCCCAATTACCGACTCCGTCACTTGTGGAGACGTTTTGTTTAATAGTTGTAGCCCGATGTTCTTGTTCTCACTTTGGTGAGAAGCGAACATTACTAATCCGTAAGCATAACATGCTTCTTTATGTTGCATGTTAGCCGCTTTTTCTAAATCACGAAATCCAATATTCGGATATATTGAGTCAAAATAATTTCTTAACCCGTTGCGTAAAATAGCATTTGGGTTCCCCGCAATATATGCGTCAAAGTAAACACATCGTAACTTATGGGTTTCCCAATGTGATATCCCCCATCTTTCAAACGAAAGTCTCTTATAAACCAAGACATTCTTGGAACGTTCTTCGAATGTCTTACAAATTGATCTCGCCTTAAATAGTTGTGCCGAGGAATTCTGACCGACTCTAGACAAGATTTCATCAATCATGTCTCCGGGTAGGTCTCTTAAAATATTGGGTTGTCTATCCATTTTGTGTTTTTAAACTGTAAAATAGACAAGAGTTAGATTCATAAAAAAAATACTTATTAATACAAGAAATTTTTACATATATCATAAAGCATAAGCACACTATATTACATATATTACACCACACGAATACAACTATCTTATTCCGACTCGCTTGTTTCTTTTTCTTCAGTTTTGGTTCGTTTTGCCAAGTTTCTAGAGATATATGATGTTCCCCTAATACGAGCCGTCGTTATCCACATTGGTTTAGAAAAACCTGGTGGTTTAGAGGTTCCCGGGTCATTGTTACAACTTAAGGACTTCGGGGGTTGACGATACATATAAAGTTCATCGGGGTTGGAATTAGATTTCTCTACTTTTATGCCCTTTCCCTTATTATTTTCTTTTGCCTTTTTAAATTCAGTTGGGGTAATTTTTATAACATCATCGGAATTCTCGTCGGAATCCGATTCATCGGAGAATTGGTAATCCTCCCAATATTTTGCTTCCTTGGCGGAAACACCATTAACCATAATTAACCTTGGTCGGTTGGTTGAGGATTTTTTTTACTTAACCGTTTTATTATTTCCCCCACCGGTTCTATTTCTTCATCCGGTTTCGATTCTTCTTCCGGTTCCGATTCTTCTTCCGGTTCCGACTCTTCTTCCGGTTCCTCTTCGGGAACTTGTGAATCAGTCCACGAATCATTCCAATTTACATTTGACTCTTCATTATTATTAGGTGAGTCAATGGGACTTGTTCTATAGGTAGACATCTATCACATAATATCAAACACGATAAGAGATTAATATATCACATAATATTCACATGTTAAAAATATATAGTTTCCAACAAAAATGTTAAGCAATCATTTTTAAAGAAAACACGGTCGAAGTCCAGACTCACTAATGCATCCTAACAAACTCGATAAGACACACTAATGCAAATTTTCTGGTTCTCTAAGACCAACGCTCGGATACCAACTGAAATGTCCCGTTCTTATTGATTAAAAACGTTCCATATTAATTGATTTCGTTGCGAGGTTTTGACCTCTATATGAGACGTTTTTCAAAGACTGCATTCATTTTAAAACAAACCATAACCTTTATTTCATCAATAAAGGTTTAAAAAGATTTACGTAGATTATCAAATAATGATAATCTAAAATATCCTGTTTACACACGACCATTACATAATGGTTTACAATACAAATATGTTACAACAAAATAAGTTTCTTGAATGCAGTTTTTACAATATATCATACAAGCTTGGACTCCAAATCTCGTCCTTATTTAAGTATGCGACAGCGGAAGCTCTTAATAATCACCTGAGAATAAACATGCTTAAAACGTCAACAGAAATATTGGTGAGTTATAGGTTTAACCTATATATATTAAATCATAATAATAGACCACAAGATTTCATATTTCAATACACATCCCATACATAGAGATAAAAATCATTCATATGGTGAACACTTGGTAACCGACATTAACAAGATGCATATATAAGAATATCTCCATCATTTCGGGACACCCTTTGGATATGATATAAATTTCGAAGTACTAAAGTATCCGGTACTTTGGATGGGGTTTGTTAGGCCCAATAGATCTATCTTTAGGATTCGCGTCAATTAGGGTGTCTGTTCCCTAATTCTTAGATTACCAGACTTAATAAAAAGGGGCATATTCGATTTCGATAATTCAACCATAGAATGTAGTTTCACGTACTTGTGTCTATTTTGTAAATCATTTATAAAACCTGCATGTATTCTCATCCCAAAAATATTAGATTTTAAAAGTGGGACTATAACTCACTTTCACATATTTTTACTTCGTCGGGAAGTAAGACTTGGCCACTGGTTGATTCACAAACCTATAACAATATATACATATATATCAAAGTATGTTCAAAATATATTTACAACACTTTTAATATATTTTGATGTTTTAAGTTTATTAAGTCAGCTGTCCTCGTTAGTAACCTACAACTAGTTGTCCACAGTTAGATGTACAGAAATAAATCGATAAATATTATCTTGAATCAATCCACGACCCAGTGTATACGTATCTCAGTATTGATCACAACTCAAACTATATATATTTTGGAATCAACCTCAACCCTGTATAGCTAACTCCAACATTCACATATAGAGTGTCTATGGTTGTTCCGAAATATATATAGATGTGTCGACATGATAGGTCGAAACATTGTATACATGTCTATGGTATCTCAAGATTACATAATATACAATACAAGTTGATTAAGTTATGGTTGGAATAGATTTGTTACCAATTTTCACGTAGCTAAAATGAGAAAAATTATCCAATCTTGTTTTACCCATAACTTCTTCATTTTAAATCCGTTTTGAGTGAATCAAATTGCTATGGTTTCATATTGAACTCTATTTTATGAATCTAAACAGAAAAGTATAGGTTTATAGTCGGAAAAATAAGTTACAAGTCATTTTTGTAAAGGTAGTCATTTCAGTCGAAATAACGACGTCTAGATGACCATTTTAGAAAACATACTTCCACTTTGAGTTTAACCATAATTTTTGGATATAGTTTCATGTTCATAATAAAAATCATTTTCTCAGAATAACAACTTTTAAATCAAAGTTTATCATAGTTTTTAATTAACTAACCCAAAACAGCCCGCGGTGTTACTACGACGGCGTAAATCCGGTTTTACGGTGTTTTTCGTGTTTCCAGGTTTTAAATCATTAAGTTAGCATATCATATAGATATAGAACATGTGTTTAGTGGATTTTAAAAGTCAAGTTAGAAGGATTAACTTTTGTTTGCGAACAAGTTTAGAATTAACTAAACTATGTTCTAGTGATTACAAGTTTAAACCTTCGAATAAGATAGCTTTATATGTATGAATCGAATGATGTTATGAACATCATTACTACCTTAAGTTCCTTGGATAAACCTACTGGAAAAGAGAAAAATGGATCTAGCTTCAATGGATCCTTGGATGGCTCGAAGTTCTTGAAGCAAAATCATGACACGAAAACAAGTTCAAGTAAGATCATCACTTGAAATAAGATTGTTATAGTTATAGAAATTGAACCAAAGTTTGAATATGATTATTACCTTGTATTAGAATGATAACCTACTGTAAGAAACAAAGATTTCTTGAGGTTGGATGATCACCTTACAAGATTGGAAGTGAGCTAGCAAACTTGAAAGTATTCTTGATTTTATGAAACTAGAACTTTTGGAATTTATGAAGAACACTTAGAACTTGAAGATAGAACTTGAGAGAGATCAATTATATGAATAAAATTGAAGAATGAAAGTGTTTGTAGGTGTTTTTGGTCGGTGGTGTATGGATTAGATATAAAGGATATGTAATTTTGTTTTCATGTAAATAAGTCATGAATGATTACTCATATTTTTGTAATTTTATGAGATATTTCATGCTAGTTGCCAAATGATGGTTTCCACATGTGTTAGGTGACTCACATGGGCTGCTAAGAGCTGATCATTGGAGTGTATATACCAATAGTACATACATCTAAAAGCTGTGTATTGTACGAGTACGAATACGGGTGCATACGAGTAGAATTGTTGATGAAACTGAACGAGGATGTAATTGTAAGCATTTTTGTTAAGTAGAAGTATTTTGATAAGTGTATTGAAGTCTTTCAAAAGTGTATAAATACATATTAAAACACTACATGTATATACATTTTAACTGAGTCGTTAAGTCATCGTTAGTCGTTACATGTAAGTGTTGTTTTGAAACCTTTAGGTTAACGATCTTGTTAAATGTTGTTAACCCAATGTTTATAATATCAAATGAGATTTTAAATTATTATATTATCATGATATTATCATGTATGAATATCTCTTAATATGATATATATACATTAAATGTCTTTACAACGATAATCGTTACATATATGTCTCGTTTAAAAATCATTAAGTTAGTAGTCTTGTTTTTACATATGTAGTTCATTGTTAATATACTTAATGATATGTTTACTTATCATAGTATCATGTTAACTATATATATATATCCATATATATGTCATCATATAGTTTTTACAAGTTTTAACGTTCGTGAATCACCGGTCAACTTGGGTGGTCAATTGTCTATATGAAACATATTTCAATTAATCAAGTCTTAACAAGTTTGATTGTTTAACATGTTGGAAACATTTAATCATGTAAATATCAATCTCAATTAATATATATATACATGGAAAAGTTCGGGTCACTACGTTGAAAAGATCTTAAAAAGGTTCAAGATGGAGAACTCTAAGAAAGGTTTGGTACCTATTCAAAAGGGAAAGCTTCTCAGTTCATCTCAGTGCCCCACCACGAAAGATGAACAGGAGAGAATGAAGAAAGTCCCATATGCGTCTGCCATTGGGTCAATCATGTATGCAATGATATGCACCGGATGTGTCATGCGCTCTAATCCTGAAAAGTAGATACCAGAATAACCCAGGAAACAGTCATTGGATTGCTGTCAAAAGTATATTGAAATACCTTAGGAGGACTAAGGATATGTTTCTAATATATGGGTCTGGTGAGGAGGAACTCGCTGTAAAAGGTTACGTGGATGCGAGTTTCCAAAATGATCGAGATGATTCACGATCACAATCCGGTTATGTCTTCACGTTAAATGGAGGTGCGGTCTCTTGGAAGAGTTCAAAACAGGATGTTGTTGCATTATCCACTACAGAGTTGGAGTACATTGCCACCTCATTGGTAGCTCAGGAAGCTGCATGGATGAAAAAATTCATCGACGACTTGGGAGTAGTCCCTTCCATTCAGGACCCTCTTGAGATCTTTTGTGACAACAAGGGTGCGATTGCTCAAATCAAGGAACCTCGTGCTCACCAAAAGACCCGTCACATTGAGCAGAGATTCAATTACATAAGGGATGAAGTTGAAAAGGGAAAGATATGTATTCGCAAAGTTCACACAGATCTTAATATAGCGGATCCACTCACGAAGCTCTTACATGGATCAAAACATGCAGGACATGTTTGTGCATTAGGGCTTCGATATTCTAGTGATTGGTCATGATCTGTTTTAAGTATTGTAACGGAACGAAATTGTTCAAACTCATTAATATAATTATGGTATTAATTTATTTTGAGTCAAGTTCCTACTTTGCATATTTTATCCATGAATAAGAAATTATTCTAAATTCTGTAGTCGATCACATTTGTGGGAACAAGTGTGAGGTTTAGACTATTATGAACTTGGATTGGTAAACATTCACGGGATGAATGTGGAGCAAGGTTGCAACCAAGGTTCATAGATATTTGTGGGATACAAATATTGGAAGACCCGCCCTCAAGATTTACTAAATGGAGCCTTTGTGGTTGATCACATGTAATCTTGAGTAAAGGTGAATATCATTGTATCCTCTGACCTGAGATACATATTGGGTTCGAATATTTACCAAGTATTGTGCCTTGATTCTTTCCTTCGCTATTCTGAAATATGTTAGTTCATAAGGAAGAGCTCAGGTATAATGCAAGGTGTATATTTAGGAGGTATGTAGTCAAGATGGAATTTGTCCCTCTTATTCGTTGAGAGTTAGATGTCTAAGGCCTAATAAAGTTAAATCTAGAAGAGAGTGATCACTCTGTGTCTCTTGGATTTAACATGACATCTAGGATGAAAGGATATAATGAAAAGATTCACCTATTCATATTCGAGATGGGAACTCGAAAGGAATGATGTTATTGAATGGAACAAAGTCATAACATATTGGGGGTGATGGACGGTAGTTAGGTGGTATCCATCACTTGCATTAATTTCTTATGTTTCTCGTGCAAGTGGGAGATTGAAGGTATTTCGTATGCCCGAGAGACATATTAAATTAACGTGACTAATATGTTTTGATCCAAGTCGGGTCATACCCAATAACAAGCTTACCGACACCTTAATCGTATTTGATCTTAACGATTGGATCGTTGATTAAATTACGCAACACTTGAATTTTAAGAAAATGGTTTCTGAAAACAATTACACTTGATATGAATATATATATATATATATATATATATATATATATATATATATATATATATATATATATATATATATATATATATATATATATATATATATATATATATATATATATATATATATAAATCATGGAATGATTTATATAATAAGGATTTAATTATTTATAGGTTAAATAATTAATTAAGTCATGTTGCATTTTATAAAATTAGTTTTATAAAATAAAGTATACATGACAAATAATATGGAATTTTATATATTTGGTTTTATAAATAATACATACATAATTTATAAAATGCAAGTTTATGAATTTTGTTTTATAAAATCTAATTTTATAAAACAAGTTTATAAAATATGCATGTACATAAAATGTGTCAAGTATTATTTTATAAACTACATGGGAGTGGCCTTGGAGTTGTAAGTAGGCATGCTAGAGACTCCATTACTTGGTCATACTTTCCCATTTCCATATACATGCATCTTGACTCACTTTGAGAACAACACATGCAATTAACATATAAAAAAAACTGCACAAATCCTCTCCTAGACTGCTGTCCAGGCCGTGAGATATATGCAGCTCCAAAGGGTTCAAAAATTGGTTTTGATAAGCTCTATTCAAGTGTAATTAAATCCTAACTAAAGGCAAGGTGTTGGTGCAAAAGCTTGGGGTATTTCTCCTTGAGGTTTCATCCTTTTGAAGCTCCATTCATCATCATCATCTTCATCATCTACTACCTAGCTTGAAGAAGGTATAAACTCCTTTCTTACTTGTAGTTTGTAAGTATGTTTCACAACTTGATCCTAATTGGGATTTAACTTTAATTGGTTAAAGATATATAATGTTATAAAATGGTAATTTCATGCTTCCGCTCTAATTTGATTCTTAAAAGGTTTTGAACATTTTGTAACTTGTTAAATCCCAACACTCACGATTTGGAATTGGGTGCTGTTGTTTCTGCATTAAAGACATGGAGGCATTATTTATATGGAGTCAAAAGTATTATATATACCGACCACAAAAGTCTCCAACATATATTTAATCAGAAGCAACTGAATATGAGACAACGCAGGTGGATTGAACTATTGAATGATTATGATTCTGAGATTCGATACCACCCGGGGAAGGCGAATGTGGTAGCTGACGCTTTCAGTAGAAAGGACAGAGAACCTATACGGGTAAAAGCTATGAATATAATTATTCGTACTAACCATACTACTCAAATAAAGGAGGCGCAACAGGGGGTTGTAAAAGAAGGAAAGTTGAAGAATGAGATATCCAAAGGATCAGAGAACCATCTTAATATTCGGGAAGATGGAACCCGATATAGGGCTGATAGAATTTGGGTACCAAGGTTTGGAGATGTGAGAGAAATGGTACTTAAGGAAGCACATAAAACCAGATATTCAATACATCCCGGAGTGGGGAAGATGTATAAAGATCTCAAGAAACACTTTTGGTGGTCGGGTATGAAAGCCGATATTGCTAAATATGTAGGAGAATGTTTGACGTGTTCTAAGGTTAAAGCTGAACATCAGATACCATCAGGTCTACTACAACAACCTGAAATCCCAGAATGGAAATGGGAAAATATTACCATGGATTTCATTACTAAATTGCCAAGGACTACATGTGGTTATGATACTATTTGGGTAATAGTTGATCGTCTCACCAAGTCAGCACAATTCCTGCCAATGAGAGAAGATGACAAAATGGAGAAGTTGTTGTATTTGAAGGAGGTTGTCTCCAGACATGGAATACCCATCTCTATTATCTCTTATAGGGATGGTAGATTTGTTTCAAGGTTCTGGCAGACGTTGCAACAGGCATTGGGGACTCATCTAGACATGAGTACTGCCTATCATCCAAAAACTGATGGGCAGAGCGAAAGGACGATACAAATGCTTGAAGACATGCTACGAGCATGTGTTATTGATTTCGGAAACAGTTAGGATCGACACCTACCGTTAGCAGAATTTTCATACAACAACAGTTATCATTCTAGTATTGAGATGGTGCCGTTTGAGGCACTTTATGGTAGAAAGTGCAGGTCTCAGACTTGTTGGAATGAAGTGGGGGATAGACAGATTACGGGTCCGGAGATAATACAAGAAACTAACGAGAAAATCATCCAAATTCAACAAGGATTGAAAACCGCCCAGAGTCGACAAAAGAGCTACGCGGATAGTAAAAGAAAAG
Source organism: Rutidosis leptorrhynchoides (assembly GCF_046630445.1). NCBI lineage: Eukaryota > Viridiplantae > Streptophyta > Magnoliopsida > Asterales > Asteraceae > Rutidosis > Rutidosis leptorrhynchoides. Next base: position 196,778,021 of record NC_092341.1, on the reverse strand, counting down.
ATATAGAGTTTGAAATTGGAGAAATGGTCATGCTTAAGGTTTCACCTTGGAAAGGCGTTGTTCGATTTGGTAAGCGGGGGAAACTAAATCCAAGGTACATTGGACCATTCAAGATTATAGATCGTGTTGGACCAGTAGCTTACCAACTGGAGCTACCTCAACAACTCGTGACTGTACATAACACTTTCCACGTCTCGAATTTGAAGAAATGTTTTGCTAAAGAAGATCTCACTATTCCGTTGGACGAAATCCAAATCAATGAAAAACTTCAATTCATTGAAGAAGCCGTCGAAATAATGGATCGTGAGGTTAAAAGACTTAAGCAAAACAAGATACCGATTGTTAAGGTTCGATGGAATACTCGTAGAGGACCCAAGTTCACCTGGGAGCGTGAAGATCAGATGAAGAAGAAATACCCGCATCTATTTCCAGAAGATTCGTCAACACCTTCAACAGCTTAAAATTTCAGGACGAAATTTATTTAACGGGTAGGTACTGTAGTGACCCGAACTTTTCCATGTTTATATATATTAATTGAGATTGATATTTACATGACTAAATGTTTCCAACATATTAAGCAATCAAACTTATTAAGACTTGATTAAATGAAATAAGTTTCATATAGACAATTGATCACCCAAGTTGACCGGCGATTCACGAATGTTACAAAATTGTAAAAACAACATGTTGTGGTATATATAGACATATATATATGGTTGACATGAGATTATGATGAGTAATCATCTCACTAAGTATATTAACAATGTGTGATATACATAAGAAATGAGATTACTAAGTTAAGAAACTCGAAATGATATATATAACGATTATCGTTATGATAACGTCTACTAAATACATATGTATCATATTAAGATATTGATACACTATATTTAACATGATAAAATGATATTTAAATATATCATTAAGTGTGTTAATAATGAACTACATATGTAAAAACAAGACTACTAACTCAAGAATTACGAAACGAGACTTATATGTAACGATTATCGTTGTAACGATATTTTAATGTATATATCATATTAAGAGATATTCATACATCATAATATCATGATAATATAATAATTTAACATCTCATTTGATATAATAAACATTGGGTTAACAACATTAATTGAGATCGTTAACTTAAAGGTTTCAAAACAACACTTACATGTAACGACTAACGAAGACTTAACGACTCCATTAGAATGTATATACATGTTGTGTTTTGATATGTATTCTTACACTTTTGAAAGACTTCAAGACACATATCAAAGTACATCTACTTAACAAAAATGCTTACAATTACATCCTCGTTCAGTTTCATCCACAATTCTACTCGTATGCACCCGTATTCGTACTCATACAATACACAGCTTTTAGATGTATGTACTATTGGTATATACACTCCAATGATCAGTTCTTAGCAGCCCATGTGAGTCACCTAACATATGTGGGAACCATTATTTGGCAACTAGCATGAAATATCTCATAAAATTACAAAAATATTAGTAATCATTCATGACTTATTTACATGAAAACAAAATTACATATCCTTTATATCTAATCCATATACCAACGACCAAAAACACCTACAAACACTTTCATTCTTCAATTTTCTTCATCTAATTAATCTCTCTCAAGTTTCATCTTCAAGTTCTAAGTGTTCTTAATAAATTCCATAAGTATAGTTTCATAAAAATCAAGAATACTTCCAAGTTTGCAAGTCTACTTCCAAGCTTTCTAATCCATTCTAAGTAATCATCTAAGATCAAGGAACCTTTGTTATTTATAGTAGGTTATCTTTCTAATTCAAGGTAATATTCATATTCAAACTTTGATTAAATTTCTACAACTATAACAATCTTATTTCGAGTGAAAATCTTACTTGAACTGTTTTCGTATCATTATTCTGCTTCTAGAACTTTCAAGCCATCCAAGGATCCTTTGAAGCTAGATCCATTTTCCACATTTCTAGTAGTTTTATCCAGAAACTTGAGGTAGTAATGACGTTCATAACATCATTCGATTCATACATATAAAGCTATCTTATTCGAAGGTTTAAACTGGTAATCACTAGAACATAGTTTAGTTAATTCTAAACTTGTTCGCAAACAAAAGTTAATCCTTCTAACTTGACTTTTAAAATCAACTAAACACATGTTCTATATCTATATGATATGCTAACTTAATGATTTAAAACCTGGAAACACGATGAACACCATAAAATCGGATATACGCCGTTGTAGTGAAACCAGGGGCTGTTTTGGTTTGGATAATTAAAAACTATGATAAACTTTGATTTAAAAGTTGTTTTTTTGGGAAAATGATTTTTCATATGAACATGAAACTATTTCCAAAAATCTTGGTAAAACTCAAAGTGAAAGTATGTTTTTCAAAATGGTCATCAAGATGTCGTTCTTTCGACGGGAATGACTACCTCTTTAGTAATTGACATGTAACTTAAATTTTTGACTATAAACCTATACTTTTTTTGTTTGGATTCTTAAATTAGAGTTCAATATGAAACCATAGCAATTTGATTCACTCAAAATGGATTTAAAATAAAGAAGTTATGGGTAAAACAAGATTGGATACTTTTGATCTTTTTAGCTACGGAAAATGTTTAACAAATCTATACAAATCATATCCTAGCTAACTTATATTATATTATACATGTATTCTAATATATTATGTAATCTTAGGATACCATAGACACGTATGCAAATGTTTTGACATATCATATCGACCCATGTATATATATTATTTGGAACAACCATAGACACTCTATATGCACTAATGTTGGAGTTAGCTATACAGGGTTGAGGTTGATTCCAAAAATATATATACTTTGAGTTGTGATTTAGCCTAAGACGTGTATACACTGGGTCGTGGATTGATTCAAGATAATATATATCGATTTATTTCTGTACATCTAACTGTAGACAACTAGTTGTAGGTTAATAACGAGGACAGCTGACTTAATACACTCAAATCTTTAAAACATAATAAAAATAGTTGTAATTATATTTTGATCATACTTTGATATATATGTACATATTTGTATAGGTTCGTGAATCGATCCGTGGCCAAGTCTTATTTTCGAGGAAGGAAATATCTGTGAAAGTGAGTTATAGTCCCACTTTTAAAATCTAATATTTTTGGGATGAGAATACATGCAGGTATTATAAATGATTTACAAAATAGACACAAGTACGTGAAACTACATTCTATGGTTGAATTATCGAAATCGAATATGCCCCTTTTTATTAAGTCTGGTAATCTAAGGATTAGGGAACAGACACCCTAATTGACGCGAATCCTAAAGATAGATCTAGTGGGCCAAACAAACCCCATCCAAAGTACCGGATGCTTTAGTACTTAGAAATTTATATCATATCCGAAGGGTGTCCCAGAATAATGGGGATATTCTTATATATGCATCTTGTTAATGTCGGTTACCAGGTGTTCACCACATGAATGATTTTTATCTCTATGTATGGGATGTGTATTAAAATATGAAATCTTGTGGTCTATTGTTACGATTTGATATATATAGGTTAAACCTATAACTCACCAACATTTTTGTTGACGTTTAAAGCATGTTTATTCTCAGGTGAATACTAAGAGCTTCCGCTGTTTTATACTAAAATAAGGACAAGATTTGGAGTCCATGTTTGTATGATATTGTGTAAAAACTACATTCAAGAAACATATGTCGATGTAATATATTTCTATTGTAAACCATTATGTAATGGTTGTGTGTAAACAGTATATTTTAGATTATCATTATTTGATAATCTACGTAATGTTTTTAAAACCTTTATTGATAAAACAAAGGTTATGGTTGTTTTAAAAATAAATGCAGTCTTTGAAAAACATCTCATATAGAGGTCAAAACCTCGCAACGAAATCAATTAATATGGAACGTTTATAATCAATATGAACGGGACATTTCAGTTGGTATCAGAGCGTTGGTCTTAGAGAACCAGAAAATTTGCATTAGTGTGTCTTATCGAGTTTGTTAGGATGCATTAGTGAGTCTGGACTTTGACCGTGTTTTCTTTAAAAATGATTGCTTAACATTTTTATTGGAAACTATATATTATTAACATGTAAATATTATGTGATATATTAATCTCTTAACATGTTTGATATTGTGTGATAGATGTCTACCTCTACCACAAATCCCATTGACTCACCTAATAATAACGAAGAGTCGAATATATATTGGCAAGATTCACAAGTTCCCGAAGAACCGAAAGAAGAGGAAACGGAACCGGAAGAAGAGGAACCGGAAGAAGAGGATCCAGAAGAAGAGGAACCGGAAGAAGAAGAGGTTCTGGAGGGGGGAATAGTAGGAATCACAGAAAACCGGTCAAATAAAAGAAAATCCTCAACCAATGGACCAAAGTTAATAATGGTCAATGGTGTTTCCACTAAGGAAGCAAAATATTGGGAAAATTATCAATTTTCCGATGAATCGGATCCTGATGAGGATTCCGATAATGTTATAGAAATTACCCCGACCCAATTTAATGAGGCAAAAGAAAATAATAAGGGAAAATGCATCAAAATAGAGAAATCTGATTCCGACCCCGATGAACTTTATATGTACCGTCAACACCCGTATTTTCAATATCGTGACAATAACCCGGGAACCTCTAAACCACCAGGTTTTTCTAAACCAATGTGGAAAACGACGACTCGTATTAGAGGAACATCATATATCCCTAGAAGATTAGGAAAAAGAACCAAGTCCGAAGAAGAAGAAAACAGTGATTCAGATTAGAGGGGTGTGAGCATGTTGTGTAATAAATGTATTGTAGTGTGCTTGTACTTTTATGTTCTATGTAAAAATTGCTTGTATTGTTTGTTATTACGAATCTAATCCTTGTCTATTTTACAGTATAAAAACAAAATGGACGTTAAGGGTAGACAACCGAATATTTTAGAAGACCTACCAGAGGATATGATTGAGGAAATCTTGTCTAGAGTCGGTCAGAATTCATCAGCACATTTAGTTATGGCGAAATTAACTTGTCAAACATTTGAAAGACTTTCCAGAAATGCCTTAGTTTATAAAAGGCTTTCCTTTGATAGGTGGGGTATATCACATTGGGGAGACTTTAAGTTACGCCGTGTTTTCTTTAAAGCGTTAAATGCGGGGAACCCAAGTGTAATTTTACGCTACGGGTTAAGAGCCTATTTTGACTCAACATATCCCAACATAGGATTTCGTGAATTAGAAAGAGCTTCTAACATGCAACATAAAGAAGCATGTTATGCTTACGGGTTAGTGATGTTCGCTTCTTACCAAAGTGAGAAAAAGAACATCGGATTGCAGCTTTTAAATAAAACTTCCCACAAGTGACGGATTCAGTAGTTGGGGTGAGAAACTAGGTTTTTAGATTACTACGGGGCTGTTGGACATTACGAAACCCTCGTCCTTTTGATGACATTACAACATGCTGCCTAGCCAATGGTTATAACGGTTATTTTCCACAAGACCAAGAATGGGAAGTCGTCTTAGTAAAACCAGAATGCATGACTTGTTTCTGGACTTATGAATTACGTGTCTTTATTTCCTTTGCTGAACAACTTGCGTATTAACTAGATCTATCTTCAAAACTGTCCTGTATCATAGTGTACTATATTTCATGTTATATGTAATATAGCGAAGTTGTAAGTTTGAAGAATATTTGTATGTGATATATTATTATATTCAGTTTTTCATATGGAATTGTAGTAGTTGAATTGTATATTAGCTACTAAGTATGAACTTAACGGGTAGGTAGTACCCGAATTTAAACTTATAAAATGCTAATATGAAGAAAAAGCTTTTATCAATGAGTTCATATTATGCTACGAGATACTATTGACTACTCTTAATATTCTGTATGATTAACTTGTTTCATTTAACTATTTTGAAGGAAATGGCACCGACTACTCGACACACCTTGAATATGAGCGAAGAAGAATTTCGTGCCGTTCTTGCTTCAAACATAGCCACAGTACAGGCCGCGCAACATACCAACAATAACTCTGAATCTAGCAATACAGCTAACGGCACAAGAAATCATGTAGGATGCTCCTACAAGGAATTCACTGCCTGCAAACCTTCAGAATTTGATGGGACCGAAGGACCAATCGGATTGAAACGGTGGACCGAGAAAGTTGAATCGGTGTTTGACATAAGTAAGTATGCTGAAGGAGACAAAGTGGAGTACGCTACGCACACCTTCATAGGTATTGCGTTAACATGGTGGAATACCTATCTAGAGCAAGTGGGACAAGATGCTGCTTACGCGCTACCGTGGTCAGCATTCAAGCACTTGATGAACAAGAAGTACCATCCCAGAACCGAGGTCAATAAGCTCAAGTCAGAACTTAGAGGATTACGAACACAGGGATTCGATATTACTTCGTACGAAAGACGATTCATAGAATTGTGCCTATTGTGTCCGAGAGCGTTCGAAGATGAGGAAGAGAATATCGATGCGTTTGTGAAAGGGTTACTGGAGAGAATCCAAGAAGATATAAGTTCACACGAGCCTGCCTCCATACAAAAGGCATGTAGAATGGCTCACAAACTAGTGAACCAGATTGAGGGAAGAATTAAAGAAAATGTGGCCGAAGAGGCCAACATGAAGCTAGTCAAAAGAAAGTGGGAGGAAAACGATGATAAGAGTCACCAATACAACAACAACTATCCCAACAATCGCAACATCAATCGCAACTACAACAAACGGCACAACAACAACAACTACTACTATAACAATCATCCCAACAACAATAATAACTGCAACAACAACAACAATCAGAAGCAGCTATGCCAAAGGTGTGAAAAGTATCACTCAGGGTTCTGCACCAAATTTTGCAAAAAGTGTAAAAGAAATGGTCATAGCGCGGCGAAGTTTGAGGTGTACGGACCAGGGGTTAACAGAACAAAAGGAACAAATGTTGTCGAAACGAGTAATGGCAGAGCAAGTAGTGTCGGAGCAAGTTATGCCAATGTAGTTTGTTATAAATGTGGAAAACTGGGCCACATTATTATAAATTACCCGAACCAGGAGAACACGAATGGATAAGGCCGAGGAAGAGTTTTCAATATTAATGCGGCAGAGGCACAGGAAGACCCAGAACTTGTTACGGGTACGTTTCTTATTGACAATAAATCTGCTTACGTTTTATTTGATTCGGGTGCGAATAGAAGCTATATGAGTAGAGATTTTTGTGCTAAATTAAGTTGTCCATTGACGCCGTTGGATAGTAAATTTTTACTCGAATTTGCAAACGGTAAATTAATTTCAGCAGATTATGTATGCCGAAATCAAGAAAATAAACTGGGTAGCGAAATATTTGAGATTGATTTGATACCAGTAGAGTTAGGGAGTTTTGATGTAATAGTTGTCATGGACTGGCTGAAGGAGATGAAAGCAGAGATCGTATGTTACAAAAATGAAATTTGCAATGTACGAGAAGAAGGAGAACCCTTAATGGTGTACGGAGAAAAGGGCAACACGAAGCTACATCTTATTAGTAACTTGAAGGCACAAAAACTAATAAGAAAAGGTTTCTATGCTATTCTAGCACACGTCGAGAAAGTACAAACTGAAGAAAAGAGCATCAATGATGTTCTCGTCGCAAAAGAATTTCCCGATGTATTTTCGAAAGAATTACCGGGACTACCTCCACATCGATCTGTTGAATTTCAAATAGATCTTGTACCAGGTGCGGCACCAATATCTCGTGCTCCTTACAGACTCGCACCCAGCGAGATGAAAGAACTACAAAGCCAACTGCAAGAACTATTAGAACGTGGTTTCATTCGACCAAGCACATCACCATGGGGAGCTCCTGTTTTGTTTGTCAAGAACCGTTATCCACTGCCGAGAATTGACGACTTATTTGATCAACTACAAGGCTCGTCGGTTTATTCCAAAATCGATTAACGTTCTGGATATCATCAAATGCGAGTAAAGGAGGATGATATTCCAAAAACTACTTTTAGGATGCGTTATGGTCATTACGAGTTTATGGTTATGCCGTTTGGATTGACTAACGCACCTGCTGTGTTCATGGACATAATGAACCAAGTGTATGGGCCATATCTTGACAAGTTTGTCATTGTTTTCATCGATGACATACTTATTTACTCAAAGAATGATCAAGAGCACGAAGAACATTTGAGAAAAGTGCTAGAAGTATTGAGGAAAGAAAAACTGTACGCTAAGTTTTCAAAGTGTGCATTTTGGTTGGAAGAAGTTCAATTCCTCGGTCACATAGTGAACAAAGAAGGTATCTAGGTGGACCCGGCAAAGATCCAAATCGTTGAAAAGTGGAAAACCCCAAAAACTCCTAAGCATATACGTCAATTTTTAGGATTGGCTGGTTACTACAGAAGATTCATCCAAGTTTTCTCCAAAATAGCAAAACCCTTGACTGCATTAACGCATAAAGAGAAGAAATTTGAATGGAAGGATGAACAAGAGAAGGCGTTTCAGTTGTTAAAGAAAAAGCTAAATACGGCACCTATATTGTCATTGCCTGAAGGGAATGATGATTTTGTGATTTATTGTGACGCATCAAAGCAACGTCTCAGTTGTGTATTAATGCAACGAACGAAGGTGATTGCTTATGCGTCTAGACAATTAAAGATTCACGAGAAAAATTATACAACTCACTGAAGGTATTTCGTATACCTGAGAGACATATTAAATTAACGTGGCTAATATGTTTTGATCCAACTCGGGTCATACCCAATAACAAGCTTACCGACACCTTAATCGTATTTGATCTTAACGATTGGATCGTTGATTAAATTATGCAACACTTGAATTTTAAGAAAATGGTTTCTGAAAACAATTACACTTTATATGAATATATATATATATATATATATATATATATATATATATATATATATATATATATATATATATATATATATATATATATATATATATATATATATATATCATGGAATGATTTATATAATTAGGATTTAATTATTTATAGGTTAAATAATTAATTAAGTCATGTTGCATTTTATAAAATTGGTGTTATAAAATAAAGTATACATGACAAATAATATGGAATTTTATATATTTGGTTTTATAAATAATACATACATAATTTATAAAATGCAAGTTTATGAATTTTGTTTTATAAAATCTAATTTTATAAAACAAGTTTATAAAATATGCATGTACATAAAATGTGTCAAGTATTATTTTATAAACTAGATAGGAGTGGCCTTGGAGTTGTAAGTAGGCATGCTAGAGACTCCATTACTTGGTCATACTTTCCCAATTCCATATAAATGCATCTTGACTCACTTTGAGAACAACACATGCAATTAACATATAAAAAAAACTGCACAAATCCCTCCTAGACTGCTGCCCAGGCCGTGAGATATATGCAGCTCCAAAGGGTTCAAAAATTGGTTTTGATAAGCTCTATTCAAGTGTAATTAAATCCTAACTAAAGGCTAGGTGTTGGTGCAAAAGCTTGGGGTATTTCTCCTTGAGGTTTCATCCTTTTGAAGCTCCATTCATCATCATCATCTTCATCAACTACTACCTAGCTTGGAGAAGGTATAAACTCCTTTCTTACTTGTAGTTTGTAAGTATGTTTCACAACTTGACCCTAATTGGGATTTAACTTTAATTGGTTAAAGATATACAATGTTATAAAATGGTAATTTCATGCTTCCGCTCTAATTTGATTCTTAAAAGGTTTTGAACATTTTGTAACTTGTTAAATCCCAACAATGGTATCTAGAGCTGAAGTTGTTGAAATATGCTTCGAGATGGTTATTATACTCACTATATATTTTGCATTTTATGTACATGCATGAAAGAAAAATGCAAAAATTAATGGGTTTCGGTGGGTATGTTATTTAGGCCGAATTGTTTGAGTCCCAAAATGGGTTTTGGGCTCTTCCATTTTGGTCATATTTGTTGTGTGTAGAAGTCCACAATCAAGCCTTGACTTTTTGTTTGAATGGTTGCATGTTTGGATGATTTTAATAATTCATTTGGTATGTAATATTAATTCATTCATGTAGTTGTAATATTCATTCAATTTGATTTGTAATATTATTATTTTGGTTATGTAATTTATTTTATATTTGGTATGTAAAATAGATTAGGTTGTATTTTCTTTTTTAGAAAAATGTATTAGGATATATTTTCGTAAAAATGAAGATGCAAGATGAAGACAAGGAAGATGCAAGATTAAGTGGGAGATTAGAAATCTCCTACTTTGTGTTATAACCCTTTACCAGTGGCATTTGTTTTCGGCTAAACAAATATTCACCAAATTGGCTTGATTGTGAACATATTTGTTTTGCATGCATGGTTGTTCATTGTATGATTGTGGATTGTATGTTTGTATGCTACAAGTTAATCACACAAGTTAACAACAAACAAAATGGCAATTTAATTGGATAAATTAAACATTATTAACGACATGCAAAACGTCAATTTAAATGGTTAAATTAAAAATGGCTAAAAGGACATTAATAAACGGTTATTAAGAACATGATAAGGATCATATATATAAAATGGTTTATATCAAGTAATTGGCTAAATTTACAAGACTTGAAAATGGATTTCAAATGAACCATACACTAAATGCATGTTGGTGTATCGTGTAAAAGTTTTCTCAAACTAGAATTAATGAAAACTTAAAATCCCTTATTAACAAGGCAAACAAGTTAAACGTCATCCTTTTGTGTGAGACTTAAAAATATTAGGGAACTCATAATGGGATAAAGGTCACCTACCCGTTATGAGCAAACTAGTATGATTAAGGTGAATTTCGCATGCTTGTGGGATAAAGGTCACCTAACCACTTGTATGTTAAATTTACACGTTTACACAAGTAGGACGACTTGATTTGGGAATCATGAACTTAGGGTCACCGAAGCATGAGGAACAAATAGGCGTTGATGGAGTAAATATGCCATGCAAAAGGATTGCATGATTCCATAACTTAGAAGTTGCAAAAGGATTGCAATTGTCATTTAATGACTACCTAGCTAAATCAAATGATGGGATAAAGGTCACCTAACTGAAATTTGGTTTACCGTTGGATTCTAAAATTTAATAAATATCAATTGGATTTAAAGGGTATTGATTGTTAAATTAAAATTAATACTTAAACGACTTTGTTAAATTTTGTAGATGGCCACCAATAACAACAACAACATTCCAAACGCACCTATCAACTTTAACAACCTATCGTTGAGGTCAATCCTCGAAAAGGAAAAACTCAACCATACGAACTTCATGGATTGGTTTCACAATCTAAGAATTGTCCTCAAACTAGAGGATAGGGCGTATGTGTTTCAAGACCCTATTCCCGATCAACCGAATGAGGATGATACGGAAGGCATGGCTTATTGGGAGAAATATTGCACCGATTCGGTGCAAGTTTCTTGCCTTATGCTTGGGACTATGATACCCGAACTCCAAAAGGATTTTGAGCATCATAGTGCATATGACATGATCACACAGTTGAAGGAGATGTTCCTTCAACAAGCTCATGTCGAGCGCTTTGAAACGGTCCGAGCGCTTCATGCATGTCGGATGGACGACTCCCAATCCGTTTCATCTTATGTCCTTAAGATGAAAAGCCTAATTGATCGAGCGAACCGTCTAAACTGCAACGTGTCTAATGAATTAGCCATGGACCTTATCCTTAATTCCTTATCAAAGAGGTTTGACACATTTGTAATGAATTACAACATGAATGGATGGGATAAAAGCATTGGCGAATTACATGCCATGCTAAAGACGGCCGAAGCGAGCATGGGTAAAAGGGCTTCACCCATGTTTATGATCAATGAAGGCGGGTCCAAAAACAATAACACTTCTAAGCCGAAGGCGGCTAAGAGGAAAGGACCCGCCTGCCAAGGCAAGGGCAAGGGAAAAGGGAAGATGGTTACCCCACCCAACAACAACAAGAAGCAAAAGGTTGCCGGTAAAGCTAACCCCAAGGAAGATCCGTGCTTCGGTTGCGGTGAAATGGGTCACTGGAAATGCAACTGCCCGGTCTACCTAAAGGAGTTGAAGGAAAAGAGGGATGCAGGGCAAACCTCAGGTAATGTATATATGGTATACATTGAGCTTAGTATTACTTCTTCTAATACATGGGTATTAGACACAGGATGTGGAACTCATATTTGCAATACTTTGCAGGGGTTCAAAAGAAGTGATCGAGATGCGGGAACAACAAGTCTCTTCATGGGAAATGGAGCAAAGGTGCAAGTAAAAGCACAAGGAGACTTTGTTTTAAAGCTACCAAGTGGTTTGGAGCTTGTTTTGAAAAATGTTTTGTATGCACCCGATTTATCTCGAAACATTATTTCTGTATCCCGTCTGAAACAATATGGTTTTAATATTAATTTCATTAATGATGATATCCATGTTTCTTTAAATAATGTGTTCTATTTCAAGGCTTCGCCTTCGAATGGTATTTATGAATTGGTTCATGATGACACATCATACAATAGCTCAATGTTCCATGCAAACACCAAGAAACTTAAAAGGGATTTGAGTGATTCCTACTTATGGCATTGTCGCCTTGGTCACATAAACAAGAATCGAATGCATACACTTCAAAAGAATGGACTTTTGAAATCAAATGAACTAGACTCGTTTGATGTATGTGAATCTTGTTTACAAGGCAAAATGACTAAAGCACCTTTCAAAGGACCTATGAAAGGGCTAAAGACTTATTGGGATTAATACATTCGGATGTATGTGGACCCTTAAACCCATGACTAGGAAAGGTGAAAGATACTTTGTCACTTTCATTGATGACTTTAGTCGTTTCGGATATGTCTACTTGTTAAGACATAAGGACGAAACTTTTGAAGCATTCAAGGAATATGAAAACGAAGTACAAAATCAACTCAATAAGACAATCAAGGTACTTCATACCGATAGAGGAGGTGAATACCTAAGCGATGCTTTCCAAGATCATCTTAAAAGTTGTGGGATTATCTCGCAACTCACTCCTCCTGGAACACCCCAACTTAATGGAGTTTCTGAAAGGAGGAACCGAACCCTAATGGATATGGTTCGATCTATGATGGCTAGAAGCTCGTTGCCTCTATCATTTTGGGGTTATTGTCTATGCTCCGCGGCTCGTATTTTAAATATGGCCCCAACCAAGAAAGTGGAACGAACACCTCATGAGATGTGGTTTGGAAAACCTCCATCTCTATCATACTTAAAGGTATGGGGATGTGAAGCTTACCCTAAGCGTTACGTCCCTAATAAGTTGAGTGCTCGATCCACGAAGTGTATCTTCATAGGATATCCCAAGGATGATATGGGATACTATTTCTATGATCCATCCGAGCAAAATGTATTTGTTGCTCGGAAGGCTGAATTCCTTGAAACTAAGTTCCTAATGGAAGGTGAAAGTAAAAGGAAGATAGATCTTGAAGAGGTTCAAGATCAAGTAGACGATACATAATTGGTTGATACTAGCACTCAGCATGAAAATGTTAAGAATGATCAAATGGATGATCTAAGTATACAAGATGTTCGCAGATCTGGTAGGATTAGTAATCCTTCTGAGAGATATGGGTTTCTCATGGATGGTTGCTATGTGGTTGATTTGGATGAACCAACAAACTACCATGAGGCTTTATCAAGGATTGATAAAGATAAATGGCAGGAAGCCATGAACGCCGAGATGCAATCCATGTATGACAACTAAGTTTGGGAACTGGTTGTACAACCTACTGGCTCAAGGCTAGTTGATTGTAAATGGATTTTCAAAATGAAAACCGACATACATGGAAACTTGGATACATATAAAGCTAGACTTGTAGCAAAAGGTTTCACTCAAACTCAAGGGGTTGACTATGATGAAACTTTTTTACCTGTGGCAATGCTAAAGTCTATTAGGATATTACTTGCCATTGCTGCTCATTATGATTATGAAATATGGCAAATAGATGTCAAGTTGAGGAAGATGTCTATATGGTTCAGCCTGAAGGTTTTGTTGATCCAAAATATCCCAAAAAGGTATGCAAGTTAAAGAAGTTAATCTACGGATTGAAACAAGCATCTAGAATGTGGAATCATCGTTTTAATGAGGAGGCCAAGAAATTTGGCTTCATTAAAAATGGTGATGAAGCTTGTGTATACAAGAAAGCTAATGGGAGCACTATCATGTTCCTTGTACTATATGTGGATGATATATTGTTATTTGGAAATGATATTCTGGCAATGGAAGGTGTTAAAACTTGGCTGAGTAAATGCTTCTCCATTAAGGATCTTGGAGAAGCACAATACGTTTCGGGGATTGGGATCTACAGGGATAGATCCAAGAAACTGATAGGTTTGAATCAAAGTGCATACATTGAAAAGATCTTGAAAAGGTTCAAGATGGAGAACTCTAAGAAAGGTTTGGTACCTATTCAAAAGGGAACGCTTCTTAGTTCATCTCAGTGCCCCATCACGAAAGATGAATAGGAGAGAATGAAGAAAGTCCCATATGCATCTCCCATTGGGTCAATCATGTATGCAATGATATGCATGAGACCGGATGTGTCATGCGCTCTAAGCCTGACAAGTAGATACCAGAATATCCCAGGAAATTGTCATTGGATTGCTGTCAAAAGTATATTGATTTACCTTAGGAGGACTAAGGATATGTTTCTAATATATGGGTCTGGTGAGGAGGAACTCGCTGTAAAAGGTTACGTGGACGCGAGTTTCCAAACTGATAGAGATGATTCACGATCACAATCCAGTTATATCTTCACGTTAAATGGAGGTGAGGACTCTTAGAAGAGTTCAAAACAGGATGTTGTTGCATTATCCACTACAGAGTCGAAGTACATTGCCGCCTCATTGGCAGCTTAGGAAGCTGCATGGATGAAAAAATTCATCGACGACTTAGGAGTAGTCCCTTCCATTCAGGACCCTCTTGAGATCTTTTGTGACAACAAGGGTGCGATTGCTCAAATCAAGGAACCTCGTGCTCACCAAAAGACCCGTCACATTGAGCGGAGATTCAACTACATAAGGGATGAAGTTGAAAAGGGAAAGATATGTATTCGCAAAGTTCACACAGATCTTAATATAGAGGATCCTCTCACGAACCTCTTACATCTATCAAAACATGCAGGACATGTTTGTGCATTAGGGCTTCGATATTCTAGTGATTGGTCATGATCTGTTTTAAGTATTGTAACGGAACAAAATTGTTCAAACTCATTAATATAATTATGGTATTAATTTATTTTGAGTCAAGTTCCTACTTTGCATATTTTATCCATGAATAAGAAATTATTCTAAATTCCGTAGTCGATCACATTTATGGGAACAAGTGTGAGGTTTAGACTATTATGAACTTGGATTGGTAAACATTCACGGGATGAATGTGGAGCAAGGTTGCAACCAAGGTTCATAGATATTTGTGGGATACAAATATTGGAAGACCCGCCCTCAAGATTTACTAAATGGAGCCTTTGTGGTTGATCACATGTAATCTTGAGTAAAGGCGAATATCATTGTATCCTCTGACCTGAGATACATATTGGGTTCGGATATTTACCAAGTATTGTGCCTTGATTCTTTCCTTCGCTATTCTGAAATATGTTAGTTTATAAGGAAGAGCTCAGGTATAATGCAAGGTGTATATTTAGGACGTATGTAGTCAAGATGGAATTTGTCCCTCTTATTTGTTGAGAGTCAGATGTCTAAGGCCTGATAAAGTTAAATCTTGAAGAGAGTGATCACTCTGTGTCTCTTGGATTTAACATGACATCTAGGATGAAAGGATATAATGAAAAGATTTAGCTATTCATATTCGAGATGGGAACTCGAAAGGAATGATGTTATTGAATGGCACAAAGTCATAACATATTGGGGGTGATAGACGGTAGTTAGGTGGTATCCATCACTTGCATTAATTTCTTATGTTTCTCGTGCAAGTGGGAGATTGAAGGTATTTCGTATGCCTGAGAGACATATTAAATTAACGTGGCTAATATGTTTTGATCCAAGTCGGGTCATACCCAATAACAAGCTTACCGACACCTTAATCATATTTGATCTTAACGATTGGATCGTTGATTAAATTACGCAACACTTGAATTTTAAGAAAATGGTTTCTGAAAACAATTACACTTGATATGAATATATATATATAAATCCTGGAATGATTTATATAATAAGGATTTAATTATTTATAGGTTAAATAATTAATTAAGTCATGTTGCATTTTATAAAATTGGTTTTATAAAATAAAGTATACATGACAAATAATATGGAATTTTATATATTTGTTTTTATAAATAATACATACATAATTTATAAAATGCAAGTTTATGAATTTTGTTTTATAAAATCTAATTTTATAAAACAAGTTTATAAAATATGCATGTACATAAAATGTGTCAAGTATTATTTTATAAACTAGATGGGAGTAGCCTTGGAGTTGTAAGTAGGCATGCTAGAGACTCCATTACTTGGTCATACTTTCCCAATTCCATATACATGCATCTTGACTCACTTTGAGAACAACACATGCAATTAACATATATAAAAAAACTGCACAAATCCTCTCCTAGACTGCTGTCCAGGCCGTGAGATATATGCAGCTCCAAAGGGTTCAAAAATTGGGTTTGATAAGCTCTATTCAAGTGTAATTAAATCCTAACTAAAGGCTAGGTGTTGGTGCAAAAGCTTGGGGTATTTCTCCTTGAGGTTTCATCCTTTTGAAGCTCCATTCATCATCATCATCTTCATCTTCTACTACCTAGCTTGGAGAAGGTATCAACTCCTTTCTTACTTGTAGTTTGTAAGTATGTTTCACAACTTGATCCTAATTGGGATTTAACTTTAATTGGTTAAAGATATACAATGTTATAAAATGGAAATTTCATGCTTCCGCTCTAATTTGATTCTTAAAAGGTTTTAAACATTTTGTAACTTGTTAAATCCCAACACTCACGATTTGGAATTGGGTGCTGTTGTTTTTGCATTAAAGACTTGGAGGCATTATTTATATGGAGTCAAAAGTATTATATATACCGAACACAAAAGTCTCCAACATATATTTAATCAGAAGCGACTAAATATGAGACAATGCAGGTGGATTGAACTGTTGAATGATTATGATTTTGAGATTCGATACCACCCGGGGAAGGCGAATGTGGTAGCTGACGCTTTCAGTAGAAAGGACAGAGAACCTATACAGGTAAAAGCTATGAATATAATTATTCGTACTAACCTTACTACTCAAATAAAGGAGGCGCAACAGGGGGTTGTAAAAGAAGGAAAGTTGAAGAATGAGATATCCAAAGGATAAGAGAAACATCTTAATATTCGGGATGACAGAACCCGATATAGGGCTGATAGAATTTGGTTACCAAGGTTTGGAGATGTGAGAGAAATGGTACTTAAGGAAGCACATAAAACCAGATATTCAATACATCCCGGAGTGGGGAAGATGTATAAAGATCTCAAGAAACACTTTTAGTGGCCGGTTATGAAAGCCGACATTGCTAAATATGTAGGAGAATGTTTGACGTGTTCTAAGGTTAAAGCTAAACATCAGAAACCATCAGGTCTACTACAACAACCTGAAATTCCGGAATGGAAATAAGAAAACATTACCATGGATTTCATTACTAAATTGCCAAGGACTGCAAGTGGTTATGATACTATTTGGGTAATAGTTGATCGTCTCACCAAGTCAGCACAATTCCTGCCAATGAGAGAAGATGACAAAATGGAGAAGTTGGCGCGATTGTATTTGAAGGAGGTTGTCTCCAGACATGGAATACCCGTCTCTATTATCTCTTATAGGGATGGTAGATTTGTTTCAAGGTTCTGGCAGACGTTGCAACAAGCATTGGGGACTCGTCTAGACATGAGTACTGCCTATCATCCACAAACTGATGGGCAGAGCGAAAGGACGATACAAATGCTTGAAGACATGCTACAAGCATGTGTTATTGATTTCGGAAACAGTTGGGATCGACACCTACTGTTAGCAGAATTTTCATACAACAACAGTTATCATTCTAGTATTGAGATGACGCCGTTTGAGGCACTTTATGGTATAAAGTGCAGGTCTCCGATTTGTTGGAATGAAGTGGGGGATAGACAGATTACGGGTCCGGAGATAATACAAGAAACTAACGAGAAAATCATCCAAATTCAACAAGGATTGAAAACTGCCCAGAGTCGACAAAAGAGCTACGCGGACAGTAAAAGAAAAGATATAGAGTTTGAAATCGGAGAAATGGTCATGCTTAAGGTTTCACCTTGGAAACGCGTTGTTCGATTTGGTAAACGGGGGAAACTGAAAGGACCCATCCTAATCCACCTGGACGAAGTCATCAACATTTGGTCCCATTGCGATGATCGGCTCCAAGTAATGCCCTTATATTGAGCAAATGCACAGCGGAAGACTTAATTCGTACCTGAGAATAAACATGATTTAAAGTGTCAACCAAAAGGTTGGTGAGTTCATAGGTTTATCATGACAATCATTTCAATATGTTAATAGACCACAAGATTTCATAATCATAAACATAATACACTCGCAAGTGTATGTAAAGCATTCTAAGTGGTTGAGCACTTGGTAACCATACTTAACATTTAATCAACGTCGCATATTCCCTTTATTATGAAATCTCACTACACCGTACCAAGTGTAGTCACCAAAACGAAGTACTGTGCAACCGTTGAATACTGGTCGTCCAGTCCGGTTGGGGTTGTCAGGCCTGATAGATCTATCAACAGGATTTGCGTTTACAATACCCATGTAAATAGTAGTTACCAAGCTACAGGGAAATATGCAGTGGTACAACTCAACGTAGAATATATTTTTAAGTACTTTTGTCTATTTTGTAAACATTTATAAAAGCAGCGCATGTATTCTCAGCCCAAAAATATATATTGCAAAAGCAATTAAAAAGGGAGCAAATGAAACTCACTTTTGCCTTGAAGGTATTTAATTCGACCTGGTCTCCGATAGATATCACGAACCTAACCATATATATAATATATCAACATATTTTCTTTTTAAGTAATCGTTACATATATATACTTCTAATACTTTTAATATTTTCTTAGTCCGTAGTTAGCAGTCCGATGTTAGTGGTCCACAATTAGTTGCTTAAATAAAATAAATAAAGACCCCATCGTATTCGTATTGATCAGAATTAATCTCGACCCATGGTACCATGTTGTCAAATGACGTGTTGCGTACATAAAGTGCCGTGTTGTCAAATGGCGTGTTGTGTACAATCATGAGGTCTTATGATTAATCTTCTCGTGTTGTTTACGGGTGGTCCTGAAATATATAAAATCAAATCATATAAAATATCATATTAATTAGAAAAGATATGATTAATTTACTTTTTCTCCAAATATTTTCGTAGTTAAACTAGCTTCGGATACCCAATCTTGTTTTAGTCGTAGTTTCTTCATTACAACTCCGTTTTTGTTGGTTCAACTTGGCACTTCCTTGGATTGAGTCAAATTTTAAGAATATGAACTGAAAATACCTTAGTTTATATTCGAAATCATAGGTTATAGGTCAAACTTTGGTGAAACTTATGAAAGTGATCATTTTCCATCATAAAAACAACATTTAATGATCATTTTTCTAAAAATACTTACACTTTGAGTTAAACCATGAAATTTTTATGTGTTAACATATTTATAAGAAATATCATTTTTCCAGAACATGAACTTCCAATTCAAAGTTCAAGATGGTTTTTAATTATCCAACCCAAAACAGTCCCCGGTTGCACTCCGACGACGTAGATTCAGTTTTTAAGATGTTCTTTGTAAAACCAAGTTATATATTGTTAGGTTAGCATATCATTATGATATATTACAGGTCTTGAAGTGTTTTAAAAGTCAAGTTAGAAGGATCTATTTAGTTTGCGAACAAGTTTGAAATCATTCAAACTATGTTCTTGTTGTTAAAATTTTATACCACAAAATAAGATAGTTATATGAATATGAATTGAATAAGTTTATGAACAAGGTTACTACCTCAAGTTACTTGGACAAAGTTACTGCAAAAGATAAGAAATAATCTTGGAATCAAAGAGTGGTGGAGTTAGATCAAAAGGTTGGAAGTAAACTTCTTCAAATGGGTGGTTATTTTGATATGTTCTTGAAAGAGTTTTCTTATGGTGTTTAAGGCTTGTAATTGAAGCTAAATGATGGGGAAAATGCTTGGAGATGATCAAGTATGAAGTTAGGAGTATTTTTAGAGAGAAATGAGGGTGTAGGTATGAGAAAATGGAGTGAAGAAATGGTGTTCATTTATAAAAACGTTTTTAGTTTATAAAGAAAGAAAAGGATTCCTAATTTTGTTTTTTTACTAATAATTCATACTACTTGACAAATCCTAGTTACCTCATATATAGGGCAATAATAATGTTGATTAGGATGTTGATTTGATGTGTATATACCAATAGTAAATACGTATAGAAGCTGGGTATGATACGGGTACATATACCCTAGATATACGTATAGAAATCTTGAGGAAACGGAACGAGAATTCAAATATAGCTATATTTTGTGAATATACTTATATTGTTTTATGTATTTAAGTCCTTAAAAAGTGATTAAATACATTATATATACGATACATGCATAAGCATTATAGATTATAAGTATATATATCAAAGAATGTTACGTATAGTTATCGTTTTGAAAACTTAAGTTAGTAGTTTCAAAATATACTTATAACTCATTGTCATTAGTACACAATAAGATGTTAAACCATCCTTAGATCATGTTAAATATATATAAATACATATATATATATATAAACGTATAATTATCGTATGTTATATAGTTCATGATATCATCGGTCATATTGGACGGTCAAACATTGTGTAAAACTCTTTTCAAAAACACAAGTCTTAACAATTTGGATTGCTTATCATGTTGGTATGGTTTAATTTATGTAAATATTAATCTCATAAGTATAATTTGGTCGGAAAATTCCAGGTCATTACAGAAACTAAATCCAAGGTACATTGGACCATTCAAGATTATAGATCGTGTCGGACCAGTAGCTTACCAACTGGAGCTACCTCAACAACTCGCGGCTGTACATAACACTTTCCACGTCTCGAATTTGAAGAAATGTTTTGCTAAATAAGATCTCACTATTCCGTTGGACGAAATCCAAATCAATGAAAAACTTCAATTCATTGAAGAAGCCGTCGAAATAATGGATCGTGAGGTTAAGAGATTTAAGCAAAACAAGATACCGATTGTTAAGGTTCGATGAAATGCTCGTAGAGGACCCAAGTTCACCTGGGAGCGTGAAGATCAGATGAAGAAGAAATACCCGCATCTATTTCCAGAAGATTCGTCAACACCTTCAACAGCTTAAAATTTCAGGACGAAATTTATTTAACGGGTAGGTACTGTAGTGATCCGAACTTTTCCATGTTTATATATATTAATTGAGATTGATATTTACATGACTAAATTTTTCCAACATGTTAAGCAATCAAACTTGTTAAGACTTGATTAAATGAAATAAGTTTCATATAGACAATTGATCACCCAAGTTGACCGGCGATTCACAAATGTTACAAAATTGTAAAAACTACATGTTGTGGTATATATAGACATATATATATGGTTGACATGAGATTATGATGAGTAAGCATCTCACTAAGTATATTAACAATGTGTGATATACATAAGAAATGAGATTACTAAGTTAAGAAACTCGAAATGATATATATAACGATTATCATTATGATAACGTCTACTAAATACATATGTATCATATTAAGATATTGATACACTATATTTAACATGATAAAATGATATTTAAATATATCATTAAGTGTGTTAACAATGAACTACATATGTAAAAACAAGACTACTAACTCAAGAATTACGAAACGAGACTTATATGTAACGATTATCGTTGTAACGATATTTTAATGTATATATCATATTAAGAGATATTCATACATCATAATATCATGATAATATAATAATTTAACATCTCATTTGATATAATAAACATTGGGTTAACAACATTAATTGAGATCGTTAACTTAAAGGTTTCAAAACAACACTTACATGTAACGACTAACGAAGACTTAACGACTCCATTAGAATGTATATACATGTTGTGTTTTGATATGTATTCTTACACTTTTAAAAGACTTCAAGACACATATCAAAGTACTTCTACTTAACAAAAATGCTTACAATTACATCCTCGTTCAGTTGCATCCACAATTCTACTCGTATGCACCAGTATTCGTACTCGTACAATACACAGCTTTTAGATGTATGTACTATTGGTATATACACTCCAATGATCAGTTCTTAGCAGCCTATGGCAGTCACCTAACATATGTAGGAACCATCATTTGGCAACTAGTATGAAATATCTCATAAAATTATAAAAATATTAGTAATCATTCATGACTTATTTACATGAAAATAAAATTACATATCCTTTATATCTAATCCATATACCAACGACCAAAAACACCTACAAACACTTTCATTCTTCAATTTTCTTCATCTAATTGATCTCTCTCAAGTTCCATCTTCAAGTTCTAAGTGTTCTTCATAAATTCCATAAGTATAGTTTCATAAAAATTAAGAATACTTTCAAGTTTGCAAGTCTACTTCCAAGCTTTCTAATCCATTCCAAGTAATCATCTAAGATCAAGGAATCTTTGTTATTTACAGTAGGTTATCTTTCTAATTCAAGGTAATATTCATATTCAAACTTTGATTAAATTTCTACAACTATAACAATCTTATTTCGAGTGAAAATCTTACTTGAACTGTTTTCGTGTCATGATTCTGCTTCAAGAACTTTCAAGCCATCCAAGGATCCCTTGAAGCTAGATCCATTTTTCTCATTTCCAGTAGTTTTATCCAGAAAACTTGAGGTAGTAATGATGTTCATAACATCATTCAATTCATACATATAAAGCTATCTTATTTGAAGGTTTAAACTTGTAATCACTAGAACATAGTTTAGTTAATTCTAAACTTGTTCGCAAACAAAAGTTAATCCTTCTAACTTGACTTTTAAAATCAACTAAACACATGTTATATATCTATATGATATGCTAACTTAATGATTTAAAACCTGGAAACAGGATGAACACCATAAAATCGGATATACGCCGTCGTAGTGAAACCGGGGGCTGTTTTGGTTTGGATAATTAAAAACTATGATAAACTTTGATTTAAAAGTTGTTTTTCTGGGAAAATGATTTTTCATATGAACATGAAACTATATCCAAAAATCTTGGTTAAACTCAAAGTGAAAGTATGTTTTTCAAAATGGTCATCAAGATGTCGTTCTTTCGACGGGAATGACTACCTCTTTAGTAATTGACATGTAACTTAAATTTCTGACTATAAACCTATACTTTTTCTGTTTGGATTCTTAAATTAGAGTTCAATATGAAACCATAG
Organism: Rutidosis leptorrhynchoides; assembly: GCF_046630445.1. Classification (NCBI taxonomy): domain Eukaryota; kingdom Viridiplantae; phylum Streptophyta; class Magnoliopsida; order Asterales; family Asteraceae; genus Rutidosis; species Rutidosis leptorrhynchoides. The sequence goes on along the minus strand of NC_092341.1, from coordinate 196,754,541 downwards.
CAATTTGATTCACTCAAAATGGATTTAAAATAAAGAAGTTATGGGTAAAACAAGATTGGATATTTTTGATCGTTTTAGCTACGGGAAATGTTTAACAAATCTATACAAATCATATCCTAGCTAACTTATATTGTATTATACATGTATTCTAATATATTATGTAATCTTAGGATACCATAGACACGTATGAAAATGTTTTGACATATCATATCGACCCATGTATATATATTATTTGGAACAACCATAGACACTCTATATGCAGTAATGTTGGAGTTAGCTATACAGGGTTGAGGTTGATTCCAAAAATATATATACTTTGAGTTGTGATATAGCCTGAGTCGTGTATACACTGGGTCGTGGATTGATTCAAGATAATATATATCGATTTATTTCTGTACATCTAACTGTGGACAACTAGTTGTAGGTTACTAATGAGGACAGCTGACTTAATACACTCAAATCTTTAAAACATAATAAAAATAGTTGTAATTATATTTTGATCATACTTTGATATATATGTACATATTTGTATAGGTTCGTGAATCGATCCGTGGCCAAGTCTTATTTCCGAGGTAGGAAATATCTGTGAAAGTGAGTTATAGTCCCACTTTTAAAATCTAATATTTTTGGGATGAGAATACATGCAGGTTTTATAAATGATTTACAAAATAGACACAAGTACGTGAAACTACATTCTATGGTTGAATTATCAAAATCGAATATGCCCCTTTTTATTAAGTCTGGTAATCTAAGAATTAGGGAACATACACCCTAATTGACACGAATCCTAAAGATAGATCTATTGGGCCTAACAAACCCCATCCAAAGTACCGGATGCTTTAGTACTTAGAAATTTATATCATATCCGAAGGGTGTCCCAGAATGATGTTGATATTCTTATATATGCATCTTGTTAATGTCGGTTACCAGGTGTTCACCATATGAATTATTTTTATCTCTATGTATGGGATGTGTAATAAAATATGAAATCTTGTGGTCTATTGTTACGATTTGATATATATAGGTTAAACCTATAACTCACCAACATTTTTGTTGACGTTTAAAGCATGTTTATTCTCAGGTGAATACTAAGAGCTTTCGCTATTTCATACTAAAATAAGGACAAGATTTGGAGTCCATGTTTGTATGATATTGTGTAAAAACTGCATTCAAGAAACATATGTCGATGTAATATATTTCTATTGTAAACCATTATATAACGGTCGTGTGTAAACAGTATATTTTAGATTATCATTATTTGATAATCTACGTAATGTTTTTAAAACCTTTATTGATAAAATAAAGGTTATGGTTGTTTTAAAAATGAATGCAGTCTTTGAAAAACGTCTCATATAGAGGTCAAAACCTCGCAACGAAATCAATTAATATGGAACGTTTATAATCAATATGAACGGGACATTTCATGTTTTGGGTTGGATAATTAAAAATTATAATAATCTTTGATTTAAAAGTTGTTCTTCTGAGAAAATGATATTTCATATGAACATGTTACTATATCCAAAAATCATGGTTAAACTCAAAGTAGAATATGTTTTTCAAAATAGTCATCAAGATGTCGTTCTTTCGACTGAAATGACTACCTCTTTCAAAAATGACATGTAACCTGTAACATTGACTATAAACCATCACTTTTTCTGTTTATTTTCATAAATTTCAGCTCGTTACAAAACCATAGAAATTTAATTCACTCTAAATGGACTTATAACGAAGAAATTATGGGTAAAAGAATATTGGATAAAATTACAAGTTTTAGCTACAGAAATTTTTATAACAAATCTATACTAACCATATCTTAGCTAACTTTCTTGTATTATACATGTATTCTAACTTGTCATGGTTACACAATACGTCGGATAAATCAAAAGACATTACATACACAATACGTGTAACTACAATAGCGGTATTGTGGGTCACGTTTGAGTCTTATACAACACATGTATACTATGTACTACTAATTGTGGACTAATAATTGTGGACTACTAATGTTTGACTGCTAACTTAACAACTTGAATCATTAAAACGTAAATAAAATATGATCTGAATGTATTTCTATCATACCTTGATATATTTATATATTTGTTATATGTTCGTGAATCGACCCGTGGCCAAGCTTTGATTTTAAATTGAGAATCCGTGAAAGTGATTTATAGTTCCATTTTTACTATCGAATATTTTTGGGGTGAGAATACATGCATTTTTATAAATGTTTTACAAAATAGGCACAAGTACTTGAAACTGCATTTTATGGTTGGATTATTATACCGGATATCACCCTTTTTAGTCTGGTAATCTAAGAATTAGGGAATAGAAACCCTAATTAACGTGAATCCTAAAGATAGATCTATTGGGACTAACAAACCCCTTCCGGGTTACGGATGCTTTAGTACTTCGATTTTATTATGTCCGATGAGAGTCCCGGAATGATGGGAATATTGTAGATGCATCTTGTTAATGTCGGTTACCAACTGTTCACCATATGAATGATTTTTATACAGATAGCTATATGTCTGTATGTTATGAAAATGAAATCTTGTGGTCTATTATTTTTACAATTTGATAAATATATAGGTTAAACCTATAACTCACCAACATTTTTGTTGACGTTTTAAGCATGTTTATTCTCAGGTGATTATTAAGAGCTTCCGCTGTTACATGTTAAATTAAGGACAAGATTTGGAGTCAGCATGCTTGTATAATATTGTTTAAAAAACTGCATTCAAGAACTTACTTTGTTGTAACATATTATTATTTGTAAACCATTATGTAATGGTCGTGTGTGAGCGTTATATTTTAGATTATCATTAATTGATAATCTAGGTTCTCTCCTTTAAACCTTGTCGATAAAATAAAGGTTATGGTTTGTTTTAAAAACGAATGCAGTCTTTGGAAAACGTCTCATATAGAGGTCAAAACCTCACAACGTAACCAATTAATATGAAACATTTATAATCGATATGAATGGGGCATTTCAGCTTACCCTCTCGTTGTTGATATTTTTATAGGTTCGTGTGATGGCGGCTCAGGTAAGCGTGGGGATTAGAGATCTTGGCTAGGTTGCTTTAGAAGATCTTGCTTTTGGATTCGATTTTGGATTGGGTAGCGTAGTCCCAATCACCATGCTCGGTTTTGTGTAAAATTAACTAGTTGGGTCATGTGATGTATATCGGTTTAGTCAAATGTGTCATGAATAATAACCGATTTATGATTTAACTAACGTATTATTGTATTAAGGAGTTTAAATTATTATTGTATGTTTTTAAGTTCGTTGAACTTACTTTGATAATAAATACGTTTTGGAAATTGCGTAATAGGACCTAAAGTGTTATTTAATGTTTATTAAAAGGGGGAAAATTTTTATGGGACATAAATTGACGGGTTGGGTCGTTACACTACGACCTATGGGGCTGGAACCGCGGCAGGTTCAACTTGTTCTTGTTGTACTGGGTTCAGAAGAGGTATACCTACAGCCTTAAATTAAGAACGCATGCGAGCGTCTTGGGGTTCAGCTAGCCTCACTAGCCAATTTGGAATTGGCGCAGTGAATTGATTGTCAGAAATCACCGGGGTATTCATCTTTAACTCCCCAAATCTCTTTATTTGTAATCCATGTGTACCTGGTACAAAAATAATTTCATTTCTACAAGCATTTATAGCATCATGGATAAAGGTACTGAAAAACCTTTCACAAGGAATGTAAGAACTCCTTGTTTTATCTACTTGAGCTTGAACTAGATCTCATAAGAGTTCTGCATAATCTGGGTTTTCCACTCTTATGAATGAGTAGAAAAACTTAAGCATTGGCACTGTCAAGCTGTCAGACCCACTCCTTGTCATTAGTAGACATCTGTTAATGATCGAGAAGAACATATACCACCGGGAGTGTAAATATTTCTTTTGAAATTTAGCCGGAGGAACACCAGTGTCTCTAACATATCCAAGTTGGAATACTGAGGTCATCATCTGTTGAGTAGATGGAAAAGCAGGAGCATTTTGCACTAGAAGAAGCTGAAAGATCCTCCTAAAGTCAGCCTTTGTTATTTTCCTCAACCCTTGTACCCCTCTCAGCTCAAATTCAAATCTAGCAGGGTCTCCCTATGGATTGGCAGCAGTAGGTTATGTAGCCTCTACAAACTTGATTATTCGATTAAGAAGATTCAAGTCTATAATAGGCACACTGACAGTTGAGCTTAGAGAGCAGGCCATAATGTATGCCTCTCTAGAATAGCAGTCCAGTAATTGCAACGGATGTTGGTTTTAGAATTAATGAAGTGATTGTTCACCATTTAGCTTTATAAATAAGAAATAGAAGATCACAAGATGTTATCATAAAGCACATGTTTCTATTCTTATTTCCTTTGAAAACCTTTGTACTTTTCAGATTTTATAAATTTTTATGGTTTTTCGAAGTTATAAAAATCATTTATTCCATTTATGTACCAACATTTGACAAACATGATATTCATACGAATCTTAACATAATACAAAATCATCATGTATAATCAAATATGTAACATAAAGAATCATAACAATACTTAGTCAATTTTTCAACACAATCCAAGCAGATTCGGTATTCATGAATATTTCAGATTAGGTAACCAAATTTGCTTAAGTTTTCATTTCAAAGATTTAGAATAAACATGTTAAGTGTTTCAAGACAAAAATAAATTTATTTCAAAGTACCAAATACCAGACTCGGTAACAAGCCAAAACAGATTCGGTAACTTCAAAATTCACAGATAATTACTCAAACATGCATATACAGTCTCATATCATGCAAATTCATAACCATAATCAATTAACCACTTAATTAAATCAGGAAAACATGTTAATTGTTTGAACAGATTCGGTACTGTAGCATGAACACATTCGGTATATACAGAATTCATCAAACAATCAATTAATCATGCAATCAGACTCGGTCAATTGATAGATCAATCAAATTTAACACAGATTAGACCAGATTTCATGTCAATCAACCTAATCAATTGAGTTTAATCGAAGATTAAAAATCTCAGACTCAGATTCGGTATAATCAATAATTTTTCAAAATTAAGTGTCATAATCCTGTTTTTATTGACCTTTTCTAGTTTATATTCATTTATTTATCTCAGATCTATAACATGTGAATTTTAAACTTGATTAAAATGAAGAAATTCCAAAGATTTGAAGATAGAGAAGGACGGATTCGGTAGATTAGGCAGATTCGGTAAGTTTAATCAGATTCGGTATGCAATTAACTTAATGTGAGAGAAAGTTTGACTTTGACCCTCCTATTTATAGATACCGAATATGTTTGAAAACATGGGCCTTACCGAATGGGTCATTTTTACCGAATGCAGTCCATTTTTCAAAATTTAATCAATTGACTTCAAATCTTTACAAATCCTTATAAAGGATTTTACAAGTTTATCACATTTTTAATGAAAAACATTTCTGAGACAATTTTTAAAACTTTGAACTTACCGAATAGCATTTATTCAATAAAATTCAATTCTTTTTGGAGTTTAACTTTTCCAATTTTTATGAATTTTATCAAAACAAGATTTGTACTTTAAAAACTTTGAATTATGTACAAAGTATAAATCTTCAGTGATACCAATTGATGAAACGGGTTGCATACTGAGATGTATACAAACCTTAGTGAATTATTTCAGATTTAAAACAAAAAGTTTATGAATTCACTTTTGAAAAATCAATTTTCTTTTCATTTTCTCCCTTTTTCTCCCCCTCAAAATGTGATATACAAGCTAGTAAATCATCATTTTGATTTGTTCCAAGAAAATGTATTAACTCCCCCATGAAATATGATATCAAATAGTTACCTCCCCCTTTGTAACCATTGAATAATTAAAACCAGGAAGATATCAGAAAAATAAAAGCTCTCCCTTGAAAGAAAGTTTCTAAAGCTTAAGGAATCATTTGCTCCCCCTAGAAAGTATATACTCCCCTCAACACAAGATTTCAAGAATAAGTCCTAATAGAGCTAAGAAATGTCAAACACTATATTCTACCATTCCAGTTTCTTTTATCAAGAACTTTAGCCTAATTTCATCTAAGGGTTTAGTAAACATGTTAGCTAATTGCACTTTGGTAGGCACAAAGTATAACTCTACATCACTTTTTTCTACATGGTCCTTAATGAAATGATAATGAACATCTATGTGTTTAGTCTTAGAATGTTGGACCGGGTTGCTAGTTATTGTAATAGCACTTTGTGAATCACAGTAAATTGGGGTCTTAGAAATCTTAAAGCCATAGTCCAAAAGTTGAGTTTGCATCCACAGAACTTGTGAACAACAGTGATGAAAGGACCCATCCTAATCCATCCGGACGAAGTCCATCTCGATTATAAACGATTCACAACAGTTGATTTCATCGCGAGGTACTTGACCTCTATATGATACATTTACAAACATTGCATTCGTTTTGGAAAAGACAGTCTTTCATTACATCGAAAGTTGACGGCATGCATACCATTTCATAATACATCTAACTATAATTGACTTAATAATAATCTTGATGAACTCAACGAATCGAATGCAACGTCTTTTGAAATATGCCATGAATGACTCCAAGTAATGTCTCTAATATGAGCTAATGCACAGCGGAAGATTTCTTTCATACCTGAGAATAAACATGCTTTAAAGTGTCAACCAAAAGGTTGGTGAGTTCATTAGTTTAACATAAATAATCATTTCCATCATTTTAATAGACCACAAGATTTTCATTTTCTCATAAATATACGTCTCATGCATAGAGAGAAAAATATCATTCATATGGATTGAACACCTGGTAACCGACCTTAACAATATGCATATTAGAATATCCCCATCATTCCGGGATCCTCCTTCGGACATGATATAAAATTTCGAAGTACTAAAGCATCCGGTACTTTGGATGGGGCTTGTTGGACCCGATAGATCTATCTTTAGAGTTCGCGTCAATTAGGGTGTCTGTTCTCTAATTCTTAGATTACCAGACTAAATAAAAAGGGGCATATTCGATTTCGATAATTCAACCATAGAATGTAGTTTCACGTACTTGTGTCTATTTCGTAAAACAGTTATAAAAATAGCGCATGTATTCTCAGTCCCAAAAATATATATTGCAAAAGCATTTAAAAAGGGCTCACCTAATGTAATTTGTAGTAAAAATACATATGACGTCATTGAATAAGTGTAGGATTGGTCTCGGATTTACGAACCTATATCAGGTATATATATATCAATAAATATATATATGAAATCAATTAAGGTTATATATATTTTATAACGTAATAAGATTAATATCTTTATATATAGTGATATTAATACTTATAATTTGTTATAATACTTATATGATATATAATTTAATTAATGTTATATCAATACAAATAATATTATATTAGTTAGTATATTAAAAGAATAATATTATGTAATATTCATATACTTATAATATACGTTATAAATATATTTTTATATAGATATCTTTCGTTTGTAAAATACTAATTATAATAATATTAAAATAATGATAATAATAATAATTAGGGTTAATGATGGTATTAATAATATTAAAAAATAATGAAATTTATAATAATAATAATAATGACAAAAACAAAAAAAAATAATTATAATAATGTTAATAATAATAATATTAAAATGATAAAAATAATAGTAATAATGATAATATTAATAATAATACTAATAATACTTACATTTGTAGTGATAATACTAAATAGTCACTTTAAATGATAATATTAATATTAATGATAATAATAGTACTTTATAACATTAATGGTAATTTTTATATAAAAAGAAAATTTTAATAATAATAAATGATAAAATAATAAATAATTCTAATAAAGATATTAGTAATAATTATAACGTTAATAATAATAATAATGATAATAAAAATAGTACTTGATTAAGTTTTATGGTTATAACTTATAACATTCATTTTTATCATGTCTATATAATAATAGCATCGTTCTTAATACTTAATGTCTTAATTATATCTTTAAACGTAATCATAACCATATTTACTTTCATCTTAATATATCTTCTTTTATATTATTATAATCATAATAATAATAATAATAATAATAATAATAATAATAATAATAATAATAATAATAATAATAATAATAATAATTGTAATGGAACCGATATACCTAACAGCAAAGAGTTCGGCCCAAGTATTCAGCCCAAGCAAAAAGTAACCCGATCTAATATATACGTTATTTAATTCGAAATCAAGAACAGATCGAGAAGGGTAGAATCAAATCGCATAAAAAATCACGGTTCATGGGAGCTATGGGTTATTTAATCGATCCATCGTTCAATCAGCAATCATTATTGTCTTTATCGATCCTCTTCATCACCGTTTCCAGATTATAACAGGAACAAAAAAAAAATATTGCAGCCATCGGTGGTTTTTGGGGTTGAATACGAATAAGAAATAGAAAAATTCGATCTTGTGGTTTTCGGTTATCAAACTTTATCAATAACAGGTAATTTATTCATTATTATTCTTTTAAATTCCTCATCCCTCTATATATATTCTTTGCTCTTAAATGAATCGAACACGAACAGTAAAGAATTGTGTTCTTTGTGATCTTCGAATGAAACAAGGAGTAGTTGTAGCAGATTCATAAGTGATGAATATGGTAATTGATTGAGAGGCTTGATCGATCAGCAAACAGAACAAAACAAAAGCAACAATTTAATGAACAGAAGTGATTAACAGCCTGGTTCGATATCTTTCCCGTTTATTTATTTATTTAATTATTTATTTTTATAAAGAAAATTTTGATTAGCAACAGCAGGAGAAATAAGTTGTTTGGATTTCGGTTAAGGCTTGAGAGAAAAAAAATAATAATAACAGTAGTAGTAGCGAAAGGAATGGCTGCAAGTTGGTCATGGTTAGAACAGTAAACAGAAATTGGGGAATTCGTTGATGATTGTGAGGTGTTTTCGGACTGAAATAGAAAACACAAACGGTAGTAGCAGCAACGTTTAGTGATTGAATATGAAGAAAAATAGTTGAGTGGTCGAGCCCGAAAGAAACAGAAAAATAAATGACGTAGTAGTAGTTTTGGGTGTCGTGTTTGTGTGTCATTTTACAGCTGCAAAAACACAGCTGTAGCAGCGAGCTAGATAGCAGCAATTTAAGGATTGGTATTACTTCGAATAGGAACATTAAAATGGAGGCTGCAAGTGGCGATTGTTGTGGTTTAGGTGGTGTTTGATGATGATTAAACGAAGTTAGTGATAGGTGGTTTGATACAAGTGAGTTTGATGATGGAGTTGGTTGTGGTTGTTCGTGTTGGTCTTTGAAACGGAAACACAGCGGTGACAGTAGCATCGTGGGAGTATAGCAGTAACTGCAATAGTAGCATATTGTTTGATAGGCTGGAAAACAGAAACGTCTGCAGCAGACTTAACAGGTGGGTGTGCGAGCTGCAGTATCTCTTCTGTCGAGCAGCAATGTTCTCGTGGTGGTGGGGATGTTAGATGATCATAAAAGGCGAGTAAGAAGTGTGTTTGTTATCGCGTTAAAACATACAGAAGCATAATAGAGAGGAGTTCGATTTTTAGATGATGCTCATGATGTTTTAAGGAGATGTAATGGTTGTAGTGTTTTATTTTAGATTACTCGGTATCATGTTTTTATATTAAGTATATATAAAAAATATTACCTACTATGAGTTGTAAAGTTTCAATTATGAGCTGTAAAGTTAAGGTATATATATACAATTAAAATAATTGCCTTGGTTGAAAGCTATCGACTTATTTCCTATTGATTGTAAGATCATACACTAGACATTTAATTAAATTAAATTGATACCTGTTCAAACATTATATATAAAACTAGTGAGTGGGTTAGCTTGTGTTCGGTAGAAAATATATATATATAGAAAAGCAACTTGTATGGATGCATGCATATATGTATAATATATAGATAGTGTGGTGATTATGTGTTGTGGTTGTGAGTCAAATAGAAGAAAAGAAACTGGGTAAAGTGGTTTTCATGTGCATATATATATATATATATATATATATATATATATATATATATATATATATATATATATATATATATATATATATATATATATATATATATATATATATATATATATATATATAAATGCAATATATATGATAGACAATTTGGTAGGCATAAACAGCGTGTAAACATAAATTAATATAAAAATAATAATTAACTAATACTTTTAAATTCATGAATTGAAATGAAAACAACAATAGTAAAACCATCGGTCCTTTTAACTTCTAACTACCGGCACTATTTTACAGACTAATATTTCGTACTCCGTTGTTAACCTAGTGGCAGATAAAAGTGTTCATAAAATCTCATAATTTTAAATTAACTATATTTATTTATTTTGGTCATAAGAACATAGTTCCGAAATTTTCGAGACTCACCGTTACAGACTTTGCTTATCTTGTCAAAAATATATAAAGATTAAGTTTAAATTTGGTCGGAAATTTCCGGGTCGTCACAAGTGAGCTGCAGCAATATACTCAGACTCAGCTGTTGATAAGGACACACAGTTCTGCTTTTTGGATGACCAACTGACTAGTCTATTTCCCAACATCTGAATTGATCCAGATGTGCTTTTTCTATCAACATGACAACCGCCATGATCAGCATCCGTATAAGAAGTGATATTGAAATCGGATCCATAAGGATACTAGATTCCAAGGTTAGGTGTACCTTTTAGGTACTAAAAAATTCTAACCACTGCTTTGGAGTGTGACTTCTTAGGGTTTGACTGAGCGAACACTGAGACGACATGTCCTAATCCATAAGGACGAATACAATAACATATAATTACATCGCGAGTTATTTGACCTCTATATGATACATTTTACAAACATTGCATTCATTTTTAAAAGACAAACTTTATTTACATCGAAAGTTGACGGCATGCATCCCGTTTCATAATATGTCCAACTATAATTGACTAAATAATAATCTTGATGAACTCAATGACTCGAATGCAACGTCTTTTGAAATATGTCATGAATGACTCCAAGTAATGTATCTAAAATGAGCAAATGCACAGCGGAAGATTTCTTTCATACCTGAGAATAAACATGCTTTCAAGTGTCAACCAAAAGGTTGGTGAGTTCAATAGTTTATCATAATCATTCATTTCCATTATTTTAATAGACCACAAGATTTTTATTTTCTCATAAATATCGTCCCATGCATAGAGACAAAAATATCATTCATATAGATTGAACACCTGGTAATTGACCTTAACAAGATGCATATAGAATATCCCCCTCATTCCGGGACACCCATCGGATATGATAAACTCGAAGTACTAAAGAATTCCAAATTCCAGAATGGGGCTTGTTGGGCCCGATAAATCTATCTTTAGAATTCGCGTCAATTAGGGGGTCTGTTCCCTAATTCTTAGGCTACCAAGATAAAAGGGGCATATTCGGCTTCGATCATTCAACCATATAATGTAGTTTCGATTACTTGTGTCTATTTTGTAAAACATTTATAAAAGCGCATGTATTCTCAGTCCCAAAAATATATATGTTGCAAAAGCATTTAAAAAGGGAGTAATGAAACTCACAATACTGTATTTTGTAGTAAAAATACATATGACGAAACTGAACAATGCATGGTTGGCCTCGGATTCACGAATCTATATCAAGTATATATATTAACACAAAATAGTACTCGAACAAGTTTATGTCTACTTATTAGTGATATAAATTATATGTTTCAATAATTCATTTATTAATATTAATATAATAAATTCTTTATTAAAGTAGTTTAATAATTTATTATAATTCTAATATTTATCATTCTTTAATAGTAAGAATCTATATTAAGGTTTATATGATAAAAATATATATATATATATATATATTTATATTAATTAGTATATTTTATATATAGCTTAATTAATATCATTTTAATAATTAAATTATAATAATATGTAATATTAATATTTTTGTAATGTATTTTTATAAAATAACATTTATTTGCAATAATAACCATAATAGTGATAATAATGATACTAGTAATAATAATACTTCATTTAAATCGTATCTTAATTATCATTTGTATTCATAATTTTTAATTCATAATCTCAACAACATTTTTAATCAATACATAATACTTAGAATTTATTTTCCTAATCATTATATTAACAAGATATTAACTAAATCATTTTTATGGTAATAATCATAATAATAATAATAAAAGTGACGAAGATTATACCATCCTAATCTCATCCTCATCATTTCATCATTCTCATAATCTAAACCTAATTGCGATCATCATTTCATTGTTTTCTCTTCATCACTGTTTCATCTTACTCGCCACCATACTCATCATCATATCTGAAGGTATTTCATATGCCCGAGAGACATATTAAATTAACGTGACTGATATGTTTTGATCCAAGTCGGGTCATACCTAATAACAAGCTTGCCAACACCTTATTCGTATTTGATCTTAACGATTGGATCATTGATTAAATACGCGACACTTGAATTTTAAGAAAATGGCTTTCTAAAATTACTACTTGATGTATATATATATATATATATATATATATATATATATATATATATATATATATATACATATATATATATATATATACATATATATATATATACATATATATATACATATATATATATACATATATATACATATATATATATAATATATATATATAATATATATATATATATATATATATATATATATATATATATATATATATATATAAATTATGGAATAATTTATATGATATGGATTTAATTATTTATAGGTAAATAATTAATTAATTATGTTACATTTTATAAAATAAGTTTTATAAATGATGTAAACATAATGAATAAAATGTAAGTTTATAAAATAACTTTTATAAAATTCAATTTTATAAAATCATGTTTTATAAAACCATTTTATTTAAATGTATGGAAGTGGCTTTGGGACTCTAGTACACATGCTAAGATTCTTTCTTGGTCAAAGGATTTTCCAATTCTCCATGAGCATATAAACTAAGGGCTTGTTAGAGTTAACTACTACATGCAAAATACATCAAAAGTACATAAAAAAAACTGCACAAATTTTTCTCCCTTACTGAATCTGGTTGTAGGCTGTAGGCTCTCCAAAGGGGTTCTAATTTTAGTTTTTACAAGTTCCATTCAAGTGTTATAAAATTCTAACTAAAGACTAGGTGTTGGTGTAAAAGCTTGTGGTATTTCTCCTGGAGGTTTCATTCTTTTGGAACTACATTCTTCATCATCTTCATCACTAATTAACCTCCTAACTTGGAGAAGGTATAATCTCTAAACACCCTTTTATTTTGTAAGCATATTATCAAGACTTGATATCTACTTGGAATTCAAATAAATGGTTAAATATATACACTTGTTTTCTTAATAAATCATGCTTCCGCTTGCTATAAATCTTACTAAATTGGTTTAGTAATTATGTTAACATTAAGAACATGTTGTTATATTGAATTCCATCAATGGTTGACACTCGCACTCAACATGAAAATGTTGAAAATGATCAAATGGATGATCAAAGTATACAAGACGTTCGCAGATCTGGTAGGATTAGTAATCCTCCTGAGAGATATGGGTATCTCATAAATTGTTGCTATGTGGTTGATTTGGATGAATCAACAAACTACCAAGATGCTTTATCAAGGATTGATAAAGATAAATGGCAGGAAGCCATGAACGCTGAGATGTAATCCATGTATGACAACCAAGTTTGGGAACTAGTTGTACAACCTGCTAGCTCCAAGTTAGTTAATTGTAAATGGATTTTCAAGATGAAAACCGACATGCATGGAAACTTATATACATATAAAGCTAGACTTGTAGCAAAAGGTTTCACTCAAACTTAAGGGGTTAACTATGATGAAACCTTTTCGCCTGTGGCAATGCTAAAGTCTATTAGGATATTATTTGCCATTGCTGCTCATTATGATTATGAAATATGGCAAATGGATGTCAAGACCGCTTTCCTAAATGGATATCTTGAGGAAGATGTCTATATGGTTCAGCCTGAAGGTTTTGTCGATCCAAAACATCCTAACAAGGTATGTAAGTTAAAGAAGTCAATCTACGGATTGAAACAAGCATCTAGAATGAGGAATCATCGTTTTAATGAGGAAGCCAAGAAATTTGGCTTCATTAAAAATGGTGATGAAGCTTGTGTATACAAGAAAGCTAGTGGGAGCACTATCATGTTCCTTTTATTATATGTGGATGATATATTGTTATTTGGAAATGATATTTCGACAATGCAAGGTGTTAAGACTTGGCTAAAATGCTGCTTCTCCATTAAGGATCTTGAAGAAGCACAATACATTTTGGGGATTAGGATCTACAGGGATAGATCCAAGAAATTGATAGGTTTGAATCAAAGTGCATACATTGAAAAAATCTTGAAAAACTTCAAGATGGATAACTCTAAGAAAGGTTTGGTACCTATTCAAAGAGGAACACTCCTTAGTTCATCTTAGTGTCCCACCACTAAAGATGAACATGAGAGAATGAAGAAAGTTCCATATGCATCTGCTATTGGGTCAATCATGTATGCAATGATATGCACTAGACTGGATGTGTCATGCGCTCTTAGCTTGATAAGTAGATACCATAATAACCCAGGAAACAGTCATTGGATTGCGGTTAAAAGTATATTGAAATACCTTAGAAGGACTAAGGATATGTTTCTAATATATGGGTCTGGTGAAGAGGAACTCACTGTAAAAGGTTACATGGACGCAAGTTTCCAAACTGATCGAGATGATTCTCGATCACAATCCGGTTATGTCTTCACGTTAAATGGAGGTGCGGTCTCTTGGAAGAGTTCAAAACAGGATATTGTTGCTTTATCTACTATAGAGTCGGAGTACATTTCCGCCTCATTGGCAGCTCAGGAAGCTGCATGGATGAAGAAATTCATCGGCGACTTAGGAGTAGTCCCTTCCATTTAGGACCCTCTTGAGATCTTTTGTGACAACGAGGGTGCGATTGCTCAAATCAAGGAACCTCGTGCTCACTAAAAGACCCGTCACATTGAGCGGAGATTCAACTACATAAGGGATGAATTTGAAAAGGGAAAGATATGTATTCGCAAAGTTCACAGAGATCTTAATATAGCGGACCCACTCACGAAACTCTTACATGGTGCAAAACATCAAGGGCATGTTAGTGCATTAGGGATTCGATATTCTAGTGATTGGTCATGATCTGTTTTAAGTATTGTAACGGAACGAAATTGTTCAAACTCATTAATATAATTATGGTATTAATTTATTTTGAGTTATGTTCCTATTTTGCATATTTTATCCATGAATAAGTAATTATTCTAAATTCCGTAGTCGATCACATTTGTGGAACAAGTGTGAGGTTTAGACTATTATGAACTTGGATTGGTATACATTCAAGGGATGAATGCGGCCAAGGTTGCAACCAAGGTTCATAGATATTTGTGGGATACAAATATTGGAAGACCCGCCCTCAAGATTTACTAAATGGAGCCTTTGTGGTTGATCACATGTAATCTTGAGTAAAGGCGAATATCATTGTATCCTCTGACCTGAGACACATATTGGGTTCGGATATTCACCAAGTACTGTGCCTTGATTCTTTCCTTCGCTATTCTGAAATATGGTAGTTCATAAGGAATTTGTCCCTCTTATTCGTTGAGAGTCAGATGTCTAAGGCCTGATAAAGTTAAATCTAGAAGAGAGTGATCACTCTGTATCTCTTGGATTTGACATGACATCTAGGATGAATGGATATAATGAAAATTCACCTATTCATATTCGAGATGGGGACTCGAAAGGGATGATGTTATTGAATGGCACAAAGTCATAACATATTAGGGGTGATGGACGGTCATTAGGTGGTATCCATCACTTGCATTAATTTCTTATGTTTCTCGTGCAAGTGGGAGATTGAAGGTATTGCATATGCCCGAGAGACATATTAAATTAACGTGGCTGATATGTTTTGATCCAAGTCGGGTCATACCTAATAACAAATTTGCCAACACCATATTCGTATTTGATCTTAACGATTGGATCATTGATTAAATACACGACACTTGAATTTTAAGAAAATGGCTTTCTAAACTTACTACTTGATGTATATATATATATATATATATATATATATATATATATATATATATATATATATATATATATATATATATATATATATATATATATATATATATATATATATATATATAAATTATGGAATAATTTATATGATATGGATTTAATTATTTATAGGTAAATAATTAATTAATTATGTTACATTTTATAAAATAGGTTTTATAAATGATGTAAACATAATGAATAAAATGTAAGTTTATAAAATAACTTTTATAAAATTCAATTTTATAAAATCATGTTTTATAAAACCATTTTATTTAAATGTATGGAAGTGGCTTTGGGACTCTAGTACACATGCTAAGATTCTTTCTTGGTTAAAGGATTTTCCAATTCTCCACGAGCATATAAACCAAGGGCTTGTTGGAGTTAACTACTACATGTAAAATACAACAAAAGTACATAAAAAAAAACTGCACAAATTTTTCTCCCTTGCTAAATCTGGCCGTGGGCTGTAGGCTCTCCAAAGGGGTTCTAATTTTAGTTTTTACAAGTTCCATTCAAGTGTTATAAAATCCTAACTAAAGCTAGGTGTTGGTGTAAAAGCTTGGGGTATTTCGCCTTGAGGTTTCATTCTTTTGGAACTACATTCTTCATCATCTTCATCACTAATTAACCTCCTAACTTGGAGAAGGTATAATCTCTAAACACCCTTTTATTTTGTAAGCATATTATCAAGACTTGATATCTACTTGGAATTCAAATAAATGGTTAAATATATACACTTGTTTTCTTAATAAATCATGCTTTCGCTTGCTATAAATCTTACGAAATTGGTTTAGTAATTATGTTAACATTAAGAACATGTTGTTATATTGAATTCCATCAATATCATGATATTATCATCATTCATCTAAAATCGTACATCATTACTTAATCTATCATCATAACACCCTCATACCCGATTAGCTTATCGTTATCATAATCAATCATAATCATACCCGTAATAATAAATCATAATCATGATCATAAATCATAATCATAATCTCACTCATCATCCTTACATAATCATGTATCAACTTCTTCATTTCCACATCCCCTTTATCATTTCATGTATATAAATGATTCCACCAACTCCTCGTACTTCCTCCTTTTATTTCCTGGGTCTCAGTTTATTCAGCCCAAGCAAGAAGCCCGATAATCAATCCCAATAAAGATTGTAATACGGCCCAAATAGAAAATACCATAACTTGGCCCAATAGAAATTTCGAGTTGTTTGGATTTGTGGCCCGTCCGATAAACCAACTTAATATCAATCGTTTTTGGTAAACAGCTCGATGGAAAAAGAAATAATATAGTGGTAGGGTTCGTATGTTACACAGAAACAACAAAAGCAATGTTTTCTCCTTTACAGCTATCATGATCTATTAATAGACAAAGTAATCAGATTCTTCTTTACAGCTCACTATCCTCTATATAAAATATTTCTTCATCAAATCATCTTGGTTCTCGCTATTGTAATAGCAGCGTAACAGTAAAACAGTTACAGCAATAAAGTGGTGACGTGTGGTTGTTTGTAGTGGTGATTTGCAGGTGATGGAAGGTGGTTGTTTTGGCTACGAAATAGAAAATTAAAAGTGTAATAGCAGGTGCACTTGCTAGTTGCAGAAGAGAAGGAAAAAGAAGTATATTTAGAATATATGATGGTGAGGGTATTCGATTTTTGGGTCTTATCGACACAGAAACAGGTAGAGGTAGCAGCAATTATGCCTTGGTGGTGTGATTTGATGGTTGCATCAGTAGTCTGTTCAAGTTGCAAACAACCGAAAGTAACGTGCAGCAGCGAAATCAACAGTGGAACTCACGATTGTTGTTGCAGGTTGTTTGATTAATTAAATGATAATGATAGCCTGGTTCGACTGGTAACAGAAACATAAAATGAAGTGTAGCTGCAGCGGGTTGTTTAAAGGTTACATGGTGGTCGATGGTGGTTGAAGGTTTATAAATAGAAACAGACGTAGCCTTCAATGGAGGAGTCGTGGTGGAAGTTGTCATTTGAAAAGAGGAGAGGGAGAGAGAAGACGAAAGAGAGAGAGAGAGAGAGAGAGAGAGAGAGAGAGAAAGAGGTGATTCTTGATGGTGGTTGTGAAGTTCCAGCGAGAATAGGAGGTGGTATTTGATCAGTTGTTATGGGATTCATAACTGGTGGTAGTTTCGAACTATATATGAAATAGAAAGAACACAAGTGATAGAGTTAAGGTGGTGGTAATTTAATGGGTTTTGAGATATTGTTGTTATGATGGTAGATTAGAATGGTAGTAGGCGGTTGAGATGATGATGACTTCTGTGGTGGTGATAATATAATGATTCAAAGGTGGCGGTATTGTTTGAGAAGGATGGTATTGTAGTGGGTGTCGATGTAGGATGAGGGTGGTGGGTCATGGGTTTGTTTAACCGAAGGTGAGAAGGGTTTTCATGGTAGTTGGTGGATAATGATCGAGATGATGTTTGTTGTTGTATTTGAAATGGATGAAGTAAAAGAGAAACTCGATTGAGTTTAGGTTCTTGTAGTAATTTGAATAATCAAAATAGAAAACAAGGAAGTATGTGGGGTGATGATAAAAAAAAAATCGGTGCTTATATCTATCTCTTTATTGTATGAGTGTGTTCAGGGCCGGTCCCGAGAATTTAAGTGCCCCAAACGAAGTGGGAAAAAAGGCCCTTAAACCTATTGAATAATATAAACTATTTAAAAAAAAAACCCTTATGCTATAACGGATAATGTAAACTATGCTAGTGGACCTTAAGGTCTTTTAAATGAGTAACTTTAAAAAACGGGGACGTTAACATATTTCTGATGATTATGGATAATTAAACTAACTTTATCAATATTTGTTGAACTTTTCATTTACAAATGATTAGCATTCGATTGGATAGTTATAATTTAATACTACCTACATGTATGTACATGACATACTTATTATAAATTGTAAATAAAAAAGTTATCACTTGTAAGATTTGAACCAACGCAACTTTAAACAAATAAATGAAGCAAAGGACTTAAACCGTTGAGCTAACTTGACTTTTTACTATTATATGTGTACTGATTATATTTAATTAATATAGTCCCCGAGCAAGCTAGTGGACCTGGGAAAAAAAAATTTGGGCCCTTAAAAAAATGGGCCCTGAGCAATTGTCCACTTTGCTCCCCTATTGGGCCGGGCCTGAGTGTGTTTTGAGTGGTGGAAAAATAAAAGGTGATAGTGAATGATGCATGTATGTTTAAGTCAAAAAGGAGTAATATATAGATAATTATATGTATGTGGTGTGTGATTGATTTTTAATCAACAAAGAAAAAGGAACGGGAGGGAGTATTATTATTTTAATTTATGTTTTTCCCACATGCATTGAACAATCAAAGAAAATAGAAGAAAAAATGCAACCATGGTTTTGTCTATGCTGATCGCTCGAGCTGTAAAGTAATAGAAAGAAAATAATGAAAAGAAAGCATGTCCGTTTGTGTTTGTCATAAGAACAAATATATTTGACAATATAAGTATATGATACTCTTGTCTATATATGTATTATGTATATTATATGTACAATTATTTCTATTAAACATGTTTCAAATAATTATATATCTATATATTTATATATAAACATATCTATTTACAATTAATTGTTCATGAATCGTCGGAAATGGTCGAAAGTCAAATGAATATATGAAACAGTTCAAAATTTTTGAGACTCAATATTACAGACTTTGCTTATCGTGTCAAAAATATTGAATCGTACCGAGAGTTTGATTTAAAATTAGTCGAAATTTTCCGAGTCACTACAATACCTACCCGTTAAAGAAATTTCGTCCCGAAATTTGATTTTGGTGGTCATGGCTGACAATAAGTATGTTTTCATGACGCATACAAGCTAAAAATTTAGATTTTTATCATCAGTGAGTAATTTGGATAAAACAATTCGATTACTCGAAAAGTACAAATGAAGTTATCACTAAATAGTGAAAGGGGAAGGCAAGTTTCATCATGACTTTTGACTAGTCATGGTTGAATTCCAGATTTCAAGGGATTTCAAAGAAAATCTTCGAAATCTAAAAGATTTGATTCTTCGGCTAGTAAGAAAATTAAGATCTCTATAATTAAATACGATGATCTACCTCGATTACTATGTCTGATATTTTCATTATAAATTAAACTCTTTCATTCCATTATTCTCACCCTTCTTATACTTTCTTTCTTAGTTCCTACATCCAAAAGATTGTGAAAATGCTTAATCCCATTCTAATCCTTGATATTTTCCTAATTATCATTTCTGTCATCCTTCTTTTCAATCTTCTACCAGAAAAATATATTTACTTCTACTATTACCTTGGGGTGATATTATTCTTAATTCTACCGTGTCTTTATATTGCTATCCGTATTAATATCCAGGGTTTGTAACCTCCGTGTTGTTATTGGGCTTTATATTTTCTCTTTTATCTTGGAGCTCTTAGCCTTTTTATTATCTTCTCGATCTTTAGTAAAGAGAGTAACTGTCCAGAATTCGTAAGTATGGAACTTCGAATGAACTTAATGTTCTAAACAAGAAAGAACGTAATGGCACGATTTGATTTGTCAAATTACCAGTATCACTGATAATAGAACTATCAAGAATATACTATCTTGATGTGTTCAGAAGTTAAGCAGAATGAAAGAGTTATGTAACATGGCACATGATGACGTTAAGATCTGTGAATCATCATGTCCCATTAAAAACTCAGCATAACTTACTGTAATATAATCACGTTGATCAAGTGTCATTATATTATACTAACTCATGCTTCAGTTCCCAACACTACTTCAAAATCATTCATATTTTAAACTCGAAGGTTTTAGAATTTAGAAACTAAAATAGTTTCTTTTATGATGTAACACAGATAGCACGAAGAGATAACTAATTTCGGATAAGAAGAGTTATGAAAATATCCTCAGAAATATCGAAGATATTTATGATGATATTTTCAGAATTTCTAAGATCGAAGGTTGATGAAGAAAGATTTTTCACAAGATTTAATATGAGTATAGAGCAAGGTTTTATCTAAAAAGTTCATTGGATACAAAATTATCTGGATTCTTTGAATATAGAGTTTGGTCCTTGTATTTGTCCTTGGCCTCCTTCGTGGTTAGCTCAATCCGTTTTCCAGTTCCAACTTTTTTGAGCTTTTCCAACATACTCTTCTTTATTATCAAACTTCTGGCTATTAAGATCTTTTATAGTTTTTACTGCTTCATTCAGTTTTTTAAACATTCCGAGTATTGATTCGTATACTGGGTGCTTTTCAAAAGTTCAGAATGGAAGGTCATAATTCTAAGAGATAAAGGTTGTATGTTGTAGTGACCCGAACTTTTCCATGTTTATATATATTAAATAAATTCGATATTTATATGATTAAGTGTTTCCAACATGTTAAGCAATCAAACTTGTTAAGATGTGATTAATTGAAATAGGTTTCATATAGACAATTGACCACCCAAGTTGACCGGTGATTCACGAACGTTAAAACTTGTAAAAACTATATGATGTCATATATATGGATATATATATATATATATATATATATATATATATATATATATATATATATATATATAGTTACATGATATTATGATAAGTAAAAATATCATTAAGTATATTACCAATGAACTACATATGTAAAAAAACAAGACTACTAACATAATGATTTTGAAACGACACATATATGTAACGATTATCGTTGTTACAACATTTAACTGTATATATATCATACTAAGATATATTAATATATCATAATATAATGGTAATGTAATAATTTAACATCTCTTTAGATATAATAAACAATGGGTTAACAACATTTAACAAAATCGTTAACCTAAAGGTTTCAAAACAACACTTACATGTAACGACTAACGATGACTTAACGACTCAGTTAAAATGTATATACATGTAGTGTTTTAATATGTATTCATACACTTTTGAAAGACTTCAAGACACTTATCAAAATACTTCTACTTAACAAAAATGCTTACAATTACATCCTCGTACAGTTTCATCAACAATTCTACTCGTATGCACCCGTATTCGTACTCGTACAATACACAGCTTTTAGATGTATGTACTATTAGTATATACACTGCAATGATCAGCTCTTAGCAGCCCATATGAGTCACCTAACACATGTGGGAACCATCATTTGGCAACTAGCATGAAATATCTCATAAAATTATAAAAATATTAGTAATCATTCATGACTTATTTACATGTAAACAAAATTACACATCCTTTATATCTAATCCATATACCAACAACCAAAAACACCTATAAACACTTTCATTCTTCAATTTTATTCATATAATTGATCTCTCTCAAGTTCTATCTTCAAGTTCTAAGTGTTCTTCATAAATTCTATAAGTTCTAGTTTCATAAAATCAAGAATACTTCCAAGTTTGCTAGCTTACTTCCAATCTTGTAAAGTGATCATCCAACCTCAAGAAATATTTCTTATTTATAGTAAGATATCTTTCTAATATAAGGTAATACTCATATTCAAACTTTGTTTCAATTTCTATAACTTTAACAATCTATTTCGAGTGGAAATCTTTCTTGAACTTGTTTTCGTGTCATGATTTTGCTTCAAGAACTTTCAAGACATACAAGGATCCTTTGAAACTAGATCTACTTTTCCCATTTCTAGTAGGTTTATCCACAAAACTTGAGGTAGTAATGATGTTCATAACATCATTCGATTCATATATATAAAACTACCTTATTCGAAGGTTTAAACTTGAAATCACTAGAACATAGTTTAGTTAATTCTAAACTTGTTCGCAAACAAAAGTTAATCCTTCTAACTTGACTTTTAAAATCAACTAAACACATATTCTATATCTATATGATATGCTAACTTATTGATTTAAACCGAAAAACACGAAAAACACCGTAAAACCGGATATACGCCGTCGTAGTAACACCGCGGGCTGTTTTGGGTTAGTTAATTAAAAACTATTATAAACTTTTATTTAAAAGTTTTTCTTTTAGAAAAATTATTTTTCTTATGAACATGAAACTATATCCAAAAATCATGGTTAAACTCAAAGTGAAAGTATGTTTTTCAAAATGGTCATCAAGACGTCGTTCTTTCGACTGAAATGACTACCTCTTACAAAAACAACTTGTAACTTATATTTCCAACTATAAACCTATACTTTTTCTATTTAGATTCATAAAATATAGTTCAATATGAAACCATAGCAATTTGATTCACTCAAAACGGATTTAAAACGAAGAAGTTATGGGTAAAACAAGATTGGATATTTTTTGATTGTTGTAGCTACGGGAAATATTGTAACAATTCTATACAAATCATATCCTAGCTAACTTGTATTGTATTATACATGTATTCTAATATATTATGTAATCTTGGGATACCATAGACACGTATGCAAATGTTTTGACATATCAAATCGACCCATCTATATATGTTATTTGGAACAACCATAGCCACTCTATATGCAGTAATGTTGGAGTTAGCTATACAGGGTTGAGGTTGATTCTAAAAATATATATACTTTGAGTTGTGATCTGAAATGTCCCGTTCTTATTGATTAAAAACGTTCCATATTAATTGATTTCGTTGCGAGGTTTTGACCTCTATATGAGACGTTTTTCAAAGACTGCATTCATTTTTAAACAAACCATAACCTTTATTTCATCAATAAAGGTTTAAAAAGCTTTACGTAGATTATCAAATAATGATAATCTAAAATATCCTATTTACACACGACCATTACATAATGGTTTACAATACAAATATGTTACAACAAAATAAGTTTCTTGAATGCAGTTTTTACACAATATCATACAAGCATGGACTCCAAATCTTGTCCTTATTTAAGTATGCGACAGCGGAAGCTCTTAATAATCACCTGAGAATAAACATGCTTAAAACGTCAACAAAAATGTTGGTGAGTTATAGGTTTAACCTATATATATCAAATCGTAACAATAGACCACAAGATTTCATATTTCAATACACATCCCATACATAGAGATAAAAATCATTCATATGGTGAACACCTGGTAACCGACAATAACAAGATGCATATATAAGAATATCCCCATCATTCCGGGACACCCTTCGGATATGATATAAATTTCGAAGTACTAAAGCATCCGGTACTTTGGATGGGGTTTGTTAGGCCCAATAGATCTATCTTTAGGATTCGCGTCAATTAGGGTGTCTGTTCCCTAATTCTTAGATTACCAGACTTAATAAAAAGGGGCATATTCGATTTCGATAATTCAACCATAGAATGTAGTTTCACGTACTTGTGTCTATTTTGTAAATCATTTATAAAACCTGCATGTATTCTCATCCCAAAAATATTAGATTTTAAAAGTGGGACTATAACTCACTTTCACAGATTTTTACTTCGTCGTGAAGTAAGACTTGGCCACTGGTTGATTCACGAACCTATAACAATATATACATATATATCAAAGTATGTTCAAAATATATTTACAACACTTTTAATATATTTTGATGTTTTAAGTTTATTAAGTCAGCTGTCCTCGTTAGTAACCTACAACTAGTTGTCCACAGTTAGATGTACAGAAATAAATCGATAAATATTATCTTGAATCAATCCACGACCCAGTGTATACGTATCTCAGTATTGATCACAACTCAAACTATATATATTTTGGAATCAACCTCAACCCTGTATAGCTAACTCCAACATTCACATATAGAGTGTCTATGGTTGTTCCGAAATATATATAGATGTGTCGACATGATAGGTCGAAACATTGTATACGTGTCTATGGTATCTCAAGATTACATAATATATAATACAAGTTGATTAAGTTATGGTTGGAATAGATTTGTTACCAATTTTCACGTAGCTAAAATGAGAAAAATTATCCAATCTTGTTTTACCCATAACTTCTTCATTTTAAATCCGTTTTGAGTGAATCAAATTGCTATGGTTTCATATTGAACTCTATTTTATGAATCTAAACAAAAAAAGTATAGGTTTCTAGTCGGAAAAATAAGTTACAAGTCGTTTTTGTAAAGGTAGTCATTTCAGTCGAAAGAACGACGTCTAGATGACCATTTTAGAAAACATACTTCCACTTTGAGTTTAACCATAATTTTTGGATATAGTTTCATGTTCATAATAAAAATCATTTTCTCAGAATAACAACTTTTAAATCAAAGTTTATCATAGTTTTTAATTAACTAACCCAAAACAGCCCGCGGTGTTACTACGACGGCGTAAATCCGGTTTTACGGTGTTTTTCGTGTTTCCAGGTTTTAAATCATTAAGTTAGCATATCATATAGATATAGAACATGTGTTTAGTTGATTTTAAAAGTCAAGTTAGAAGGATTAACTTTTGTTTGCGAACAAGTTTAGAATTAACTAAACTATGTTCTAGTGATTACAAGTTTAAACCTTCGAATAAGATAGCTTTATATGTATGAATCGAATGATGTTATGAACATCATTACTACCTTAAGTTCCTTGGATGAACCTACTGGAAAAGAGAAAAATGGATCTAGCTTCAATGGATCCTTGGATGGCTCAAAGTTCTTGAAGCAAAATCATGACACGAAAACAAGTTCAAGTAAGATCATCACTTGAAATAAGATTGTTATAGTTATAGAAATTGAACCAAAGTTTGAATATGATTATTACCTTGTATTAGAATGATAACCTACTGTAAGAAACAAAGATTTCTTGAGGTTGGATGATCACCTTACAAGATTGGAAGTGAGCTAGCAAACTTGAAAGTATTCTTGATTTTATGAAACTAGAACTTTTGGAATTTATGAAGAACACTTAGAACTTGAAGATAGAACTTGAGAGAGTTCAATTAGATGAAGAAAATTGAAGAATGAAAGTGTTTGTAGGTGTTTTTGGTCGTTGGTGTATGGATTAGATATAAAGGATATGTAATTTTGTTTTCATGTAAATAAGTCATGAATGATTACTCATATTTTTGTAATCTTATGAGATATTTCATGCTAGTTGCCAAATGATGGTTCCCACATGTGTTAGGTGACTCACATGGGCTGCTAAGAGCTGATCATTGGAGTGTATATACCAATAGTACATACATCTAAAAGCTGTGTATTGTACGAGTATGAATACGGGTGCATACGAGTAGAATTGTTGATGAAACTGAACGAGAATGTAATTGTAAGCATTTTTGTTAAGTAGAAGTATTTTGATAAGTGTATTGAAGTCTTTCAAAAGTGTATAAATACATATTAAAACACTACATGTATATACATTTTAACTGAGTCGTTAAGTCATCGTTAGTCGTTACATGTAAGTGTTGTTTTGAAACCTTTAGGTTAACGATCTTGTTAAATGTTGTTAACCCAATGTTTATAATATCAAAAGAGATTTTAAATTATTATATTATCATGATATTATGATGTACGAATATCTCTTAATATGATATATATACATTAAATGTCGTTACAACGATAAACGTTACATATATGTCTCGTTTCAAAATCATTAAGTTAGTAGTCTTGTTTTTACATATGTAGTTCATTGTTAATATAATTAATGATATGTTTACTTATCATAATATCATGTTAACTATATATATAACCATATATATGTCATCATATAGTTTTTTTACAAGTTTTAACGTTCGTGAATCACCGGTCAACTTGGGTGGTCAATTGTCTATATGAAACCTATTTCAATTAATCAAGTCTTAACAAGTTTGATTGCTTAATATGTTGGAAACATTTAATCATGTAAATATCAATCTCAATTAATATATATAAACATGGAAAAGTTTGGGTCACTACAGTACCTACCCGTTAAATAAATTTCGTCCCGAAATTTTAAGCTGTTGAAAGTGTTGACGAATCTTCTGGAAAGAGATGCGGGTATTTCTTCTTCATCTGATCTTCACGCTCCCAGGTGAACTCGGGTCCTCTACGAGCATTCCATCGAACCTTAACAATTGGTATCATGTTTTGCTTAAGTCTTTTAACCTCACGATCCATTATTTCGACGGGTTCTTCGATGAATTGAAGTTTTTCGTTGATTTGGATTTCATCTAACGGAATAGTGAGATCTTCTTTAGCAAAACATTTCTTCAAATTCGAGACGTGGAAAGTGTTATGTACAGCCGCGAGTTGTTGAGGTAACTCAAGTCGGTAAGCTACTGGTCCGACACGATCAATAATCTTGAATGGTCCAATATACCTTGGATTTAATTTCCCTCGTTTACCAAATCGAACAACTCCTTTCCAAGGTGCAACTTTAAGCATGACCATCTCTCCAATTTCAAATTCTATATCTTTTCTTTTAATGTCAGCGTAGCTCTTTTGTCGACTTTGGGCAGTTTTCAACCGTTGTTGAATTTGGATGATCTTCTCGGTAGTTTCTTGTATAATCTCCGGACCCGTAATCTGTCTATCCCCCAGTTCACTCCAACAAATCGGAGACCTGCACTTTCTACCATAAAGTGCTTCAAACGGCGCCATCTCAATGCTTGAATGGTAGCTGTTGTTGTAGGAAAATTCTGCTAACGGTAGATGTCGATCCCAACTGTTTCCGAAATCAATAACACATGCTCGTAGCATGTCTTCAAGCGTTTGTATCGTCCTTTCGCTCTGCCCATCAGTTTGTGGATGATAGGCAGTACTCATGTCTAGACGAGTTCCTAATGCTTGCTGTAATGTCTGCCAGAATCTTGAAATAAATCTGCCATCCCTATCAGAGATAATAGAGATTGGTATTCCATGTCTGAAGACGACTTCCTTCAAATACAGTCGTGCTAACTTCTCCATCTTGTCATCTTCTCTTATTGGTAGGAAGTGTGCTGATTTGGTGAGACGATCAACTATTACCCAAATAGTATCAAAACCACTTGCAGTCCTTGGCAATTTAGTGATGAAATCCATGGTAATGTTTTCCCTTTTCCATTCTGGGATTTCGGGTTGTTGAAGTAGACTTGATGGTTTCTGATGCTCAGCTTTGACCTTAGAACACGTCAAACATTCTCCTACGTATTTAGCAACATCGGCTTTCATACCCGGCCACCAAAAATGTTTCTTGAGATCCTTGTACATCTTCCCCGTTCCAGGATGTATTGAGTATCTGGTTTTATGAGCTTCTCTAAGTACCATTTCTCTCATATCTCCAAATTTTGGTACCCAAATCCTTTCAGCCCTATACCGGGTTCCGTCTTCCCGAATATTAAGATGCTTCTCCGATCCTTTGGGTATTTCATCCTTTAAATTTCCCTCTTTTAAAACTCCTTGTTGCGCCTCCTTTATTTGAGTAGTAATGTTATTATGAATCATTATATTCATAGATTTTACTCGAATGGGTTCTCTATCCTTCCTGCTCAAGGCATCGGCTACCACATTTGCCTTCCCCGGGTGGTAACGAATCTCAAAATCGTAATCATTCAATAATTCAATCCACCTACGCTGCCTCATATTCAGTTGTTTCTGATTAAATATGTGTTGAAGACTTTTGTGGTCGGTATATATAATACTTTTGACCCCATATAAGTAGTGCCTCCAAGTCTTTAATGCAAAAACAACCGCGCCTAATTCCAAATCATGCGTCGTATAATTTTGTTCGTGAATCTTCAATTGTCTAGACGCATAAGCAATCACCTTCATTCGTTGCATTAATACACAACCGAGACCTTGCTTTGATGCGTCACAATAAATCACAAAATCATCATTCCCTTCAGGCAATGACAATATAGGTGCCGTAGTTAGCTTTTTCTTCAATAACTGAAACGCTTTCTCTTGTTCATCATTCCATTCAAATTTCTTCCCTTTATGCGTTAATGCAGTCAAGGGTTTTGCTATTCTGGAAAAGTCTTGGATGAACCTTCTGTAGTAACCAGCTAGTCCTAAAAACTGGCGTATGTGTTTCGGAGTTTTCGGGGTTTCCCACTTTTCAACAGTTTCTATCTTTGCCGGATCCACCTTAATACCTTCTTTGTTCACTATGTGACCGAGGAATTGAACTTCTTCCAACCAAAATGCACACTTTGAAAACTTAGCGTACAATTCTTCCTTCCTCAATACTTCTAACACCTTTCTCAAATGTTCACCGTGTTCTTGGTCATTCTTTGAGTAAATAAGTATGTCATCAATGAAAACAATGACAAACTTGTCAAGGTATGGTCCACACACTCGGTTCATAAGGTCCATGAACACAGCTGGTGCATTAGTTAAACCAAACGGCATGACCATAAACTCGTAATGACCGTAACGTGTTCTGAAAGCAGTCTTTGGAATATCATCTTCTTTCACCCGCATTTGATGATACCCGGAACGTAAGTCAATCTTTGAATAAACAGACGAGCCTTGTAGTTGATCAAATAAGTCATCGATTCTCGGTAGTGGGTAGCGGTTCTTGATGGTATGTTTGTTCAACTCTCGGTAGTCGATACACAACCTGAATGTACCATCTTTCTTCTTGACAAACAAAACAGGAGCTCCCCACGGTGATGTGCTTGGTCGAATGAAACCACGCTCTAAAAGTTCTTGTAATTGGCTTTGTAGTTCTTTCATCTCGCTGGGTGCGAGTCTGTAAGGAGCACGAGCTATTGGTGCAGCTCCTGGTACAAGATCTATTTGAAATTCAACGGATCGATGTGGGGGTAATCCCGGTAATTCTTTCGGAAATACATCAG
Source organism: Rutidosis leptorrhynchoides (assembly GCF_046630445.1). Taxonomy (NCBI): domain Eukaryota; kingdom Viridiplantae; phylum Streptophyta; class Magnoliopsida; order Asterales; family Asteraceae; genus Rutidosis; species Rutidosis leptorrhynchoides. The sequence continues at coordinate 196,724,673 of NC_092341.1, read as the reverse complement.
GAAATTCTTTTGCGACGGGAACATCATTGATGCTCTTTTCTTCAGTTTGTACTTTCTCGACGTGTGCTAGAACAGCATAGCAACCTTTTCTTATTAGTTTTTGTGCCTTCAAATTACTAATAATATGTAGCTTCGTGTTGCCCTTTTCTCCGTACACCATTAAGGGTTTTCCTTTTTCTCGTATAATGCGAATTGCATTTTTGTAACAAACGATCTCCGCTTTCACTTCTTTCAACCAGTCCATACCGATTATCACATCAAAACTCCCTAACTCTACTGGTATCAAATCAATCTTAAATGTTTCGCTAACCAGTTTAATTTCTCGATTCCGACATATATTATCTGCTGAAATTAATTTACCATTTGCTAATTCGAGTAAAAATTTACTATCCAAAGGCGTCAATGGACAACTTAATTTAGCACAAAAATCTCTACTCATATAGCTTCTATCCGCACCCGAATCAAATAAAACGTAAGCAGATTTATTGTCAATAAGAAACGTACCCGTAACAAGCTCCGGGTCTTCCTGTGCCTCTGCCGCATTAATATTGAAAACTCTTCCACGGCCTTGTCCATTCGTGTTCTCCTGGTTCGGGCAATTTCTAATAATGTGGCCCGGTTTTCCACATTTATAACAAACTACATTGGCATAACTTGCTCCGACACTACTTGCTCCGCCATTACTCGTTCCGACACCATTTGTTCCTTTCGTTCTATTAACCCCTGGTCCGTAGACCTCACACTTCGCCGCGCTATGACCATTTCTTTTACACTTGTTGCAAAATTTGGTGCAGAACCCCGAGTGATTCTTTTCACACCTTTGGCATAGCTATTTCTGATTGTTGTTGTTGTTGCGGTTATTATTGTTGTTGGGATGATTGTTGTAGTTGCTGTTGTTGTTGTTGTTGTTGTTGTTGTTGTTGGGCCGTTTGTTGTAGTTGCGATTGATGTTGCGATTATTGGGATAATTGTTGCGATTATTGTTGTAATTGCTGTTGTTGTTGTATTGGTGATTCTTATCACCGTTTTCCTCCCACTTTCTTTTGACTTGCTTCACATTGGCCTCTTCAGCAGTCTGTTCTTTAATTCTTTCTTCAATCTGGTTCACGAGTTTGTGAGCCATTCTACATGCCTGTTGTATGGAGGCGGGCTCGTGTGAACTTATATCTTCTTGGATTCTTTCCGGTAATCCTTTCACAAACGCGTCGATCTTCTCTTCCTCATCTTCGAATGCTCCCGGACACAATAGGCACAATTCTGTGAATCGTCTTTCGTACGTGGTAATATCAAATCCTTGGGTTCGTAACCCTCTAAGTTCTGTCTTGAGCTTATTGACCTCGGTTCTGGGACGGTACTTCTCGTTCATCAAGTGCTTGAATGCTGACCACGGTAGTGCGTACGCATCGTCTTGTCCCACTTGCTCTAGATAGGTATTCCACCATGTTAACGCAGAACCTGTGAAGGTATGCGTAGCGTACTTTACTTTGTCCTCTTCAGTACACTTACTTATGGCAAACACCGATTCGACCTTCTCGGTCCACCGTTTCAATCCGATCGGTCCTTCGGTTCCATCAAATTCCAAAGGTTTGCAGGCAGTGAATTCTTTGTAGGTGCATCCTACACGATTTCCTGTACTGCTAGATCCAAGGTTATTGTTGGTATGTAGCGCAGCCTGTACTGCGGCTATGTTTGAAGCTAGAAAAGTACGGAATTCCTCTTCATTCATATTCACGGTGTGTCGAGTAGTCGGTGCCATTTCCTTCAAAATAGTTAAATGGAACAAGTTAATCATACAGAATATTAAGAGTAGTTAATAGTATTTCGTAGCATAATATGAACTCATTTATAAAAGCTTTTTCTTCATATTAGCGTTTTATAAGTTTAAATTCGGGTAGTACCTACCCGTTAAGTTCATACTTAGTAGCTAATATACAATTCAACTACTACAATTCTATATGAAAAACTGATTGTAATAATATTTCACGTTCAAACTTTTATACAATATTTTACAAACTTACAATACCGCTTATTTTACATAAAGCATGAAATATAGCACACAATAACTTTGATACAAGATAGTTGTGAAGACAATTCTAGCTAGTACACAAGTCGTTCGGCAAAGGCAATAAAGACACGTAATTCATACGTCCAGAAACAAGTCATGCATTCTGGTTTTACTAGGACTACTTCCCATCCTTGGTCTTGTGCAACATAACCGTTATGGCCGTTGATAAGACAGCGTGTTGTAACGTCATCAAAGGGACGAGGGTTACGTAATGTCCAACAGTCCCGTAATAATCTAAAAACCTCATTTCTTACCCCAATTACCGACTCCGTCACTTGTGGAAACGTTTTGTTTAATAGTTGTAGCCCGATGTTCTTGTTCTCACTTTGGTGAGAAGCGAACATTACTAATCCGTAAGCATAACATGCTTCTTTATGTTGCATGTTAGCCGCTTTTTCTAAATCACGAAGTCCAATATTCGGATATATTGAGTCAAAATAATTTCTTAACCCGTTGCGTAAAATAGCATTTGGGTTCCCCGCAATATATGCGTCAAAGTAAACACATCGTAACTTATGGGTTTCCCAATGTGATATCCCCCATCTTTCAAACGAAAGTCTCTTATAAACCAAGACATTCTTGGAACGTTCTTCGAATGTCTTACAAACTGATCTCGCCTTAAATAGTTGTGCCGAAGAATTCTGGCCAACTCTAGACAAGATTTCATCAATCATGTCTCCGGGTAGGTCTCTTAAAATATTGGGTTGTCTATCCATTTTGTGTTTTTAAACTGTAAAATAGACAAGAGTTAGTTTCATAAAAAAATACTTATTAATACAAGCAATTTTTACATATATCATAAAGCATAAGAACACTATATTACATATATTACACCAGACGAATACAACTATCTTATTCCGACTCGCTCGTTTCTTCTTCTTCGGTTTTGGTTCGTTTTGCCAAGTTTCTAGGGATATATGATGTTCCCCTAATACGAGCCGTCGTTGTCCACATTGGTTTAGAAAAACCTGGTGGTTTAGAGGTTCCCGGGTCATTGTTACAACTTAAGGACTTCGGGGGTTGACGATACATATAAAGTTCATCGGGGTTGGAATTAGATTTCTCTATTTTTATGCCCTTTCCCTTATTATTTTCTTTTGCCTTTTTAAATTCAGTTGGGGTAATTTCTATAACATCATCGGAATTCTCGTCGGAATCCGATTCATCAGAGAATTGGTAATCCTCCCAATATTTTGCTTCCTTGGCGGAAACACCATTGACCATAATTAACTTTGGTCGGTTGGTTGAGGATTTTCTTTTACTTAACCGTTTTATTATTTCCCCCACCGGTTCTATTTCTTCATCCGGTTCCGATTCTTCTTCCGGTTCCGATTCTTCTTCCGGTTCCGACTCTTCTTCCGGTTCCTCTTCGGGAACTTGTGAATCAGTCCACAAATCATTCCAATTTACATTTGACTCTTCATTATTATTAGGTGAGTCAATGGGACTTGTTCTAGAGGTAGACATCTATCACATAATATCAAACACGTTAAGAGATTAATATATCACATAATATTCATATGTTAAAAATATATAGTTTCCAACAAAAATGTTAAGCAATCATTTTTAAAGAAAACACGGTCGAAGTCCAGACTCACTAATGCATCCTAACAAACTCGATAAGACACACTAATGCAAATTTTCTGGTTCTCTAAGACCAACGCTCGGATA